>NC_060274.1:100317861-100648157 GCF_021613505.1 Equus quagga
TTTGGTGGCCCAGGATTCGCCAGTTTGGACCCTGGGTGCAGAGCTACACACCACTTATCAAGCCATGCTGTGGCAAGCATCCCACATATAAAATAGAGGAAGATGGGCATGGATGTTAGTGCAGGGCCAATCTTCCTCAGCAAAAAGAAAAGGATTGGCAGAAAATGTTAGCTCAGAACTAATCTTCCTCAAAAAAAAATAATTAAATAAATAAATAAAATAATTTTTAAAAAAATGGAAGAGGAAGGAAAAAGAAAGAGCCCTAGGGAGATAGAAATGTGGGAAGAATTTGGCTTGATGTTGCTGAGTTTGAAGATGAAGGAATTGGGCCATGAGCCAAGGAGTGCAGATGGTCTCTAGAAACTGGAAAAGACAAGAAAACAGATTCTCCTCTAAAGACTCCAGAAGGAATAGCCCTATTGACACCTTGACTATAGCCCAGTGAGTCCCATTTCAGACTTCTGATTGCAAAATTGTAAGATAATATATTTGTGTTTGTCTTAAGTCACTAAGTGTGTGATAAGTTGTTACAGCAGCAATAGGAAACTAATACAGATTTACGGACCTAGAAATTGAACGCTGCTAAAACTAACACCTGAAAATGGGGAAGTGACTTTAGAATTTGGCAGTGGCAAAAGGCTGGGCAAATTTTGGCTGCTATGCAACTCTTGCTGGTTGTTATATTCACTGAGAATGCGCGATAATTGCACTTATTCTCCTCAACTGATAGTTCAGGAAACTCTGATAATTGAGCAAACTCCACCTGGCCTCTACTGTTTTATGGTCTCATTGTTCTCCTTACTTTCAGAAAGCCAAATTCTATGATAGTCACTCCTGCCATTACAGGAATACAACTGAGTTATTTAAAAGTGATTTGATTCTTTTAAGTTTTACTTTTAAGCTTTGTTAGGCAGACTGAGTGTAGTCTTTAATCTAGGGCTAATTTTGACCCTTTACTAAGGTAATATCTAGTTGAGTATCCTACCATCATCCTCGGAACTTACGAATCTATTGTTCTGGTTGGTAGGAAAGTAAACTATTCCAGTTCTGTGTAAATCTTTGGGATTGTCCACCTGGTTTCTTTTGAGTTGCTCTTACCCTCTGGGAATTTTCTCACACACGTGTGTTATACTAGTCATTACTCAGCTAAAGGTATGTGAAGGACCCTATGCAGATTTATGGAGTTTTCTCTCTCATTATGCACCTCTCTCCTCTCTGATTCTATGCCCTATGAATTCTTGCCACCTTGGCATCCCAGATCTCTCAGCTTCTCTCCTCAATTCAAAGTCACTGCCAGACCCCAACTCTTTTTAGGCAATAAATTGGTGAAGTATAAGGCTTACTTTGTTTATCTTCTCTCAGGGATAACAGTCTTGCCTGTCTGGTGTTTAATGTACAACAAACATTGCTTTATATGTTTTATTTTTAAAAATGTTCTTAAGTTGAGAGGATAAATTGTATCCCTATTTGTCATTTTGACCAGAAACAGAAATCAGCACCTTCTTTCTTAAAATACTCTCTTCTTGGTCTGCTATGTAGGCCAGGTAAGACTATGGGAATGATCACAATGAATGAGCTCCATGATCTGAATGAGGATGATGGGATCACCACATAACAGAGTGGAAGCACTTTACCGACAAAGACAAGATGGGCGCATTCCCCGTAAGTGGAAGCAGGGAAACATCAATATTTAGGATATTTTAACACAGGTATTTTTGGAAGTGGCTAATGGTCACACTTTCTATAGGAATCAAATAGATTTTCAACCTACAAGAATATTGCTTGATCAATATAAAGAAAACAAAATAAAACAACAAAACCTTAGAGATCTGTTTGGTCACAAATCTGATGAGTGGCCACACAGACTCTCCTATCCTCTAATGCAGTGTCCATATCTACATCAACTCAGAGGCCAAGAGCCTATTGATTGAAGCAAAACTTTGGTCCTTGAGGAAAAACTCTATTACTGCCAAAAGTTAATACAAGTTAAATCTTCTTCCAAGACTTTTTAAAGGAATATCTAGCCATTTCCTAGAATAAATATGAAATGGGAAAAATGAAGTAGCCAGACTATTCAGGGATTACTGAACACTGACTCTGAATTGACATTAGTTTCTGGGGACACAAAGATGCTATTCTAGTTCACAGTTCAAATTGGGGGCTTTTGTTGGTGAGATGATATGTAGGCTAATCTCCACTCACAGTGGGCCCTGCTGTTCCACTGACTAATGTTTTGGTTACATTCCAAGTTCTTGAATGTATAGTTGGAATAGATATTCTTGGCAAATGGCAGAATTCCCATATAGATCTCCAACCCTCGAGGCAATGCTATTGTAGAAAGGGATAAATGGAATTATCTAAAACTTTCCCTCCATCCCAGGATGGTAAACCAAAAGTAATAATCCAACCTGGAGGAAATTACAGAGATTAATGCCCCTATCAAAATCTTGAAAAAGGCGTGGATGTTGAGACCCATCACATCCCCATTTTAGCTCACCTGTGTGAAAGAGATGACTTTGCGGTATGACATTGGATTATCATAAATTTCATCAGGTGATGAATCCAAATGCAGGTCTGATTTTGATATAATATCTTTGAAGAAACAAATCAACACATACTTGGTATGCTGCTGCAGACCTGAATAATAGTTCTCTACATCCCAATTTGAAAGGCCATGAGAAGCATTTTTATTTTCATTTGGTAAGGCCAATAGTACATCTTCATATCGTGACATTTCACATACTATCAAACTAGTCCACTAGATTGATGACATAATGCTAACTGATTCGATGACCAGGAAGTGGTAAGTAATATATTAAGGTATTCAAACCAGAAATTTGGCTATATGTCCCACAAGATGCCAGGAGCTTGCCACCACAGTGAAATGTCTAGGGACCAAATGGTCTGGAGCACATCAAGATAACTCTTCCATGGAAAAATAACATTAATGTACCTCACACCACTACCACAGGAAAAGAGGCACAGTATTTAGTGGTTGTTTGGGGGTGGGTTTTCTTTGGCAGCAACATATAAAACAGTGGATTGTGCTATTTTCATCTGTACATCAAGTTGCCTGATAGGCTGCCAATATTGATAGGTACCAGAGAAAAGGAAAACTCTACAACAAATCTAGACTACAATGCAAATTGCTTTTCTACTTGGGACCTATGTTCCAGCAGATCTAATAATATTCAAATGTCTGTGGAGAATTGGATTTTGTGTGGAGCCACTTTCAAGCACCAATAAGAGAATCGTTTCAGACTTTAGGATTTTATAGCAAGACTATATCCTCTGAAGCAAATAACTGTTCTGTGAAAAAGCTTCCGGGTTGCTACTGGGCCTAGGTAGAGAAGTAATGACTAGTTATGGAATATCAGATGACCATGCAACCTGAAATTCCTATCACAAACCATCAAATTTGTGAAAGTGGGCGTTCAGAGAAAAAAGTTATCATCAAGTGAAAATTATTTATAGGAGACTAGTCTGGTGTCATGCAAGTTCAGAAGTGGTTAAGACTCCTTTGACATTGACTACTTCTGCATTGCTCATTCCCTCTGTTGACACTCAAGGTCTCATGGAAAATTTGTTACAAACAGCTGAAGAGGAAAGAAAAAATTATTCTTATTTACAGATGGGTTTGAATGAGGTACTGGCACTATTTCAAAAGGACATCTGCAGCATTACAATCCAATGAGGTCTAGTACTAAAGTATTGTAGTGAAGGAAATTCTGTCCAATGGCAGAACTGTGAGTGATACTTTTGATTTTCCTCTTTGTTTGGACAAGGAGACAGTTGGAAATATGGATATACATTGATTTACAGGTAGTTCCTATAGATCGGCTGGGAAATCAGGGAGTTAGAAGGAATAAGATTGGAAGAGTAGTGATATGAATTCACCAAGTCGTTGGATTTCCCAAAATGGGCAATGTGTGAAGATATTCATAATCCATTTGAAAGCTTGCCAAAGGGCATCAACTGTAGAGGAAGTTCTCAATAATCAGGGGGACAAATGACATATTTTAGGGATGTCAGCCAGCCTCTTTCCTGAATGCCACTAGTACTTGCTGTACTTACTAATACTCTATGAACAAAGTGGCCATTTTGGCAGGAATGGAGGTTATGTATACATTCAACAACATGTACTTGCTTTTACTAAAGTTCACCTGGCTAGCGCCACAGCTGAGTACCTAATTTTCCAATAGAAGAGTTCAAGGCTGAGCTTTTAATATGGCACTATTCTAGGGAAATCTGCCAAATGTTTGGTGGTAGCTTGATTGCATGAACTCTTTCCATAATAGAGCAGGTGAAGATTCATTCCCACTGGAATAGACCACTCTTCTGGACATAGATTTGCCTTTCTTGCCCATAATGATTTTGTCAACACCACCATCCACCTTATGTGCCTAATCTGTGCTGTGGTGAATGCCTTACTATCACCATGGTATTCCAAACAGAATTGCTTTTAATCAAGGAACACTTTTTACAGTAAAAGAAGTAAAGTAATAGGCTCACATACATAGAAGTATTTGGTCTTATTATATGTATCACCCACCAGAAGCAACTGGCCACATTTAAAGGTACTGTCTCCCAGCTGCTTTACTGAAGACTTAGTTACAGCCTGCTGGATACATATATTTATTTGTATATATTGAATTTTCTTTCTCTCTCTTTTTTTTTCCTCTTCATATGTTTGCTGGAATTTAATATTTAGTACTAAATAAAATTTAGTATTTAGATATCAAAATATTCAATGGGACTGTGATTAAATTGAAGTTGTAATAGGTATATCCACTGATGAGTACAAGGACTTATCTTGAGGACAGGATGAAATGAGAATTTCTTTACTTAAAAAGGATAGCTATGCATTAGGTGGAAAATACACTTGTGTTATGCATGGAAGTTCAAATGTGTGTAAAAAAGTGTGAATGCATGCTGAATAGTCAAAAAGATGGACAATTCTATTTATTAATTTATTACCTTTCCGTTCCAAACTCATGCTTTTTTGTCCTATTTTGTGATAATGGAGGTGGGACTGAAAAATACATTTCTCTTTTGTTAGCTGGCTTTATCTTCCTCCAGTTCTTATGGTTTCTCAGTGTGAGAGCAAGATCACCGGCATGCACTGGATCCTGGAAGCATTCACCACAATGGTGGTAACCCCTGTGGTTCTGATGTAAAGGTCCTCCAGACAGTTTCTTTATCATTACCGTGGCAATAGCCTTCTCAGTACAATAGCGGGCACACTTTAGTAAGTTTTTCTTCACCATAGGTGCTCAGTGGTGTCTTCTTGTGGCAGCAATATCCCCTTAGAAATAATCTGAATCTCAGCCTTTCAGGATCCTCCTCTGTATTTCTTCATCATTCACTTTTCCCTCAGCCCTAGGTGTCGAAGCCACTTTCTAAAGTTGCTGCTTCTGCCATATCTTAGAGTGATTTCGCATCTTTTTAACAGTTACCCAACTTTTACATAGTTAGCAATTCTTTATGATATATTTTCTCTGTTCAATTTACTGGTATGGTTTCTGTCCCCTAACTATACTCTGACTGATACAGACTAACTGGGTAGCACCAGCTTCTTATAATATCCATTAGTGTCATTCAGCATTATTTTTGATTTTCATTCTTCTAAGCACATGATGGTATTGAAGGAACACAGTAAAATACAGGAAAAAGGAGAGAGTTAAAAATATATTTATTTTGTTACACAAATATGCAAAAGAAAACACCTTCTAAACCGGACTATAAAAAACAGAATGTAGATCTTCAAGGGAGAGTGTAAGTCAGAAATAAGAGAGAAACAGAACAAGGGAGAGGCACATCTAATGGGTGATGATTGAATCCAACTAACTGAACATGAATTTTTACATAGACTTCCCATCTCTGAATTAGAATCTATAAATGCACAATGATTTGTACAAAGATGCCTCTCTACATAGTCATAAATGCTTGTGACTACACTATAAAAAGTGTTTATCTTAGAGCTCTTAAAGATATAGAATAAATTTATGCAAATTTGCACATTTGCTACCTAAACTACACATAATAGTAGATGACCCTTTTTATTGGACGTTAGTGGAATATATGGAAAATGAAGAACACCTGTCATATGATAGCTGAGTATGAATACAAGATTAATGTCCCTGGGATTTTAAGAGACAATCAGTCTCTCTTTCGCATACAAATTCCCACCAATATCATAACATAAAATTAAAAATTCAGGACTTAAGAAAAATAAAAAAGCAATATAAATATTCCACAAAAGAGATTCACTTGCATCCCAAATCTCAAGTACTTACAATGCTATCTATGTTAATGGAAAATAAGGCATAGCTGATAGCAATAAATTTTACAATATTTCATGAATACGTTCCATTTTTCAACAATACAGTATAAAGTGATTCTCATTAGTATGAATAAAGCTAATCATATGGTATGTAATAAAAAATCAAAACATAAGAGTTACCTGATAATACCAGTAATGTAAAACAGTTCTAGGTCACTGACTATGGAATTGAGGAAACACCTAAAAATTTGGGGAAAAAAAGGTAAGAAATACATATAGACATGCCAAACATGACCTGAAAGTTCACTAAATTATAGATATATTGACTTTAGATTTTAAAACTTTTAAAGAGAAAACCAATTGTTGAGTATAAAATTATACTCACGTGAACATTTTATTTTACTCTTCAATTTTCACCCATAAAATTTAATGGGATGGGTCAGATATACCAGTATTCTATATATATATATATACTATACACTATATAGATATAGATATACTATACTTATATACTTATATATCTAACTTGATGACATGTTCAATAACTCCCTTGGGAGCTGGGCATTTTTGCCTATTCCTTCTGCACTGAGCCTGGGCAGAGAGCTGTTAAAAATTACCTCTTTGTTTTCTATGGTCCCAGGGGACTCATGAATCCAGAGCCCCATCAGCTCTCAGAGCCAGGTGCTTTGGGAGCCAGTCCCTCAGGTGTCAGCTGAAAGTTGGGATGCTAGATGTGTAGTCTAAACCCTTAGCTCTTCAGGATGAAGCTGGAAGTGGGGGATTCTCTCCCAATTGTAAGGTGTCGTGCCAGGTGGTAGGGTTCATGGTACAAGTATGTCTCAGCTTTTCCTACCTGTTTCAATATAGGTATTTTCTCAGTCATCTAGTGTTTAGAACTCTGTCAACTAGTTTCTGGATTTTTCTCAGAAGAAACTGATCCATGTGTAACTGTTTATTCAGTGCATTGGGAGGAGGGAAAGTCAGGTACATCACTTTCTGCCATCCTGCTGATGTCACTCTTGACTCATCCTTTTAAAAGAGCTTGGGGAAAGAAAAAAAATTTTTTAAGTTTAAAAGCATTATTGAAAGTCTTTTTAGGTAAAAGAGACCAATGATTTCTCAGGCAAGATGATAAGAATTAATCAATTCCTTTTGTATAAAATCCATATACAGATGAGATTCATTAAATTTGATATGAATTGTAGGTATATGATGTGAAGTGTGGGTATATTGCTATGACACTATTAAGATACTTTCTTACATATTATCACTGTTTAAATTCATTCCGAGTGGGTTAGATAAACAAAATAACTTCTATTTTTAATCTATTTGATATATTTTATTCATGATGTGAAGTTCTAAAACGAAAAAAGCTCAGACCCTATGAGTTTGCATTATGTGTTGTGTGTGAGTGTGTTTATGTACGTATGTTTTCCATTTTTTAAAAAAATGCAATTGCTTTTGCTGTTTTCAAATTTACTGTGCTGTTGGTATATCATCTTTCTGAGAAAAAAAGAGTTCTGCTGACATACAGGACAGAAGCTGCAAATACACTGAATGGATGGTAATTCTCTATAGCATTTCAACAGTAAATTTTAACAGTATGATTGACAAAGAGTGAACTGGCCCATTAAATTAGTTTTACTACTATAAAATCTTTCACTCTAAACTGGAGTGGTTGCCACCATTACTCACACAGTGATGTGGTCTGATCTAAGTAATTCCCTTTTCCTTACTGTGCAGAATTGTGAACTTCATTTTGGTTACATGCTTTATGTTTCAGTAACAATCAGCTGGCTCATTGACATTCTTTAAATAATGCATTTGACAATGCTTTACCCACTGTGAAAACCATGATCCTCATCGGTGAACTGAATTTAACTAAAAATGACTTTATTAATTTATTTATAAATTTCTGTTCAATTAATCAACTTATTTACAAAATATCAAGAAAGTCAAATGATTGCTATGCTTATAAAAGCAGCAATTATTACATATATATTCCATTACAGTTTTGATGATTTTTTAATACTTTTAAGTCTCAATATAAACTTTAACCTAGTAGAGAAAATATTTTTTCATATTTTAAAATATTGAGCCTAAATTTATTGTCCACTTGTGAAAGCACTGTCTTTTTCATTAAAGAATATGTGCATTAGAGCAAATTTGGACTTATATATCTTTTGTATCCACATTAAACAGATAATAGATTCTGTAACATTATTTGGCAAATATCAGTAATGTTTGAGTTAGCCCATTTATAATGAAGTGGAATTATTTTTCGATAAGATGAAATATGCTTTTAATCAATATTCGAGCCTAATCAGCAACTGATTAAAACAAACCCCACACAAAAGAAAGGTTATAAATCGTCTTTGTTAAATTAAAGTATGCAATAAGGAAACATACGTACGTTTTAATCAATAATCACACCGGATTCTATAATTAATGAAAGGGGGTAGTAAATCATACTTAAATCTGTTTTCATTGGAGTCAGATGGATCTGAGTTCAACTGGGTATGTGGTATCAGACATTAACATCTGTATCTTTGTTTCCTCACCTATAAAAAGAGGAAAATCATAGAACTTAAGTATTAAACTTGTGTGAAGGTTAATTATGATTATATATGTGAATTGCTTGTACAGTGCTGGGAATAATGCAATTACGCAATAAATGTTTGGTAAGAATAAGTGGCTGGTATTATTTTAAGAAAATCCAAATACTTGAATCTCACAGATTTTGTTAAAAAGTACTATATAGTAACATATAGAGGTAAATGTATTAATTTAGAATTATTGAAAATTCAAAGATAGGAGCTGACTTGTGTTATTACCTTTGCTTCAAATTCAATAAATATGAACTGAAAACTTTACTATTTATCAAGACCTGTACAAGGTCTGGTGAATTATAAGAAAATAGAATCCTCAGTGGCAAACAGAAAATCTTTTTTGCAGTAGCATCAAAAAGAAAAATTATGAAACATAAATCTAACATAGTATTTGAAAACTCCACATATAAAAGTATGACATCTTTGAGAAAAATGAAAAAAATTTAATAAGAGGAAAGATATGACTTATTTTGGAATGAGAAGAGTTAAATGGCACAGATGTTGATTCTCTCTGAATTGATTAAAGTAAATGCATTACCAATAACTTTTTAAAGTGAATATTATTGAAGTTGTAATCCAAAAACTTATATAATAACACAAAAAGTCAATCACAGCCAAGGAAATATTTCCCCTTTTTCTTACATATACTAAAGTGTACAAATGTTAGGGATATAGCTCACTTTTTTTTATAAGGATGTAGCTAAAATTTTTACATATGTGTACAGTCATTTAACTTTCTCTCATATCAAGATTTATATTATTTCCATTCGCAGAATGATCCCTCTCAGACACTACTTCGAGGAGAGCTCTTCCTAGTCAACTACCCTCTCAAACATAATCACTATTCTGATCTCTATCACTATGGATTAATTTTGCCTGTGAAAGCTTTATAAAAATGGAATACCTCAATAGATACTTTTTTCTCTCACATTTATGTGATCAAAATTATGCTTGTGAGATTAATCCATGCTGATGTTTTTAGCAGTAGTTTCTTCTTCCTTTGAATATTCCATAATT
Organism: Equus quagga; assembly: GCF_021613505.1. Classification (NCBI taxonomy): domain Eukaryota; kingdom Metazoa; phylum Chordata; class Mammalia; order Perissodactyla; family Equidae; genus Equus; species Equus quagga. The sequence goes on from NC_060274.1 coordinate 100,327,771, forward strand.
CTTATATATTCATCTGTTGATGTACATCTGGGTTGTTTTAAAATTTTTTGTTATCATGAATAGTGCTGTTATGAACATTATTTTACATGTCTTTCTTTGGTCATAAGCACTAATTTCCACTGAATATATACCCACAATGGGATGGTTGGATTATAGGCTAGTATTGTCAACTTTAGTAGATATCACCAAAAAGTTTTCCTCAGTAGCCATTCCAATTTAAAGTTCTACCAAAAATGTGTCTGAATTTCACTTGGTCTATATCCTTGCCCAATACTTGCTATGGTCAATTTTTTTCATTTCAACCATTCTGGTGAATGTATGGTAGTATTTTTGTAGATTTTATTTGTACTTCCCTGACAACTAGTGATAGTGAATTTCTCATCACATGAATTGTAGACTTTTGTAAAGTATCCATTCCATTTTTTAAGTTTAACTTATAAATATTTTTATTTTTTAAAGTTAGTACTATAGGCACTCTCTTTGCCTTGCTTATCCTAAGATCATGAAGACATTTCTTACATTTTTGTCTAGATGCTTTTAAAAAAAATTTTACCTTTCACAATAACGCTCACGATCCTTTTCAAATTATCTTTTTGCTTGGTATGAGATAAGACCATTATCTTACCCACTGAATTGCATGGATGTTTTTGTCATAAATCATGTGACTTTATGTGCTTTGGTCTGTTTCTGGACTTTCTATTGTATTAATTTATCTATTTTTGCAATAATATACTGCAAGAAATTCTAGAAGACCATGATATAAACTAATAATATTTTTAAAAACTTATTAAAGCTACAGTAATTAAGAGAAAGACTGCTATGCTATATGTTTTGTTCCTTGAATTGATAAGGATTACATGGTTGGTAATCATATAATAACATTGAATTCTACGTTTATGCTTCATGAACTTTTCTACACATTTTACAGTACAAAACAAACTACAAACAAATTCTGAGAATCAGGTTCAAGTCAGACAAGTAACCAGATGCTTACAATACAATAGAATGGATTTTCCAACACTTGTACTATAAAATATTATTCATCAGGAAAATTAAATACTGGGAAGATCCAAAAAATAATTGTTCAAAATTTTATGTTTATTCATTTTAAATTTTATACCATTTTAACAATGGAAGAATGACTAAATACAGAGGGCAGTGTGTAATAGTGACGTAACCCTTCAGCCTGTAAACAGCTGCTCTGGCCTTTCACGCTGCGCATGAGCTCTTTCAAAGATAGTGTTGAACTTGCCTAATAATGATAAGGAAGCTACAGTCACAGTGGTAATACTCAAGTTGTGAAACAATTCTTAGAAATTCACCTATATCATCTGGGAGCAAGGCATTTTTTATCATTTGATGCATGCTTTATGAGTAAAAGTTTTAAATTTAAACTCTCAGAGTACTGGTAGTTAGTAATAAGTCATATTACAATATTCTGTTTAAAGATTTACCACTACGTAAACAGAATGCTGCGGGAGAACAAAGGAAAGACCAACAAATTCATCCTGGAGAAATCTGGAGGGAATTCCAGAAGAACTAACCTTTGAGCTAGATTGAAAAGCAAGTATTACATTGTCTGGGAAGAAATGAGAAAAACAAGAGATCATTGGGAGTAGAGTATGGAACCAGGAAAAGCTGGTAAGCTCAGCGTAGGTGGAATATGGAATGGATGGAGAATTGGTAGAAAATGTCATTAGTGTAATAGGTAGGGGCCAGACTGGGAAAAGTCTTATCTAAACATAGATATATCACGTTCTTCCTTTATTCTGCAATATCACTAGTATCTGCCCAGCTTTCAGTTCTTCAATCAGTCAGCCATTACTGAGCACCTGCTATATATCAGGAAACAATGTGGATACTTTCATGTTACTGCATAGTCAAGGCTTTTTGAGCAAAATTTATGGCAACCTTAGGTAAAGAATGAGCGGCAAACAAGCCTTGGAAGTGAAGGATAGTGAAATATCCCAGACAAATTCACAAGTTTATCTACCCTGGAGGCGTTTGTTCACATTTCAAAGGGAAATGAGAAAAAAAGAAAAGAAAAACAGGGCCATTTGTTTACATTATAAGTGTCATGAGAATTTAAATATCTTCCCCTTTTATTCCCAGAAATGGTCTGATTACGTTAGAGAATAAGGATTCCTGTCTCTCTCAGAAGAGGAAAGGAAGATAGCTGTGCAACCATTCTTAGGAAAGCTCCGAAAGTCCTAATTCAGTGTTTCTCTCTTGTAGTAAGTTGATGACATCTGCCCTGATCTTGTCACTTGCTGGAGAAACGGGTCATGGGGAACCAATGTTAACATGTTCTGCAAGTAAATGATTGGTCTGCCTGTGATCCAGAAAACTTTTGTTTGCTGTCAGGATAAGATCAATAAGTATGGATAGTAAAAACATCTCTATGTGCCGGGCACAGTTCTAATTCTATGTTTAATATCTTTAAGAAAATAAACTTTCAACCTCCCCAAAATTCTCATGCCAATTTAAGCAATTATTTTGTATTTTGGACTAAAGTTCATCCCTCAAAACATTTTTAAAAGGAACCAGCGTAAAGTTAAGTGTCGTACACAGGCTATCTCATTTATTTTCTATAATAACTTATAAGCCCTCATTTAGATATGTGGATATAAGCTTAGAAGTAGTAAAAACACTTGTCAAAATAGTGGAGTAGAAATAACATACCAGGTCTGTCTGATTATCATTTGCTCTACATCACTGCTTCTTCTAAACACATTTGAATGAAGGAAGGAATGAAGATGATTTATGTTTGTGTGCCTTTTGTGAATTAAACTACATGCTTAAATAATGGGTAATTGAAATAAATTAAAGCACTTTAGTAGACACATTAATTCAGACTTTTTCCCCTTGCCCAAATTAATCAAGTTTTGCTCTATTTTGAATAGAACAATCATGTCTCTGAAAGCAGCTGCCCCACGCCTAAATCTGAGTGATGAATAAAGTGTCTTATTCATCAATGAACTGACCTAAGTAACAATCATCATCATCATCATCACCACAGCTTACAGTATACCTGGCAGGTATTAGCCTATTTAACTTCATAATTAACTTTTAAAATAGGCAAGAGACATCAGTGTCCTTATTTTACAAATGAAGAAATTGAGGCACAGAGAAGTGACTTCCCAAGGTCACAGAGCTAGTAAGTGACACAAAACTGATTCTAGTTCAAGTGGCTCCAGAGTCCATGCACATGGCCTCTATAGTTTACTGTCTCTCCATAAGATTTACATTCTTTCAAATGCCCTCATTTTCTGTGAACTGTATTTAACTTTGGGGAACATTATTTATTTCCAATATCTCTTATTATCTATGTATTATCTATTAAATCATTAATTATCTGTATTTTGCACATTCTACTTTACATGGCCAATGAGTGCTAAAGTCAAACTGGCTGCTGCACCAAAAGTATGCTCCAAGAATGCCTTGTATAATTTAAATTAGATTAAAAACAAGCAAATTTTCTTAAAAAGTTATGCTATAGCATGGCAGGTGCATATTCTATAATCGTGTTCCATAAAATAAACATCTGACTGACTCATTTTTGTTCTGCAGGTTCAGTTGTTACAAAGAAGTGACAATTCACACAAATATTTGAAATGAAAAGGTCATCCTCTCCACTTGGCCCTATTTCATAATTCCAACTCATACAGAGAGTGTTTTAGATACATTCATCTGTGCAGATGTTTAAAACGAAGGCCATAAACACTAAAATCATTGCCATTCTATTCATAAAGCAAAGGTAGGTCTCAAATTTGTTCAAGAAGGAAATAATTTTAAATTCTTTGGTAAAAATACAGAATAATATATTAGGCATTTATTCAATTGTCTCCTTTGGGGAACTGAGAGAAAAGTTATAGAAGCTGAATATCAGTCATGAAAATGAGGTATGTCAGAGTTTTCTCAAAAACCTCTAAGGTTTTTGGACATTGGAGTAGGCTTAACTAAAACTAGCCCAGGAGCAGAAAAGATACATAGCACACAGTCTCAATAATTATACATGCCACTACGTTCTTATTCTAGGTAATTTTAAGTTCCAAATAAACATATTTTCATAGAGACATATTGGATATAGTGTAAGAGGTGAAATGAATATTAGGTAATGAAGCTTCGTGAACATGGATCAAAGGGCAGAAGCAACTCACATGAAGGGAAACAACAATAAGTTGGGGCTAGATTACCAAAGGCATAATTTTATATGTATATATAAAAAAGTATGATGCACATGAAGCTGTGAGTCTCAAAATGTTTTAGTCTGTCTTCTACTTCAGCAGAGAACAAAACAAACTACTTGCTTTTTAAAACAATTAACAGACTTTTTAAAAACAGTTTTAGGTTCATAGCAAAATTGAGCAGAAAATAGAGCCTCCATCTACATCTCCCCCCACCCCACACACAGACTTCCCAACCACGAGCAACCTATACCAGTGTGGTACATTGGTTACAATGGATGAAAGAACATTGACATATCACTATCAAAGACCGTAGTTTACCTTCATTGTGTATATTTTTCATTTTATGAGTTTTCACAAGTGTTTAATGACATGCATCTATCATTATAGTATCATACAGAATAGTTTCACTGCCCTAAAATTCCCCTATGCTCCACCTATTCATCTCATGCTCCCTCCAAGTCCCTTGCAATCATTGACCGTTTTATTGTCTCCATAGTTTGACCTTTTCCAGAATATCGTACAGTTGGAATCATACAGTACGCAGTCTTTTCAGGTTTTCTTTCACGTAGTCATATGCATTTAAATTTCTCCTCTTTTTGTGGCTTCGTAGTTCATTTCTTTTTAGCACTGAACAATATTCCATTTTATAGAGTAGCACAATTTATTTATCCATTTGCCTATTGAAGGACATTTTGGTTGCTTCCAAGTTTTGGCAATTATGAATAAACAGCTATAAACATTCATATGGAGGTTTTTGTGTTGACATAAATTTTCAACTTATTTGGACAAATATCAAGGAGCATAATTACTGAAACATACGGGAAGAAAATGTTTCGTTTTGTAAGAATACCGCCAAACTGTCTTCTAAAGTGGCTGTACCATTTTGCACTCCACTCTGCAATGAATGCGAGTTTCTGTTGCTCTACATCTTCGTATTTGGTATTGTCAGTGTTTTAAATTTTTCCACTCAAAAAGGTGAGTAGTGCTATCTTATTGTTGTTTTAATTTGCATTTCACTGATAAAGTATGATGTTTATCATCTTTTCACATGCTTAATTGTCATTTATATATCTTCTTTGGAGGAGGTGTCTGTTCATATCTTTTGCCCATCTTTAAACTAGGTTTTTGTTTTCTTACTGTTGAATTTTAATTCTTTCTATATTTTAGTTATTTATCAGATGTGTCATTTACAAATATTTTCTCCCAGTTTATGGCTTGTTTTCTCTTCTCTTGATGGTGTCTTCACAGATCAGAAGTTTTTAATTTTAGTAAGCTTAATTTATCAATTCTTGCTTTCGTGGATCATGTCCTCAATGTTGTTTCTAAAATACCACTGCCAAACCCAAGGTCATCTGGATTTCCTCCTATGTTATCTTCTAAGAGTTTTATAGTTTTGCATTTTACATATAGGTCTATGATCCATTCTGAGTTAATTTTTGTGAAAGGCATAAGGTTTGTGTCTAGATTCATTTTATTGAATATGGATGTCCAGTTGTTCCAGCACCATTTCTTGAAAACACCATCTTTGCTCCATTGTATTGCCTTTACTCCTTTCTCAAGGATCAGTTGATTATAATTGTGTGGATCTATCTCTAGACTATATTCCATTTAATTGATCTGTTTGTCTATTCTTTTGCCAATACCACACTGTCTTGATCACTGTGGTTTTATGTTAGACTTGAAGTCAAGTAGTGTCAGTCCTCCAATGTTGTTCTTCTCCTTCAATATTGTGTTGGCTAATCTGGTTCTTTTGCTTCTCCATATTAACTCTAGCATTGGTTTGTTGTAGCCATAAAATAACTTGCTGAGGTTTTGATTAGGATTGCACTGAATCTATAGATCAAGTTGGGAAGAACTGATATCTTGTCAATGTTAAATCTTCTTATACATGAATGTGGAATATCTATTTATTTAGGTTTTTTAAAAAATTTCTTTCATTAGAGTATATAGTTTTCCTCATATAGATTTTATGCATATTTTGTTAGATTTATCCATATTTCATTTTTTATTGCTAGTGTAAATCATATTGTGTTTTAAATTTCAAATTCCAATTGTTTATAGCTGATATATAGGAACGCACTTGATTTTTGTATATTAACCTTGTATCATGAAAACTTGCTACAATCACTTCTTAGTTCCAGATGTTTTTTGACAACTCAGGCTTTTCTACATAAGCAATCTTTTCTTTTGCAAATAAAAATATTCTATTTTTTCTTCCCCAGTCTGTACACCTCTTATTTCATTTTCTTGTCTTATTGCATTAGCTAGGACTTCCAGTAAGATGTTTAAAAAGTAGTTGTGAGAGGAAATATATTTGCCTTGTTCCTGATCTTAGCAGAAAACCGTCTGATTTCTCACCTTTAAGTATGATGTTAACTGTTGGGTTTTTGTATATATTCTTTCTTAAGTTGAGGAAGTTCCTTTCTATTCCTACTTTGCTGAGGGATTTTATCATGAATGAGTATGTGACTTTGTCAATACATTTTCTGTGTCTATTGATTTGATTATATGACTTTTCATCCTTAGCTTATTAATGTGATGGATTACATTAATTGATTTTTGAATGTTGAACCAGCCTTGCATATCTGGGATAAATCCCATTTGGTCATGGTGTATAAATCTTTTTATACATTGTTGGGCTTGATTTGCTAACTTTTCTGAGAATTTTTGCATCTATGTTCATGAGAGATGTTGGTCTGTAGTGTTTCTTTCTTTTAATGTCTTAGTCTGGTTTTGGTATTAGAGTAATTTTGGTCTCATAGAATGTGTTAAGAAGTATTCTTACCACTTCCATCTTCTGGAAGAAATTGTAAAGAATTGGTATAATATCTTCCTTAAATGCTTGGTAGAATTTACCAGCGACCTCAGGTAGGCTAAACCACTGGCTTTGTTTTAGCATTTGGGGAAACATCATTGAAATTCATGAGACAGTAGCAATGCTTTGAAGAGCTCACCATTAAGCAATTTCTTTGAAAATTACTCCTCTAAGTCACACAAAAAGTATTTAGAAAATGTATAAATAAAGACTGTAGGATTATCACTCATACCATCTTTCCAAATTAGGCAAAACTTTGAAATCTACTGATATAATGCAAGTACTGCATTAAAAACATTTTATACTTTTCTGAAAGAAACCTCACTGGCCACAGAGGATAGGAAACACAAAGATATCTGTTTCTTTTAGATGATTCTTGCATTCACATGAAAGATTTTTAGTAATGCAGCATATTATTCAATAAAAAAATTAGTCTTCTCATTTCACCATAAATTTCATAATTACAAAAATTCTCCATTATTTGGTATCAATAGTGATGTTTTAGATTGTCTTATTATACAAAACTCACTTCTGGGGTCCAGCTCCAAGGTAACCATTGTACTCCTAAAATTCTTAGTGAATATCAACCATATATCCTCCACTTACTACAGCCTGTATCTACCATTCATATTTAGGAGATAGCAACGAGGTTCTTGCAGGCATTTTACTCAAAATATGTAAGCTTGAAGGAATTGCAATATTCACATAAAAACAAACATTTTAGCAAAAATTCAGGAGAAAATGGTGCCTATTGCATAACATTATCATTTATATGTGATGCATATGAATATGTAATATATGTGTGTATGTATTATATATGTATAAATATGTCTATATTTGTGTGTGTTTATATAGATTAGAAAAACATTTTACTAATTATTTCTCTTCCTTTCCACTAAAACAATTACATATAATAAAAGTAGATATAGCCAGAAAAACAGATATCTTTGGATGTTATAGGCAGCCCATCTGCTCCTAAATCCATAGTAACCTTTGCATAAGTCAAATGAGATTGATGAAAACATGCCCAATTGATTTTCAGAACTCAGAACAGGTCAGTACAGCCAAGTGGAAACAATGGAAGGCACATTTATCTAATGATCTTCAACTGTTTTTGGGGTCAATGATTTTTCACACCACCACTCAATAATTTTCCAGAAGATTAAAGATAACCTCTATATTTAATTAAACAAATTTGGCTTTAGGAAACTGAAATTAATAGTGTAAATAACTTAGAAATCTGAAATTTCTTCCAACTTGATTATCATTACATGCTCCAAAATATCACATGGGCTGCATAGGGATCTGTTTCAAGAGTATTTTCTGACTTTGATTCTAAAGATTTCATAGGAGTTTTCATTAACCAAGACTTATTCATCATGCTGAAAGGTACAAATAAACAGGAAAAATGAATTGATTTTCTACTCTTTGTACAGAGCAGTAATGATGATTAAGATAGAATGGCAGGCTTCAGTGGAGGATAAACTTCCTTTTATTTCCGTAAAAATAATTTGCATTTCATTATAGATGTGCATTTAAATGAATATTCTTTTATATAATAAATATATTCATCAGGAATCTAACTCCTCAACCATCTTTTTAAAATTTTTTCAAAAAATTATGATCATAGAACCTTCACCTACTTTCTCCTAATTCATAAAACAGTTTCATTATTTGTTAAAAAGCCTAACACGTAACAAAAACAAAAAAAAGTTACAGAAGTTTATTTATTTTTTATGTTTTTTGATGAGGAAGGTTGGCCTTAAGAAAACAACTGTGCCAATCTTCCTCTATTTTGTATGTGGGGTGCAGCCACAGTATGGCTTGACAAGTCATGTGTAGGTCTGCATCTGGGATCCAAATCTGTGAACGCTAGGCTGCCAAAGCAGAGCATGAACTCAACCACTATGCCACCGGGCCAGCCAAGAGGTTTATTTTTAATTCCATAACATGAGGGAAATAAAGCTAGATTAAGACCCAAGAGGTTCATATTATAGTTTCAGCCTAGAACAAATCAATATCTTGTTTTATGAATTAGGCCAAGTTACCAAACTTCTCTGGGTATCAGCTGCATCATCTGTTCAACAGAGGAATCGAACTCAGTCTCAAAGTTTCCTTTCAGCTTTATTTTTCTATGTAATATTTCCCAAAACATATTTGTCAGAATCTTAGTTTTGCAAGCTATTCCACCCAAAATGAGAGTTTAATGACTAAATTCATTTGGGAATTTGCACACTTCATCTATTCAATGTACATTTCCCTGCTACCTTTTTTTTAAGATTTTATTTTTTTCCTTTTTCTCCCCAAACCCCCCGGTACATAGTTGTATATTCTTCGTTGTGGGTCCTTCTAGTTGTGGCATGTGGGATGCCACCTCAGCGTGGCACTATGAGCAGTGCCACATCCACACCCAGGATCCGAACCAATGAAACACTGGGCCACCTGCAGCGGAGCGCACAAACCCAACCACTTGGCCACGGGGCCAGCCCCTCCATGATATTTTTATAGTGTGCACTAAGACTGCCTTGAGAAGTCAGTTGATATGTTTTATCAAGAAGACAGAATCAAAAAAGTAATCACATAAATAAGTGTTTAAAACAGCAACTGTAAAGTATCGTACAAACAAAAAGTACTTGATATCTGGGGTTCTATTAGACTGAGCAAACCAAGCCTTTCTTGAGATAGTGACAGTTTAAATGAGATTAAATGGATGAGTAGTATTTAAGGAGGAAAAGCAGGAAGGAAGATATATCTAGTGAGTGGAAAACATGAGCAAATACACAGTGGCAGAAGGGAAAATAACACTGTAAGACAAATTTAAAGCAGATCCATATGGCAGAGGCAAAGAAAGCACTCCAGACTGTAGAAGTGATGAAGCCAGGCTTTCAAAGCCTTTAAGAATTAAAGGTATTGCTTTTCGTGGAGAAAGGGAGCTATTAAAAATTATTTGAAAGAGGGATGAAATGACCGTATTTGTAGGTCAAGAATATCCTGGGTGCAGAGAAAATATTGGAACTAATTGGATCTGTCCCGAAGATACCAGTCTGAAGATTGAGATCAAGATCACAAATGTTCTGAGGTTGGCCCAGGTTATTAGGGATAGAGATGAAACAGATGTGAGACACTTAATGATAGCTTAAATACAAAGGTCCAGCAATAAAGAAAATTACAGAATTGCCAGGGCAAAAGTCCTAAACTAACAACAATTATTATTAACAATAAACAGTTTAAAAATTATGTGCCATGCAGGGAATAGAAAAAGATTGAATTTTAAGAATTTACTAATATAGCTTTCTGTATTACTATATATGCAAAGGGAGAATCATGTAGTCATTCCCAGGGCATTGGAAAGAATTAGATCCATCTTCCAACTATCAACACTATTATTTCCCGTTGTTTCTAGGTTTACCTGAAAAGAAAAAAAGGTGAAGTAATACTATCATTATTTAACAAGATATAATTAATATATGTAATATACTACTAATAATATATAACACATCAATTATATACTATTATGATACTAACAGGACATTAATATAATATCCATGTAATTAAATTCCTGTAATATAATTATATTTAGTCACTATAATTATCTTTGTCTGTGATCTCTGATGTGAGTTACAAATCTCCCTAATATATTAAAAATGTCCATCAAGATATAAGAAAAAAATCAACATAAATCTAGCAGAAAAATGGGAAAGCATATGAAAAGACAGAACAGTAAATACAAAGAACTCTTAAACCAATGGAAAGACAAGATACTCAACTATGCTCAAATTAAGAAAAATATATATTGAAATGACACTGAGATAGTATTTCCCACCTATCAGATTGGATTAAAACAAAATGACTGGCACCACCAGTCTGTTGGTCAGACTATGTTACTAGTGTAACATGTTTGACATAGTGTAACACTCCTAGAGGTGGCAATTTGACAATATCTAGCAATATTACAACTGCAGTACTTTTTCACTAAGCAATTTTACTTTGGTGAAGTAATCACTCAGGTATATCAGCAAAAATGGCAAACTAATGTATTGTCTGTAGTAGCAATATTTTGGAAACAAAATCCAACTCTAGAAATAGATTAAATCAACTATGTCATATCCATAGGCAGAATCCTGCGCAGCTGTAAAAGAAAACAAAAACCAAGGAAGCCACCTATGTACTGATTTGGAAAGATCTCCAGGATATTCTGTTAAATAAAAGGACAAGGGGTGTGCATATTATAATCTGTGTGTTGCCATGCTAATCTTTGTGTAACACAGGAAAAATAATATATGTACGTACTAGTCTATGCATAAAGAAATTGAGGATAAACTAGACACTACTGACATTGAGTATCTGGGCAGGAAGAGTGGCTAAGGGTGTGGAGTTGGTTGAATGAAGTTTTCCACTTTTATAGCTGGTTATACATTTTGATGTTTGTAAATACATTACTTTTTTATAATCAAATAAAAAACTTGAGTCGTGAAAATAAAGAGGGGCCATCAATGATGTCGAAAAGGGATGAAAAGTAAAGCAAAACAGGGACTGAGGATTGTCAATATTTTTACTCTCACTGATACGCTTGGTGAGAGGTGATTTTAATTTTCATCGTAGATAACAGACTTTGAGAACTTCTGCTTTAATGAAATTCACATAATAGTTATAATCTAATGTTTCACAAATTTATTTGATCACTGAATTATTATTCAAATATCACACATTAATGGTCAAGTAAATTAGTTTTCTGTGGAATGCATTTTGGAAAAATACTTCTCTATGACATTGAAACTTTGAAGTATTTTGTCAGTCACTAACAATTACTGTCTTAAAAGTTCCATTGTTTAGAGGACACGTAAGGTATATGCTTTTAACAATTTAATTATAAGTGCTTTCAAAAGGATAGCATATATAATTATAGCCATTGTGAAAAATGGTTTGCAGTGGAATGATAAAAAAATGAAATCCTTAATTTGAGTGTTCTTGAAATTTCTTCAGGCTGAACTAGCAACCTTAATCCTTTGAATAACCTACATTTTTAATTTGGCATGAAACCATTTCAAGCTGTGTAATAAAACTAATGAAGCTGCTACAACAGTGCAAAGCGATAATCAACATATATTTTATTGGTAGAAACTCTATTAAGTCCATGCACGAGGTGAAGTAAAGACAGCTTTTTTGTTTGCTTCAGAAAGAAGGATGATATGTATTCATACTGCTTTCCTGGAACAAACAAAAAAAATAGCATTCTAAATATGTACAATGCCTGGAAGAAGTTCAAAATCATTAGCTATTTTCAAACACATGTAGAATTCTGAGAATCACTCACTGTAATGAATTAAAACACAAAGGTATCTTCTCTGCCTACCAATTGGACATAAACACACACATATATACATTAAGCACCTATCTCCAACCAACAGATGCCATTCATCAAAACAGCAGGTCTTTCTCCAAAGCAATTATGATCCATGGCTGCAAATATAAATATCTGTTACCATAATACGTCTGGCAGCTGAAAATGAGTTCAGATTTATTCAAGTGGTGTGCAATGTCAGAAAAACTGATGATTCTCACATGAGTGAATTATAGTGGCTTTTCCCCACAATATATAAGCTGAATCAAAAGAGTTACTTTAACTTATATATTGGAGATTTTGAGAAAATGACAACAACAACTAAACTGCTTAAAATAGCTTTTTGTACCACTTTAAGACGATGGGCAAAATATAGTCAACTAACACATGGCCAGTTGCACATTAGTTATCCACCTATTTACTGATTTCTTAAAGAAATTCTTACTGAGTGTAATGTGGTCTCAGCACTGGGACTACATATATCATTAATTCACAGTCCTTTGCTTCAAGGAGCTCACAGTCTGGTGGAAAAGATGGGTTATTCAAACTGCTAATTCTTCTTACCATGGGAGCTATAAGGGAGTGCATAATGGTGGTGGCATGGGGCATCTAACTCAAGTCTGGGATCAGGGAAGGCTTCTTGCATTGGTGACACCTAAGCTCAGTCTGACTAGATTGACTGGGAGTCAGTCAGGTGAAGAGGGCACATAAAGCCATTTCATGGCCACGTGCAAGGGCATAGAAGAAAGAAATTGTCAGATGTAAACAACGAATGACAACCAACTCATTGTCACTGAAGGAAGGGAGGATTAATTAAGCATAAGAGTCACGGGGTAGATAAAACTCAATAAAAGGTGCATTTGAATTTGAAGTTTTAGAAGTAATTGTGAATTTATAGAGGACCCTAAAAGAAAAAAATCAGAAAAGTAACACAAATGTTCTGAAAAATATCTTATAAACATAGCACTTAAAGCATTTTGAATCAAACGTTATATCTAGATGTGTATATTACTGTTTTTTCAGCCTAATTAATTAAAGGCAAAAAGTGCTTGTCTCTTTTATTAGATTAAATACTGCTTTAAGAAAAAGGTGTAAAAGTAAGTGAACAAAATTATATTGTAAGAGTGAAAATAAGAGTCTACCTTGTGTGACCAAGAAAAAGCCTAGATCATCAGCTTTGAAGGGGACAAATCATACTATATTTGAGAGTGTCTCTATTATTTTAATTTTGACAGAAAAGAACATAAATGTATCAGTCCCATTTAAAATTTTAAAAATATCATCATTATTATTATTTGTATTAGGATATTGTACTACTCAGTTTCCTAATGTTCCATAAATATGCTTCTTTCTGTTGTTTCTCTTGCAAACAAAAATTATGCCACATAATTCAGAGGTTTTCTAACACAAACCACTGTTAAGTCATTTGAAGCGACTTATCAATTTGTTATTTGAACTAATTTACTAAGCTAATTGTATCTAATCCCGAGCCAACATATTTAGGATATTAATTAATTAAAATAAATTCTCAAGTATCCTGTAGTCTGCTAGAAGTCATTTAAGTCTCTCAACACAATTTGTAATGATGAGGGGAAATTAATCAACTAAATAACTTTGCTACACGGATTTTCGGGTTGCGCTTAAATACGCTGTAAATCTTTCACTCTCTTTTTGCCAAGCATTATCTAAAGAGTTAAGTCTTTGTAACTAAAAGGATGCTCTTCTAACTTTTAAATCTGTATTCTATGATTTTCTCTATTTGTCATACAAGCTGCCTCTTTCATTTTCTTTAATTTGTTTTATTTTTTGAGGAAGATTAGCCCTGAGCTAACATCTGCTGCCAATCCTCCTCTTTTTGCTGAGGAAGACTGGCCCTGAGCTAACATCCGTGCCCATCTTCCTCTACCTTATATGTGGGACACCTACCACAGCATGGTGTGCCAAGCGGTGCCATGTCCGCACCCAGGATCGGAAGGGGCAAACCCCGGGCCACCAAAGCAGAACGTGTGAAATTAACGGCTGCGCCACTGGGCCGGCACCCAAGCTGCCTCTTTTAAATAGGGATCTGAAATCTGCTCTAAAGATGATTATTTTTATTTTGGAGGTTCTAGAAAATCAATTAAGAACACTTGTTTGAAAAAATCAAATTACTGACTTAGAGGAAGATATATAAACATTTTAACACAGCACCTGAGTAGTATCAAACCAAATGAAGTACCATAACATGGAAATAAAAGTAAAGTATGTCTCCTGAATTACAGAAAAATTGTATACACAACTCATTGAAATCACTTTCTGAAAGTATAAGATATAAAATGCTTTCAAGAAAAGGGAATCTTCCATTTCCTTCTATTTCTATGCCACAAAGAGGCTTAGGTAGGGTCTAACTCCTCATACTCGAAACCATTTCATTTACTGTAGCATTTGAAATTTTGGGACAGGTAGAAAGCCTAGTGATTCATAGAAAGACTGTGGATATTAAGAATGTCACATTCAGGGTTCACTGGTTTGCAATGAAACCGAGACTGTACATGTCCCTTTGCCAGGAGGTGGTCAAACACAAACGGGTTTCCATATTTAGTATATGCAATTTATTTGATTTAAAATATGTAGTAGCTACTTTTATCAAATACTGAGAGCATTTCAACAGGCAACTCACTTACTTGTTGAGTCTCCCACTCATCTTATCTTCTTTTGGACAAGGAGCAAGTGACTTCCATTAGTTGTGTAATTCTCAAGATGTGACATACAAATGGGTATTTTTCCAAATGAAATCAAAGAACCAAAAATATGCAGAGTTTTAAAACGTGTATTTTTCCCACCCAAAATAACCTTAGTGTCCAAAATATGGAATCATTAGCATATTAATATTTTATATCGCATTCTTTACAATGGCATCCTAAATAGTGATATACCCAATGTGAGTGTTTTTCTCTTCAGCAATTGTTAGTTTTTAAAGAAAAGTAAAAGAAGGTGAAACTACTTTTTCTACAGAGCACTTCCAATTCTCATATACGGAACATAACGTAAGTTACTTCCAGAGAGTCACACCATCTGCACTCACACGCCCACCGTTTTGAAAATGGAGAGTCTCCTCCCCCAAAAAGTCAAAAGCTGCATATTTTGATCACTTAAACATGAAACTGATTGTGTTGTTTAAAATTGCATATGTTTTTCATCTCTGAAATTTACTTTTGCGGAGCATAATTTCTATCATTCTCCCTTTAAATTTGAGACTATTTTTATCTGTATTAACATATGCTAAATGACTAAAAACTTAAGTTTACTTTAAAGGGGTCCTTAAGTTAAAATATTAAAATGAGTACGTATGGTAAAACCAGGTGATTATGTACGGATTTAGATCAATTGTATGCTTTTAAGAACCAATGGAAAACTTTACTTTGAAGGAAGTGGTGTATGTATTTGAAAGTGAGTCAAGTCCCTTGGGGGAGAAGTCATTTATCGGGGGTGAAGAGGGGGAAATTCCCAAGTCAGGCCTCAGAGGTAGGTCTGTAGATGGGCTTCTTCTAAGGATGAGACCTGTTAATTATAGGGCCCTTTGTTGTTCTGAGCTCCAAGATGGGTGTGATGAAGGTTTGAAAATAAAGAAATATTCCAGATGTGAGCAGCAAGTTTGAGAACGGATTTTTGGCAAAAAGATACCTGTGGGTGGAGAGTTCAAGTGTCATGCAGAGACCTGGAGGACACACTCACTTTGTTTAAGATTAAGAAAGAATTCATCCTTAATTGCTAAAATTAAATTTTCAAAGGAATTGTTAATAATGGAGACACTAAAAGGCAAATTAAAATAAAAGCAAACTATATATGCATGTATAAAATATTTCTCTCTATATATCTCATAAACATATATGTATTTATATGAAAATTAAACATTAAGCCATACTGGTACACTAATCTCCAAACCTTGTTGAGCTTTTGAAAGTATCTGTACCTGGTTTTCTGCCAAATATAAATCTCTTTCAAGCACATCTTTGTCCTTTTGACCTTGTTTCAAAGAAAAAAAGGAAAGAAGAAACTAACTGCTTAATGAATCTCACTGTAATTAAATATTTTAGTAGTATAAGAATCTGTGAAAAAGCAAAGAAAAACAAAAACATACAAAATGTCACAAAGATATTTAAGTATCTGTAACTCTTCGAAAAGAAGTCACTAACTTTTAAGCCTTTAAGTGAAGTATTTGAGTAAACATACCATTCTCAGATTCATATAGTTAGATAACTTATAACATATGGTCATTGCTTACAAGACTATTTCTCAGTTTTTCTAATATTTATTTGTCTTAAAAATTACCTGATGTGGTTGGTCTTATATTGAAGGTTTACAAAACTTTCCTTCTGCTGTCTCCAGCTTTTATAAATTTATAAGTACGAGTTTATTCAATGCTGAAGTTCTTCTACACTAGTTTTCTTCCTTAGTCAATAAACTAAAAATTACTGTTAGGAAACTGAGACACCAAGTATCCAGTGACTTGCCTGGAATCAGGAAGCATGTCAGTGGCTGAGCTAGAAGTGTATCCATCTGGCGCCAAGGCCAGGCTCCTTCATGCTGGCACTATGTCTCTGAGTTTGCTCGGATATTTAACATGCCCAGCTTGAGAACCTCTACTAACCTGTTTCATAAAAAGAAAATTTTAAAATCAGATACCTGGAATGTTATGACAGTGGAGACATACAACTCACATGAGATTTTTGTAAACGAAGGCCTTTCAATAACATTTTGATATACTACACAGAAAACACAATTGGAAAAATCCTTCTATAAAGGCAAAATCCTTCTTGCTGCATCCTTGATGTTGCCTTATCAATATTGCTAGAATTTTAAAAAAGATATAACATCTTAAGCTACAAATATGTTTATACTAATTAAAGAAAGTGTACATACGAACTAAGTAAAAGTTGTTTTGGAGTTCATTTATGATATTGCTCATTTTGTAAAAAATTTCACTTATCTTTGGTTTGTTCTTCAACTATGAGTATGAGAATATGTTATACTATACATGAATTTTCCAAGGAAGAATTTGAAAACTGCTATTGGAACTCCAAAAAGGGGGCTTGGGAAAATTTGGTGAACCTCAAAATAGCTTTAAAAAATCCATGAAATGTTAAAGTCCTTTACTGAATATCATGGATAACTAAAATCATGTATAAAATATAGTATAATTCCTGATAACAATAATCATTGTGTATCAAAACCTTATTTTTAATCAATTGGAATTAACTATGAATGCTTTCATTGGAAATTTACTACAAATATGGCAGTACTAGTAAGGCTCAATTAATACACTGAATCCCTAGATTTTCCCCTTATTGGACATAGCCCTTTGCTCCCAAAAGGTGTCTCTAGGTGAGATTTCTAACAACACCTCATGCAATGAGGAACATTTACATTATCAACTATATGACTTTCTCCAGGGAGCCAAGCCTCACAGATTTGGATTCTATTTACCATAGGTAAGCCTTAACCAGGAAAATATTGCTAGGTATGTTAGAGGTACGGTCTCTTTTTCCTGGGAAGTGTCATTTGTTTATTTACTTGGGGATTGAGTTTACAAGGACATTATCTCAGGCCATCTTTTTTTCTTCCTTGTTTACCCTAGCCAAGAAGTGAATGGACCGTGGGCCAGCTGCTTTCACTCCTTTCTAGTAGTCCTTAAGAACTAGGCTCAAGGGCTTGGGTGGTGCATCTTGTATACATAGACATAACAGAGATCCTAATGAATAATCGTGAGAATAGAATTTGAATTTTTTTACAGCAGCATTGGAGCTTGTTTATTTTTCTGCAAGGCAGTCACTGACAGAGAAGATCAGACAGAGAGTAGGTCATACATCATAAGATGGACAGCATTACCAATGGTACAATCACTACAGCACAGAGCAAGCCACACAATGGGGACTCAAAAGGGCAAGACATCACCTAAAAGCCAAGAAAGACATAGCAGAAAAGAGATCAGAAGCCAGCGACAAGACCCCCACCCACAACAGTATTAAAAACTGGAGTAGTGCTTTGGCTCATGAAAAGACTTTTCAAGAAATTCTGATAAGGCAGAAGCCAATGCACCTTACCAGGTCTTGCAGGTTTAAGCTACCCATTGGTAATGGCTGCCTAGGAGCAAGGGACCCATGCTGGGACAAACAGCAGCTGCAGCCTAAACACATTTGGGCTCTCGGGCTCTGTGAGAAGGATAAGCTGGGGTCTTTTTTGAGATCAAACAAATTTGCACAATTTTCAAAGGAAAAAAATCTTGAATTCCATTCCCCTTAATTTATTTAAATATGATAATTTGTTTACTATCTTGGCATAGTCAGTTCTGTTTCCTATTGCTTCCGTCTACCCAGTGTTTTCCTGTTTGTGCTCACTTGCCTGAGCAGTATTGCGCACTCACTCAGGATAAAACCAGCATCATCGAGTTGAAGCACATAGCTCATGGGAAAGTAGCTCTCTAATGAGGTGGTTAAGTTAGACTGAAGCTGATTACATCGGCACATTTTACATCATAATCTACAATCTCAAAGCAAGTGGGACATTCTGTGTCTCTCACTTGTTCTGATATGATGAAAAAATGAATGAAGTGGGATTTATTTTCAAGGCTAAGTGTGTCTGGGGATTGCTAGGAACCAGCATTGTCTTCTTGAAATTGACGAAGAGCGAAACTCACCATTTCCAGGAATTGTACATATATGTTTTGAAATGTACAGATCGATATAAAATGTTTAACAAAATGTTGACAAGGTTTGCTCTCAAAAGAGCTCTCACAAAATCAGTAGTAAATCTCATCAGAAAATATGCAGGATGATGCTGGCTTTACCAAAGAAATCACCATCTCTATTCTACTGGGTAAGGAAAAAACTACAACAACAAAAACACGCATTTACTATTGATTTAGGACGCTGTGCTGCTTTCCAGATCATTTGACATTTTATTGTAAACAATCTACCAGCTTCCCAGGAGGTTTGTCTCTTTGCTTATTTTCGGAGACCATCACCAAGCAGATATTTGAACACTTCTGGTTCTGGTAAAGAAGATACAATTGACTGTCTTCTTTGGATAATTTTTGATAGCTGCCGATGCCTAAGGATGCTGAGTTTTCATTGCAACTCATCCTTTTCTTATTGTGACTTTGTTCATTAAATATTCCATATAATCCATAATTATTATTTGTAATCCAGACATCTTTACCAATAACATTTGATCTTCATTTCAGAATTAATCCCTCAGCTACTAGGCTAAGAAAAGAGAAACAATTCTCATAGCAACTACGGACATGTGCTATCCACAGACTTCCTGTGGAACAAAAAATTTTAGAGGCAAAAGAAAGACCACAGTAGCAGGGGTTGGCAAACATTTTCTGTAAAGGGTCATAGAGTACACATTTAAGGCTTTCCAGGCCACATGGTTACTATTGTTCTATTGCAACTACTAAACTCAGCTGTTGTAATATGAAAGCATCCATAGACACTATGTAAACACATTGGTATGGCTGTGTTCCAATAAAACTGTTTTTATAAAAATAGGCAGTGGTTCAGATTGGGCTCAAGGGTCATATTTTTCTAGCCCCTGGTCTATAGGCAGCTGCTTATTTTTCAGACTCTCCTGGATTTTATTTCAGTTCCTGAAGATTCCAACACATATTTTTATTACCAGCATGCTTTGATATATCCTCAGAAAGCTTCTGTTATATTATATTTTCTCATTTTTCTTTTAAGGTACAGGATTTGAAAAAGAGGTCAGTGGGAGACCAAACGGGAAACTTTTTGCTCAGGGAATTTAAGTAGAAATCATGATGCCTCATGCAGAAATTTTCCCAGATCTCTGGGTCTGACATCCATCATCCAGCCCTGTAAAGAGGGTTGTGAGGACTTTTCATCAAATAAAGAATCTTCTTTTTTCTGAGCTGCTCCACCTCCATAAACTATGTCAGTGATTTAACTAGGAACCATAATTAATAGGAGCCATGGGGAGACAAACTTTACTTATTTCATAGAAGTACCATGCATCAAGAAAACACCGCAACCAATGCTACGTAATTGAGCAGAGAGAGAAGAAATGTTCATTATTTTTCCTGAAAAGAGTCAGAGACAGAGTCGGGCAACCTTGGAATGCTCATACTACCAGCAGCAGTGCCTCCATCTCTTGGCTTCACATCAGAATTACCTGGGGAGTTAAGTAAAAGTAAAGATCTCAGGATCTGTAAGAATCAAGATCTCAGAACAGAGGCCAGGAAGAACTATTGTAAGGTGATTCTGATGGAGCTGCTCTGTGGCCAAGTATTTGAAAGTGACTGTCAAACTATTCAGTCAAGCCCCCCGTACTCCAGATGAGAAAGTTGATGCTGAGAGATTAAATGTCTGCCCTCATCTCCCAACTGCTCTGCGGCAATCCAAACCCTGTTCTTCTGATCTGGGCTCTTTCCACTCCTTGGACCATTTTCCTTCAATCATGAAACTCTTCATTATAGAACTTTCATCTGCATAATGTGAGCCAGGCTTGCCCATGCTTCCTTTCTGTGTCCTTCCACCCTCCTCTACTTTACTGCTTTGGCTCATTCCTTCTTTATCTTCAGTAATGCTCTCATTGCTGGCCTCTAAAAAGAAATAAACAAGTAAATCTTCCCTGAGGAAAGGACCTGGAACCCGTTGTCACTGCAGTATCAATGTCTTCCATTACTTTAGTCTATTTTCTCTATATATTTTCAGTACCATAAAATCTAATTCAAATAAGTGATTGATAAATTTTCAATACCATTATTTGTTTATATTATCCTTCATGCAAGCACAAGATTTCTGAATGAGGGGCAGATTTATTATTACTTATTTGCAGGACTAACCATGCCCCAATTCTACTGCCCTTCTGGGATGATGTAGTGGGAGTCAGACGGATAGTCCTGTATGTGTCCAAAAGAGGGTTTTCTTAGACCACAGGAGAGGAACTACGAAATTAAGAATCTGGGAGTTTGTCTACTGGGTGTCCAGCTGCCACCCTCCCCCCTTGAGAGAGAGAAAGGAACCCATCTCCCTAATGTAAACAAATCATCTTTGGAAAGAGAAGGTGAAGGTCCCTGGATTCTTAACCTATGTAATGCAAAGAAATATCTCCAGAGAAGAGAGAAGACAAGCATTTCTGGGTTTATAACCCTTAATATGTTTCCCTAGCTCAAGATTTTGATCCCCATTGAAATGTAAACAAACACCTCTGAGAAAGTAAATCTTTCTGGAGTTCTCAGGGCCATCTAATCACCTTTTAATTTCCAAGACTTGTCCTTTTAACCTGCTTCTCAAGTTTCTTCACTCAGAAAGCCTTAGCCTTTCACAAACATGAAAATATGTTCTCTACAGGTCCATGATTATTGAATGTATCATATCTTTAAGCCCCAAAGACATGAGAAGGTGAATGGTATTTAGGGGTAAGAGAGAAATTCTCCCCTCATCTTTTTAGCAACTGCCCATACAGATTTTGTTTAGAGCAGAGCATCACCATATAGTTCTTAACTTCCCAAAATGGGTAAAAGTGACTTATTTAACATGTTTGCTTTATCAGTCACTTCCTCATTAATTAATTCATTTTTTCATCCTATAATCTGTATCAAATGGCTACCATGTGGCAGCTACTATGATTCTTTGTTAAGTACTAGTGGCACAAAAATAAATTAAATATCATTTCTTTAATTTGTGTTATTCTCAGACTAATGAAAAAGGAAAGAGGGAGGATGTGAGGGAGAACAATATGAAGGATAGAAACAAGAAAGAAGAGAAAGAAACACAGATGTATTAAAACTTACTACCTGCCAGGATGTATACTGTGCACATCCACACATCTCATTTAATCTGAATAATTTAACCCACACTAAAATTCTAGGAAGTGTGCGTTATGATTATCCCATCTTACAGTTGAAGAAACAAATTTAGAGAAGTAGCATAATTAACCAGCTGATCAGTGGCAGATGCCCCCACTATTTTTACAAGACAAAAGACTGCTTTCTCAGCCACCAATGGTCTCCTGTACACATAAAGCAAATGGGAAATAGCCAAACATTGTGATTAGCAATACAGGTGAAATAAGCAAGGTGCTATGCGGCACAAAAGACAAAGCCACTAACTCTGTTGGGGACACCGTGGAGACATGCCTTGTAAGCACTTAGAAAGAATGCTCTGCTTACCAAAGATCAGCTAGAGTATGCTCAGAGCCAAACAGCAAGACTTCATCTCAATTCCTTTAGCCCATTTTTCATTCAACAAATACTTAGTTCACACCTCTGGGTACAGGTGCTATGCTAGGTGCTGGGAATACAGTGATGGAAAAGACATACATAATCCTTGACCTTATAAAATTTGGAGTATGTAGTCTACACAAGCATATAAGTATGATATTAGTTACAAAAGAAAGATCAGAGAATAATGTAGGAAAAGGGGACCCTAGCTTAATCTAATGGGTTCAGGAAAATTTCTGCAAAGAAGCAAAGCCTGACTGAGTATTGAGAGAAAAGTAAGAGTGAGTCAGGTAGAGGGGACTGGAGGCGTTGATGGGAAAGGATGTTTCACGAAGAGAGAAGAGCAAGAGAATGTTAAAAGGAAGTGATAGGAAGCAAAACATAATGAATACTTTGATGAAAACTGACACACATATTTTTAAAGATATAAATATTTGAATCTCAATACTCCACAATAATAAACATTCACTACTAATGTGGGGGCCTATTATGTGCCAGGTAGTATACTAGGGTTTTATATATCATTGATACTCATAATCATCTTATGAAGAAGATATATTAGGAGTTGAGATTGCTAAAAAATTCCATTTATCATCAGAATTATCTATGACTCAATAAGAACACAATAAAGCTCTCTTAATATTTTCAGAGGGAAAAATAACACACAGGTTGAGTGAAGGAGAGAATAGTGTTAAGGACAACAAATTACAAATAAAAAGAACTTGAACGTTTTTCCTGCCACCATGATGTCACCGTAGGGGATTTTATTGTTTAATGAAAAAAATCCAGTACTGGGAGCCAGGATATCTGAATTCTCATTTTTGCTCTATCATCTGACTAGATGACTCAAACTTCCATACCTTAGTTATTTACTCTTTTATCTATTTAACATATACCTCTTCCTTTATCTCAACAATTATTTTGTTTCTAATGCAACTTTCAATTTTTAACTCTAGGTTATATTCTCATCACATTACATCTGGATTATGGCAATGACTTCCCAAGTTCTTCCCTCTAGTATCCTTCTACCCAAAACTATGCCATTAGAATAACATCTTAACTATTGCTTTCACGAAATAATTTTCTATTTCAAAATCCTGTAATTCATTCTTATTGCCTGTAAAGTTATATTTTCAAAGCTCTTCCTGGACCCAAATCTTTCCTTCCAATTCAGTCAATCATCATTCCTACCCAACATAAAATCTCTGCATTAGCCAGAATGTTTCATAACAGAACCCGGAATTTACCTTCAACACAATGGTCTCTCAAACACACTCATACTCCTCCTTCAAATTACTTTCTTAGCCTTCTTCACATATCTAAATCATAGCTATTCAAGATCCAACCCTAATCAATCATCTTCCAGGAGGGTTTTCTGATGTTACTGGAATCAACATTAATCTCAATTTTCTCTGATGGCCTAGAACATTGATTGCCTAATCCATTTGATTAAAATAAATATAAATTTCTTGTCATTTTGTTCTGTGCCCCTTGAGGGCAGGGGTCTTGTCACATACTTCATCTAAATCATCTATAGTCACAAATGCTGACTACACAGAAGATCAAAACATATTCGAGAATTAAATTTGGAAAACTTATTTTGTGTCAGAATGATTTAGCATATATAGTATAATGACCTTCACTTTGGAATGAGTCATATCATTTCTACAAGCCACAGGAGCAATGGCGAATAACTGGCATAACTAAGATCATTCTTTTCATTGTGTGTGTATATATTGCAGTTATCCCCTATGTTTTTATGACCTAGAATGAATTGGGCCAACCTTGAGGTGGGAAGTTGTCTAATGCTGTACCCTTTCTTGTAAAATCAGTAAAGGAAGAAACGTTGTTCTCTACAATTGCATTACTGATTGTGAAAGAAGTGTACTGGTGTTCGCATAAATTGGACCTAATTTCAGCCCTTTTCAATAAAGCAAAGGAATTTTGTTCTTCTTGTCATCTGATTTAGGAATTCAACTACAAACTACAAACTAGCCTTTAGAATAACTTGTATTCTACCATCACTAAGAATGGAGTTGTGTCCATTTTAAGAAAGATTGTACATATTAACAATTATCAAACTTCAATAAAATTGGAGTCTAACAAATGAAGATAATATTACTTACAAGATGTATACAATGAGATTCTGATATAATTAAGTTTATTGGTGTCTTTCTTTATTTTAAGCACTATTAAATGCCATCATCTATATTATTCCATTTAATTTAATCCTTCCAAGAAACTAGGAAGGTTAGCATTATTATTTTTATCTTGCAGATTAAGTACTTGACATTTAAATTGGATATGTGACTAGTCCAAAATCATTATTTTATTTAAAAAACCAACTTCAAACCTTACTACTCTGCTCCCCTCTTTTCATTGTACTATAGTAAACAACACAATTATTGTTATTAAAATAACATTTTTATAGTTATAAATATATTTTATTTTATTTATAAAGATATAATATTTATATTATATTTAAGCATATCAGCTAAAAGTTTTACACATTGCTGAAATTTTCCAAATCTATGATAGTGTTATTAAAACTGCATATATCGGGAAGTATTTCCTATTCACTGTCATTCTTGATTTCATTATAATCTTGCCCCAAAAATGTACTGTTCCCCAAGCACTTCATCATTTTCCAGAGAAAAATATTTTTCACAGGTTCCTTTTCTTTTATGATGTCAGTAATATAATGAGCATTTCTATAGCTCAACAATGTATAGCTTGAAAACATCAGATGTGCTATCAAAGTATTTGAAGCAGCTTTTAAAGACTCTAGTATTTACCTTTATCTGATTATGAAACAGTAATAGCTTTTCTTCATTTCATTAAATGAAAAACTCAGTGACTAGCTAAGAGAACAGATAGGATTTGTTTCTACAAGAAAATGAAATCACACTGGCCTATGATTAATGACCTGTTGTCTATTTGGTGTTGCTTTCTTTTTTTTTAACTTGAAAACGGTTTTGATTTTAAAACAGAGTGCATAACTTTTAGAAAGCTTGTTCTCCAAACTTTGCCAACTACAGATGAAATCCAAATCACAAGACAAAGGTGTTTTTGCACTCCCATGCACTGCAAATGCACTCAGCAGTCACTCAAGTCATCACGTCCTGTAGCTGTGCTAATATATATGATGGAAATTTAGATTCAGCTGGTCCAAGGCTTCATATCAAGACTTATAATTTAAGATTAGGACATTCTGCACAAAAGTGGAGTTTCTGAATTTGTGTGCAGGAATAACTAAGACATAAAAGTAAACACAGGGTAAGATCAAATCCTCAAAGAAGTAATGAATTTATTGAAACGATATTTACATATTTATGGTTTTTAATATGCACTCGATCTAATGCAGTTGATGGAGTTACCTCAAAAACGTTCCTTTAAATCAATAAAACAATTCATTTAGGTGCTAATGTTACCTTAATATTAAATTTTTGAGTATTTTCTAAGAGATTTCATGAAAACTAATTATTACAATCAAATAGCTTCACCTTTATTATGACTGAATCATTGGAGAAAAATAATAAAATCATTATCTTTCTGTATTTGGTGAGTTTCCTCAAACTTCACATGAACAGAACACTAGAAGAAAGGAAAACTTATGAAATTACATTTTCTACTTAGTTGAGGTTTCAGTAGAAAACATTTTAGCATATAAATACTTTTAAGTCTAAAATTTGTTTTCTGAATTAGTAGAGGGCACAAGCTGTTTTCCTGAATTATTAGTGGGGTAAATACAAATTGATTATTGACAACGGGACATATAGATTATTCCACAGGTTGGTTCGTTGTATCTTGAAGTCTTTGACAAATATAACCAGGACAAAAGTTCCAAGCGGCAATTTTGCTTTGTTGTATTTTTAATCAGACTAATCTCAGTGGGATATAAATATGAAATTATTTTATTTTCTATTGTAACTACCTTAAATCATACTGTGATGAATACCTATTTTCTGTCATTTTAGTCAGATGACAATTTTCCAGTCTTTTTTTTTTTGTGTATTCATTTTAATCTTCCAAGCTCGAACTATTTACATTTTGTCTACTTAGCACTCTCGTGGCAGTCTTCAGCTGTTATCCTGACTGTTAGAGACAGCGATGGGGAATGATTCTGGTTCTCAGATACCTGCTTTATCCTTTCTATTGAGAATCTTCTTTCTTTCTGTATTAGAGTGAGGAAGAGATGGGATGGGTTGTGGGAAAAGGAGTAGATAGCTCTATACTTAGTTGGTTCTTATCATTTGAGAAGACTTTATAAAGTAGAATTTGCCCATCTGTGACCTACTGTTCAGAGTTGGTTTGAAGGGAGATTTTTAGTAGAAGGTGGGTTAATTGTGAACTATAGTTTCCTCCAAGCTGCTCAGGTGCATACTTTGCATACCCAGGTGCCCAGGTCTACAAGGTATGACTTCTATTTACCCTCAGTACTCAGCTTTCCTTTTCACACAAATTGAGATAAATAGTGCAGCAATTAGCAAAATTAGTCAGGGTGAAGAAGTCTGTTCTGAGTCATTGACATACCCTTTTTACTCCTTTATCACTTTTAATGAAATTCACTCTTCCCAATTCAACACTGTGACTTTCAGCCCTTTTCCCCTTCCAAAAGGGGAACAGATCTGGTCTGATATTAGAAATTCTCGTAATACACATTTATTTAAACATGAAACTTCTCCCATATATTTACCTTTTTAAAGACTTTATCTTTTAACTATAAAGTGAAAGTCTTTCTTGTTATATAAATTTAGATAATAGTAAACAGGTAGATATCATGTATTGATTAGAGGGGCTGTTTAAATAAGCCTAGAATGCACTTATTCCTGGCTCTGATATCAATTTGGAGAGGGAGATGAAAAGAAATAGGTCTCTTGCTTCTCTTTTTTTTAACTCTTCCCAGTCCATCTGCCTTACCAAAGACCCCTCCTGGGTTTCTCCTCTGCCCTTCACATTACACCACAAGATCTGGTGCTCCTTCAGCAGTAACTAATCTTTTAGAGTTTCTAGTTCTTAAAGACCCCAAAATCCTAAGTCAAAGAGAAAAAGGAGAATACCCCAAGGATTCCAAGAAGAATTGGAGGGGCCTGGGGGAAAGTGTGAAACTGGAAAAGGTGAACTCTCAATCTGGAATGTGGCAAGAAAGGTCTGGGTTCAAGAGAAGCTCCAGTATTGAAGAATCCAACCTAGAACAAGTGTGAGTGCCCCTGGGTCTGTGAACTTGAGTATTTTAATTATTGATGATTATTTAATTGCACATAGTTTGTGAAAATTTACCACACCAACTGAATACGCATATTAAGAAACCAAAAAGGCCAGCGCTGTGGAGGAGTGGTTAAGTTCGCACGCCGGTTTGAATCTTGGGCGTGGACATGGCACCGCTCATCGGGCCATGCTTGGGTGGCATCCCATATGCCACAACTAGAAGGACTCATAACTAAGAATACACAGCTATGTACCGGGGGGTTTTGGGGAGAAAAAGGAAAAAAATAAAATCTTTAAAAAAAAAAACCAAAACTAATAAATTAAGAAAAAATTTACATTTGTGAAAAGCAGTAACAAAGAGTGTGAAATACTCCTTATATCTAAATGTCATGGTGTACAATAGTTATGCACATAAATAAATGCATATCAGATTAATTTATTTCATATTACTGTGACAATAAACTATAGACATAAAAGTTTGCATAGTGACACATCACAGTTACTATCCTAGAACAATTGGTTGTCCCAAAACTATACTTATCTCCTCCCAATAAACATATAAACAACAGAGAAAACATGTCCTGCACAATGTCAGACTATTTTTAGAGAATTCAGATCCACGTACTCTAACACTCTATCTGTACTAAAGGGAGAAGGACAGAGTGTTTTAAAAGTTTGTGGCTATTATGAGTGCTGACGGAACTTAAATCCTGCAATTAGATGACTGAGGCCCCCATTTTTCTATAAACTGTTGGCCAAGTACATCTCTCATCTCCTAGATACCACCTTGCCATATAGTACCTATAGGCAATTCAAAAATTGCACATTTGCTTTCTTTCAGACCAGCTTGAGCACATCTCTCTAACTTCCTCTCTGCTACTAGCTGAAGAAAACTCTGCTTTTAAAGGGCTCACATGACTAGATTAGGCCCATCCATATTATCTCCCTATTTTGAGGCCAGGTGTCTAGTAACCTTAATTATATCAGCAAAATCACTTTTGCCATGTAAGGTAACATAAACACAGATTGACACCTGGAGGCAAAGTCATTCGAGCCATCTTAGAATTCTGTCTACCACAACAATATCTTAAAGATACTTCATAACAGGCAGGTATTAACTTTTTTTGAACCCATCTTTCCCCAGAGTAATTCATCTATATCCATTCCTTATATTTTCTCACTTAACACATACTCTGTTAAAATTTTATGAAAAATTTTTAAGAAATGCAGTGATAAAAACAACAAGTGAAGGTTCGCCAATGGCCAAGAAGAAAGAGTAGCTGGTTGGACTAATAAAACTTTGGCATCCTTTCTAGCTTTATGAGTTTTGGATATTGATGATTAATACACACATTACCTATTCTTTACAGATCATAGGCAACATTTATTGGTCCAAAGCAGCAAAAATAGTGCATTTGACAATAATCAATATGTGATGATAATTGGCTCTCTTTTGGGCTAAATGAATGTCAAGCTAACTCTGATCTCTCTTTTCATGTGCACATATTGCCTCATTTTATTTACAGGTTCTTTTAAGTCATGCAAACAGATGGCTTGATTTAGAAAGCTTTGCCTTATCCAGGAAAATTAGGTTCTGTCCAGATGGACTTGTAAGCTTCAGTGTCAATATTGTACCTTTACCATATGGACAGGAAAATTTATGGCAGCAGAAACTATGTTCCGCTTCATACTTTAACACAGATAATGTTTGATTACTTGTTCGAACTCATTAATTCTTGTAGTTAGGGAACCAGGGAATAGGAAATTCTATAAATAAAGTATTAAAAACAGTAACTTCAAGATTCCTAGCCAGTTCATAATTAGCAAATGGCATATTAGCACTGTACATTTTTCAAGTTTATAAAATTTTAAACATGTAAAACAAGTTAGAAGGATAAAGATAGTTATCAACTTCTGTAAAATTATACATAGAATTCTAATGTTCAATTTATAGAGTAAAAACACTCACAAATATGATCTACAATTGACAATACCATAGTAAAGGCACAGCGTTAAATTACTCTAACTCTCTAATAACGCATAGTGAGGAATTAAATTACGAATTAGATCCTCCAATGTGAAAGGAGCAAACTTTTTCTTGATTACAAAGGTGAATTTTTTAAGAGGAACAGATTTAAAAATTTACTTTTCTTAAATGGAAACTTCTATCACTAGCACTTTAGGTTTTAATAAATGAAAAAACTGTGTATGTATATATTTGTAATCAGAAATGTCTCTAAGCATCTCTGTAGAGAAGAAAAGCCATTTTCTAGCTCTTTGCAAAACTTCTTCATTGCATCTTTATTATAGGTCATCTCTGTCAAAAATACGCTACACTGATCATAAAAGAACAAAGTTTTGTCACTTACTATAACCCGTCCTCATGTTAGGAAAAAATATTGACACTTGGGTTCTTAGCAGTTGATCATTAGTGTAATTTCAAGAAAAATAAGTAAATCTAAGTTTTAATGTGAAATGAGGTGAAATTAATTAACATAATTTCAGGATTTTTGATATGGAATATTTGACCATATTAGTTTTTCAATTTTTATAATCAAAGTATTAAATATATTAAAAATGAGTTATGAGAGCTCAATATAAAAAAAAAATCACTTGTCCCCAAGAATGAAACTATTTCACGTTCTTGAATAAAAGATGTTGAAAACACTCTCATAGACCTTTGAGATATTTAAGCAAGTCCTGAAATTTGCATGTTATAAGATATGTGTATTGATTTTAACAAAACGTCCTAACTTCCTTCAGCTGGTTTTCTTGTAAGTTAAATATCTGAAGATAGCCTTCTGAACTGAACAATAAGGAGATTTACAAGTTTTGGAAACAAATGAGGGAGGTGAAGGTGAAGACCTTGAGCCAAGGGAAATAAAACATATGCATAAAATAGTCCAGGCTCAGGGTTCTATCTCTGAAAGAAATCTAATGGAAACTGTTTATGAAGGTGACTTGAAGAACTACTTAATCCTAAAACACATTTGAAATCACTAGATAATAAACTACAGTCATGCACAACATAACGTTTCAGTCAACCACGGACTGCATACACAATGGTGGCCCCATAAGATTAATACCATATAGCCTAGGTGTGTAGTATGCTATGCCGTTTAGGGTTGTGTAAGTACACTCTATGATGTTCACCCAATGACAAAATCGCCTAACAATGCATTTCTCAGAACATCTTCCTGGCATTAAGCGACACATGACCATATAATTAAAAACAAAACATCCCAGTCTAACATGTACTCGAAAGAGCAACTTAAAGAACATCATGAATATTCTTATTGATTTATGCCAAAGTTTAGTAAGTTTGTTTTCATCTTAACTGATACAATGATGTTTTGTGGAATGCTTATGTTTTGAAACTCAGAATTCTCCATTTTCTAGAGTCGTTTATTAACTGCAACATGTTATTCTCTCAGATATATATATATATAGACAACTCAAATAAACAACCAAAAGTTTTGACTTCCATTTCTCCCTCTTTTGACCCTATAAATCAAAAAGTCTTGTGTAATTCTGTTCTTTCTTGGTCTGGCTGGCACCAAAAGCATTTGGAGCGCTTCTTATAAGTACAACCACCCAGATCATATCAATTGAAATTCTAATTCATTGGTCCAAGGTGGGACACATGAATCTGCATTGTGATAAGATTGGGAAGAAAAATGGTTACAGTTTCCATAGATGGCTTGGGGACTTCACTCTATTATAAAGCAGCATAGACTTGAGTTTTGTGATAATGGATCTTATTAATCTTAGTCCTTCCTCATTGCAAAATCTACTAACAATATATATTTATTGAATACTTAAATGGAAGGAAAGAAGCAATTATCATGTTACAAACTATAGGCTGAGCTGGGCAATATTTTAAGGAATATAATACTCTGCAGTAGTAATCTCAAGGTTTGACCAAAATGAGACCCATTTGGAGGACTTGCTAAAATATAGATTGCTGTGTCCAACTGCCAAAAGTTTCAAATCAGTAGAACTAGGGCTGGCCCCTAGAATTTGCATTTCTCATAAGTTCCCAAATGATGATGATGATAATGATAATGATAGTCCAGGGACTACCTTCAGCTAATAAACTTTTTCTATAAAGAGCAAGACAACAAACATTTTATGCTTGAAGGCCATGTGTCTCTGTCACAACTTCTCAGCTCTCCCCTTATAACTCAAACACAGACAATATATAGATAAATGAGCATGGCTGTGTTCCAATAAAAAGTTACAAAAACAGAGTTGGATTTGACCCATGGGCCACAGTTTGCCAACCCCTTCTCTGGAGCAAGGTTTCTCCAGCTCAGCACTATTGACATCTTGAAATGTATAATTCCTTGTTGTGGGGAACTGTTCTGTGCATTGTAGGATGTTTAGCAGCATCCTTGTGTTCTAACCTCTAGATTCCAGTAACACCTATGCAAATGTGACAACCAAAATGTCTTCATAATTTGTCAAATTTCTCCTGAGTGGCAAAATCACCCTGGTTGAAATCTACTACTATAGAGAAAGAAGAATTATAATAGAAAAATAGCATGCTATAATAGAAGACACATGGAGCTAGATTCTGAGAAAAGTAAAATCTGAGCAATCTGAGCAAACATGTCTGCTTCTTCTCTTTATCAAGATTCTTTGCTGGGATTGCTTAGGAAACCAAACAGTCATGTTGGAGCCAACTTTTGGATCCTGTTAGTGAGCTGAATAAAGCTGTTATTTTGAAAACTGCTGAAGAAGGGTCAGGTGTAAAGTGTGGTGCTTGCCGCAAATTAAAATCTGGCTGCTTGGCAAGTGATTTATGAGATGAATACCATTAATTACCTATTTTCAAAAGTGTATATACTGGGGAATATATCAACTGGTAGAACAGATTTATCTTTAAGAATAGAGAGAACAGACTCTGGCCACTGTTAAAAAGAAAAAATAAATTCAAACTCTTAAAGAAAAAAAATCATTCAATGACAATTGTTAAGGACAGTAAGGAAGACTTCAATCAAGGGAAGACTTTTGTGATAGTGGAGGGATCAGTGCAATGGAGTCTTGCAGTGGGGGTGAGATTGGGCTCAATTCTGAATTCAACAAGGAAACGTGGAAATTTAGAGCCAGGGAACAGGTTGGGGGGGGGGGGGTCAGTGGATGCAAAATTACCAGGAGAAAACATCAGAGGTAAGGGGAAATTTTAACTATGGACATAATAGGATTGTTGCTGCAAGCAGGCCAGGGTGATCAGACATCACCTGCGGGATGGTGGAGGATGAGCAACCTGATTAGACATCCAGGGTGATGAGATATGGAGGATGGGAGTTACTGGCTAAACTGTAAATCAGCACTCTTGTTACAATTGAACAATGCAGAGAGAAACACTGACATCCAAAAGTTGAAGTCTAGTTGAAAAAGAGTTCAGGGAAGCATGAGTAGAGTTTGGTCAAGGAGAGAATCTAGTCAGCACATAGTCCATGCACTTCTTGGAAAGTCTAGCTGCAACCATTCTCTCAGCATCAAAATTATGTTGCAGGGTAGGGCTGAGGCAAGGTTTCTCAACATATGGTTCTTGACCAGCAGAAACAACATTCCCTGGGCACTTGTCAAAAATGCAAATTTGGGGAGGAGGAGTCCATCCCCTACTTACTGAATCAGACAATCAGGACTTGGAATCCAACAATCTGCATCTCAATTTTAACAAGTCCTTGAGGTGTTTCTGATGCATGCTTAAGCTTAAGAATTCTGAGGCTAAGGTTAATTCATTCCCATTTGCACAAGAAAACAGTTTCAAATTTCTCTCTCTTCTCCAAAACTGATCAAAAAAGAAACACAGCTTGCCAACTTGAGCCACACTACCTTCCAATGCCTGTTGAAAGGCCGCTGCCAAAAAATTTCTAAATAATCTGAAGTGTCAGATCAGATAGTGACAGAACTTTATTCCTAAAAATGAATAAGTAGGGGAAGATCACAAGACACTAAATGGGGGCAGAGTTGCTGGCAAGATAGAAATCAAGCTGAACTAGAACATGTGGTTATTATAGAAACATAATAATTAATGGGAGGAAGCATTAAAAATCAATTTAGGCATAATAAGAACTCTTAAGGACTAAAGAACACACTCTCAAAAGATCTCTGGAACTGAAAACTATAATTTGTAAATGTAAGGAGTTAATAGAGAAATTGAGAATTTAGACTGACTCTCATTGAAAGTTGCCTGATTCATTATATGATTCCATCAAATAAACATGAACTGAGTCTTGCTCTTTAAACACTCACTAATGCTTTCAGTGATAAGTGGTTTAACATCTAGTTTACATTATTCATCCTGTGTAACAAGTCTGGAGTTTCACAAACATTTATATTCAGAAAGCTCACTAATGAGGTTGTCATTGCCGTATAAACTATTTTTATTGTGGTAAACTAGAAGGTAGTTTGCCATGTGTCAGTTATTTAAAATAATTATGGACACGTGATATGCAAAATTTTGAAAATCTTCTAGCTTTTTTAATTTTTAATTTTTTTGCTGAGGAAGATTCGCTGTGAGCTAACATCCATGACAATCTTCTTCTATTTTCCTTTTTTTTTTTTTTAAGTATATGGGCACCAGCAGAGCATGGCTGCTAACAGAGCACTGCAGGTCCATGCTCAGGAACTGAACCTGGCCCACCAAAGTGGAGTGTGCTGAACTTAACCACTAGTCCACCAGGGCTGGCTCTTATCTGCCTTTTATTTTGCTGATTGCTTCTTTTGCTGTGCAAAAGCTTTTTAGTTTGAGGTAGTCCCATTTGTTTATTTTTGCTTTTGTTGCTTGTACTTCAGTGTCATATTCAAAAATTCATTGCCAAGACCAACATCAGGGACCTTTTTCCCTAGTTTTTTTTCTATTAGTTTTACAGTTTTGGGTTTTGTGTTTAAGCCTTTAATCAATTTCAAGTTATTTTTTGTGAGTGGTGTAAGATAGAGGTCCAATTTCATTCTTTTTCATGTGATTATTCAGTTTTCCCAATATCATTTATTGAAGAGACTATCCTTTCCCCACTGAGTATTCTCAGCAACTTTGTCAAATATTAGTTGACCATATATGCATGCATTTATTTCTGGGTTCTGTATTCTGTTCCATTAGACTATGTGTCTGTTTTTATGCCAATATCATACTGTTGTGATGACTATAGCTTTGTAATATAGTTTGAAATCAGGAAGCATGATGCCCCAACCTTTGTTCTTTCTCAAGACTACTTTGGCTATTCAGGATCTTTTGTGATTCCATATGAATTTAAGGATGGTTTTTCCTATTTCTGTGAAAAATGCCATTGGAATTTTAACAGGGGTTGCATTGAATGTGCAGATGGCTTTGGGTAGTATGGATATTTTAACAATAGTAATTCTTCAGATACATGAACATGGTATATCTTTCCATTTATTTGTATCTTATTCAATTTCTTTCATCAATATCTTATACTTTTGAGTGTACCTTTCACCTCCTTGACTAAATTTATTCCTGTGTATTTTATTGTTTTTGATGTTATTTTTACATGTTGAATGTGTATCCTATGTATGACTTTACTGAATTTGTTTATTGGCTTTAACAGTTTTTTGGTGAAATCTTTAGGATTTCTATATAGAAGACCTTATCATGTGTAAACAGAGACAGTTTTACTTCTTCCTTTCTGAGTTGGATGACTTTTATTTATTTTTTTCTTGCCTAATTGCTCTGACTAGGACTTCCATTACTATGTCGAATAGAAGTGGCAAGAGTGGACACCACTGTCTTATTTCTGATCTCAGAAGAAAAGCTTTCAACCTTTCACCATTG
Source organism: Equus quagga (assembly GCF_021613505.1). Lineage (NCBI taxonomy): Eukaryota > Metazoa > Chordata > Mammalia > Perissodactyla > Equidae > Equus > Equus quagga. Next base: position 100,363,351 of record NC_060274.1, read on the forward strand.
AGTAGATCAGCTTTTGCTGCGTCCCATAAATTTTGGTATGTTGTGTTTCCATTTTTGACTGTTTCAAGATAATTTTTATTCCTTTTTATTTCTTCTTTGACTCATTGGTTTTTCGAGAGAACATTGTGTAATTTCCAAAGGTTCCTCCTTTTATCAACTTCTAGTTTCATGTCATTGTGATTGGAAAAGATACTTGGTATGATTTCAATCTTCAAATTTACTAAGACTTGTTTTAGCTAACTTATGATCGATGCTAGGAATGTTCTTGTATGCTTTAGAAGAATGTGTATTCTTTTGCTGTTGGATAGAATGTTCTACATATGTCTTTTAGGTCGATTTGTTCTAAAGTGTAGTTCAAGTTCAATGTTTCCTGATGGATTTTCTGTCTGGATGATCTACCCATTGTTGAAAGTGGGGTATTGAAGTCCCCTGCTATTACTGAATTGCTGTCTATTTCTCCTTTCAGATCTGTTAGTATGTATGTTCTTAATATATTTAGGTCCTCCAATGTTGACTGCATATATATTTGCGATTGTTATATCCTCTTGATTAACTGATCCCTTTATCATTATGTAATGACCTTTTTGTCTCTTGTGGTCAGTCTTTGGCTTAAAGTCTATTTTGTCTGATAGAACTATAGCTACCCCTGCTGTCTTTTGGATTCCACTCGCATGGAATATCTTTTTCCATTCCATTACTTTGAGCTTATGTATGCCCTTAAAGTTTAAGTGAGTCTCTTGTAGGTAGCATATAGTTGGATACTTATATTTTAAACCTTTTTAGTCACTCTACATCTTTTGATTGGAGAATTTAATCTGTTTACATTTAAAGTAATTATTGATTGGTAAGGAGTTACTAATGCTATCTTATTAGTTATTTTCTGGCTGTTTTGTAGTTCCCTAGTCCCTTTCTTCCTCTCTTGCTGTCGTCCTTTGTGAACTGATGATTTTATGTAAGAGTATTCTTTTATTTCTTTCTCTTTATATTTTATGTATCTACTGTAAGTTTTTGCTTTGCAATTACCATGAGGCTTACATAAATATCTTATAGCTATAACAGTCTATTTTAAGCTGATAATAACTTAACTTCAGCCACATACAAAACCTCTACTCTTTTACTCCCCTTCACATTTTACATTTTTGATGTCTCAATTTACATCTTCTTATATTGTGTATGCATTAACAAATGATTTTAGCTATAGTTATTTTTAATACTTTGTCCTTTTACCTTTATAATAGAGTTAAGTGATTAGTAAACTACCATATTACAGAATTAGAGTATTCTGAATTTTAATATATTTACCTTTACCAGTGTGTTTTATATTTTCATATGTTCTCATGTTACTAATCAGTGTCTTTCATTTCATCTCGAAGAACTCCTTTCAGCATTTTTGTAAGGCAGGTCTAATAGTGATGAACTCCCTCAGCTTTTGTTTGTCTGCGAAAGTCTCTACCTCTCCTTCATTTCTGAAGGACAACTTTCTCAGGTAAAGTGTATTTGGTTGGAAGTTTTGTGCTTTCAGCAATTTGAATGTATAATACCACTCTACCCTGGACTGCAAGGTTTCTCCTGAGAAATCTGCTGATAACCTTACAGGGGTTCTCTTCTATGTGAAGAATTTTTTCTCTTCTTGCTTTGAAAATTCTGCCTTTGTTTTTTATTTTAGATAGTTTTATTATAATGTTTATGGAAGAAGATCTTTTAAGGTTGAAATTTTGGAGGGACCTATAAGTTTCATGAACTTGGATATTCAGATTTCTCCCCATATATGGCAAGATTTCAGCCATTATTTCTTCAAACAAAGCTTTTTGTCCCTTTATCCCTTTCCTCTCCTTCTACAACTTCAATGTGTAGATTTTTTCTCCTAATGGTATCCCATAATTAACATAGGCTCTCATCACTTTTTAATTTTTTTTTTTCTGTTCTCCTCATATTGGATAATTTCAAATGACTTGTCTTCTACTTCACAGATTCTTTCTTCCCCTTGATCAAGTTTGTTGTTGATGTACTATATTACATTTTTAATTTCATTCATTGTATTCTTTGGTTCCAGAATTTGTTTAGTTCTTTTTTATGACTTCTACCTCTGTGTTAAACTTCTCATTTTGTTCATGTATTGTTTTCCTAATTTTGTTAAAGTTTCTTTCTGTGTTTTCTTGTAGCTCACTGAGCTTCCTAAAACAGCTATTTTGAATTCTTTATTGGGAAAATCACCAATCTCCATTTCTTTGGAATCAGTTACTTGAAAATTATTGTGTTCCTTTGGTGGTGTCATATTTCCTTGATTTTTCTTGTTCCTTGAAATCTTGATTGTTGGTTTTCCTTTTGAAGAAGCAATCATCTTCTCCGGTCTCTACTGACTGGCTCAGGACAAGAATACCTTCTGTCAGCCTTGTTAGGAATGCTTAGGCTTTCTCAGATCTTTTCTGTGAACATGCCTGCTCCATGTTGCTTATTCTTTCTTGTGGGGAGAGGATTCTTAAGATAATGTGACTTGTTTCAATCCTGCAAAGCCTGGCCATTACCGAAAGCCTCTTGTTTGCTTTCCCTAGTGTGGTGCTGAATGCTCAAGATTGTGTGCTTTCTCTCAGTCCCACAGAGTCAGCTTTGTCTTTCTGTACATGCTCACTAGCCATCTGCAAAAACTTGCTCTCACCACCCTTGGAGGCACTCACAGGAAGCTGACCACTGGGTGAGGGGGTGTGTGTGGGTGAGACCACAAAGTGTGGGAAGTGCCTGTGGGCCATTTGGGGTGATCCATAAAGGTGTTCCCAGTTGCTCCTGAACAGGCTTCCTCATGGAGTCCACAAAGCAGTTAAGAGGGTTCACGTCTATTTGATGCCCTCTAAGAGCCATGGCTGCTGTTCTCCTAACACCTCATCACCTCCCAATTGTGTAGCACACTTGGTGAGAAAAACGTGTCTCTCTTTGGCAGCGTCCTGTACAACTAGGGAAGCTGAACATTCACTCACATGCTTTCATTTTCTTTGGTGCATAAATCATGGGCTGAGAAGCTCTCTCTTGGCACTAAGCTATGCTGCCTTGGGAGGGGGCAATGTGGGTAAACTGAAACTGTTTCTCTTACCCTCTTCAGTGTCTCCAATCTTGGATTTTCTTTTTTTTTTTTTGCTTCAATGGTATGCTGGAACTTCTCGGCTGAACTCCCAGACTTCCACAAAGGCACTCTTGTCTAGGGATGATTGTTAAAATCGGTTTTCTTTGGGGGAAGATGATAGAGAGCTCTTATTGCATCATTTTGATTATGTCATTCTCCTGAATAAGTCTTTCTCAACATTTTATCAACTGAGAAACATCAAAGATGACCGGTTTTCACACAGTTACTAAGTGGCAAAATTGGGAATTGATTTTAAATATGTCTGGCTTGAAAGACCAGATTCTTTCCAAAACTCTTTTCAAAGTTAACCAGATGCAAATTAGCACATAAGATATTCCCAAATGCAGACACACCATATGATTGTGCTAACACAATTAAATCTTCTTATCAGGATTCTGTTTGTGTAATCCAGGCATTATCTAGGAGCATCACTTTTCTAATTTAATCCAACCAGCATTCTGGACTCTTGATTGACTATTATCTATAAGGACAAGGGTGGATGAAAGTCATTCTGCTTCTAGATGAAGATGAGAATTTCAGAACTCTAAGCTCAAAAAACAGGTTTGGAAATCATTGAGAGATATTTTCTCTAATTCTTTGTCTCCATTAAATAATCTTTTTTTTTCTAATTGCTAGACATGTTGAAAGCGTTAAGTTTAATTGCAATCCATTCTTTGCTATTTTGCATGTAAAATGCTTTTATTTAAAAGCTATATAAAAGAGAATTATAGAACTTCAATGGAAATATCTAAATCAAAGTAACTCCTTTTTGGAATTTATCAGCCTTTTCCTGTTTATGCAGACAAACTTTACTCAAGGCTCTAGATGATTATACTCTGTCAAAAACATCTTTGCCTTTCTCTAAAATATGAAAGCAATACAATACACATCTTCAAGAGACACTGCTATTTCTACATTTAAAAATTGTCACATTTACTAAACAAGGGAAAAAGACAAAAAGATATGGGAACGAATACAACCCAAAGAAAAGTTTCCAGATCCTCAATTTGGCCCAGAAAAAGAGCTCTTGATCTTGTTTGGGGATATTAAATCCATTCATTACTGCAAAATACAACTGGTTCTTTAGGAAAAATGAATTGTGCTCAAAGGCTTAACAAACGTATTTAACATAAAGAAAAACTGCTTATTAAACCAGTCATGGTCTTCCCAAAAGAACTGAGATGAATAATGTGAAGTTTCAAATATTTCTTTGGGACACTGAAGAAAAGGAAAGAGGACGTTTAACTGGTCACAATCAAAATGGGGCCTATTCTTAGCACAGCTGTAAATGAGCTAAAATTATTACCACATAGAAAATAGTCCACAGAAGCTACTTGGGTGTAAGATGTAGACATGGGAAGAGATGTGGTACATCTGCCCATGGAGACAGAAGGTTTACATCCACAGAGCAAAGGAGCTAATGCAATGTTAGTTTCAGACATTATTCTAACCTCTTTATAAACCAAATGGTCAATTCTGTAATGTTGCATTATTACATTTACAATATGAGAAAAATAACACTTGAAAAGAATAAAGTCAAGGTTTTTGTATTTTCCTTAAAGACAAATTGTTTACACTTTGTTTAACTTGCACAATTTGTATATTTGGGTAAAATCGACTTGGGAGGGTGAAAGAACAATTAAAGTTCTGCCTATTTTTGTGGTTGGGCAGCAGACATAGGAAATTAATACACCAAGAGAACCTGGGAGGAAAAATAGAGCAAATAACAAGAGTAATGCAAAGAATAGATCACACACAGCAAAAAAACGGTACAACGTGATTACAGAAAAGAAGTCGCTTCAAAAAACAATTAGAAGGAATTGAAAAGGATAGAAAGAGTAACCAAAAAAATAAGGGCTGACAAAGGTAGCAAGGCAAGATTTTCCTCTCCCTGGAAATAATCATCAGTGTGTTTAAAACTACAGAAAATATTCTTTATCCAGCTCTGCAGTTCTGAAGTTTCAAAACTTCACACAGAACTAAGCATTCGATTCAAAAGGCAAACAAGAATACTTTTGGCCCAAATTCAAAGAAAAATCAAAAGGGGAATCTCTTTACTTCAAAAAAATATTTGAGTCTTCCAAATTTGAGTCAGCTTAGGTCCCTTTACCTCTTTCACCTCAAGCTTTCTTGTTTGCTAGAATGTTCAATTTTCGGACTTTTGCCCAGAAAAATAGAGTGCTGCAAGTAGAAAGCACTATCAAGCAAACACAACCATAGAATGCTGCTCTAAATCTTTCTGACGCTTATTAGAAACTACACAAACTCAATTTGTAGACACACTTTTGATCTGTTTACAATTGTAATTGAAAATTACGGTGAGTTACTTAAAAGCAGCACATTGAATAAAACTCGTCTTATAATAGAACTAGTTTTGAATTGACAGTTGTACACCTCATAGCTGTTACCAGCTTTTAGCCTTGTACACAACATTCATGGGATCAGTAGCTAGCATATACAGAATATATTCAAGAATAGAGTTATTATCAACTACTATGTTGCAAAACTTGTGATAGCTACTAAGGCGAGATGAACAAATATAAACAAAATCCTTGGTCTCAAGGCATTTAAAATCTAATTATTTTACCCACAATAAAAAACAGCATTGGGGCTGGCTCAGTGACATAGTGGTTAAGTCTGTGCACTCTGCTTCAGCATTCTGGGGTTTGTGGGTTTGGATCCCGGGCATCGACCTACATACTTCTCATCAAGCCATGCTGTGGTGGCATCCCACATACAAAATAAAGGAAGATTGGCACAGATGTTAGCTCAGGGACAACCTTCCTCACCAAAAAGAACAAAACAACAAACCCCCCAGCATATATATATTTATATATACCACACACACACACACATATATTTACATATATGCTCTCTGTCTATATATATATATTTTTTTTAATTTTGTAGGTTGTGATTTGGAAATAAATTGAAAAGAAGAAATGGTAATTCTTTATTGCTTACCATTTGGAAATGGCCTATGAAATGCTAGTTGTCGTATGTGGTAGATCTCTGACCTCTACAGAACTGAAAAAACTACAGACAACATGCATTCTAGATAACACCATATTGTAGCTCTTATGGGCACTGACTTAGTTCACAGAGAGTGAAATTCAAATCCTGACTGTCACGAGATCTGTGATTCAGGGTGTGTTATTCACCCTCCCTAAACCTCAGTTCTCTCAAGTGTGAAACAGAGCTTTTGTTAATACTCGTCTCAGAGGATTGTCACTAGTATCACTTGAGATAATGTACATAAAGCATTTGTCACAGTGTCCTTCACATATTAGGTCCTTAGTAAATACTTGTGGTGTGAATGGTAGCTATTTTAAATTATGAATGCAAGCCTCTAACATAAATACCTATAAATAAAGATTAATCTGACATTTTAATTTTAGAGGTTCTTTGATTTTATTTGGTAGACTTACTCCATCTAAGAAGGAAGATTGTATATATTTGAAAAAAATAAAAGCTGAAATGGATTTAAAACAAATTTCCCTATGTCAAGTATTTTAAATCTGTCTTCATTTTGAATGTAACAATCAAGCTGAAAATTCTGATTTGAGCTCATTTCTGCTAACTGAAATAGTCATCTTAGAGAACAAAATTTTCCCAGAATAAGATTATTTCTTTTAAAAGAGGCTAATAAAATAAGATAGTTTATTTGAAATTCCAGTATCTATTAAGTAGCACTTTAAAACATATTCAGTACATTGGGCCAGCCTCGTGGTGTAGTGGTTAAGTTCACGTATTCCACTTTGGTGGCCCATTATGTGCCGGTTCGGATCCTGGGTGTGCACATACAGACTGCTTACCAAGCCATGCTGTGGCAGGCTTCCTACATATAAAATAGAGGAAGATGGACACGGATGTTATCTCAGGTCCAATCTTCCTCAGCAAAAAGAGGAAAATTGGCAGTGTATATTAGCTCAGGACTAATCTCCCTCAAAAAAAGCATATCCAGTACAATAAATTTTAATGTACATAGTTAAAAGTACAAGTTTCAAAAGTCATCTAACAAAAATGAAATGTATACAGTATAGTGTTTAGAAATATAAAATTTATATGTAGATTTACTATGTTTTAAACTTCTATAACTTTGATAAACTTTTTTTTTTTAATTAAGAGCAAAAACCACAGGTTTCATGTGTGCATTCCCATTGCCTAGCATAATCCTGGCACAAAATACTTGCTCAATCAACATTTCTTAAATGTATAAAGGTTAATCAATATCTAAAATATCGATTTTATTTAAGAGAATATTCTAGGCTAGATGATGGTAACATCAATCTAATTTAGAGGCTATATTATACAATGTTAGTCTAGTTCTTCCAAACAATGTGACTAACTGTGAAAAATACGTGTTATTTAAAAATCCTAAAATTGTTTTAATGGGTCAGATAAACAAAGTTTTATGTATATACATAGCAAATACTATAATTATAATCAAAATAATTGGGGGAAAATCAAGCAAAAAGATAGTGATTTCAGTCTTTGTGTTATTCTGCTATTAATCTCATTTCCATTCTTTTGTAGTTTAAGTGTATTTTTTCTCTAGCTCTCTTCAAGATATTTTCTCTGTCTTTAGAAAGAAAAGTATTATAGCATGTATTTCTCTTATTTATCTGATTGCTACTTGATTGGTCATGCTTCTAGTGTATATGGAATCATTCTTGTCATCAGTTCGAAAAATTTATCCATAAACTCTATGCTCTTCTCTTTAGATTCCGTTGAGATGCATTCAGGCATTCTCACACTATCCTCCATGTCTCTTAATCTCCTATTTCACGTATCTTCCTGTGCACTAATCCTTCTTTCAACTATGTTTAATCTGGGGATTAATCTGTCTAGTGAGTTTCGTATTCCACAAATATACTCTTCATTTCAGAAAGTAAATCATTTTTCTATCTATTTTGATTGTTTCTTGATATTTGCTTACGTTTTTAGCGAACCCTGTATTTTTAATTGCATATATAGATATTCTATATTTTTAATTTGATTATTGCAATTTCTATAGTCCCTGGGGGATTAACTTGCTTTTGGATTCTATCAACTCTTGTCATTGTGGTTTGCCTTATAGTTTGTTTGGTAATCTATTTTGGTGAGTTTATTTCTCAGTCTTATTTTGTGGGAGTCATGCAGGAATAACTTAGAATATGAGATTTTTTTTCTATTTTGCTAGGAGTGTGAGAGCACCCTCAGCCTAGGACCATTTCAGCACCCTTGAGGATTTGGGTTCAGAGAAGAAACTAAATATTCAAGTTTCTCATCTTCCTTTTCCTCCAAAGTTCAGAATCCCCAAGAGGAATCCAATCTTAGGGCAACGTCCATCCTTCCATTTCAGACTCCTGGTCTTCAGAATGGTGAGACAACAAATTTCAGTTTTTTCAAACCACCAAATTTGAGGTAATTTGTAACAATGGCCACAGGTAACTAATACACACACATATACAAACACACAATTAAAGTATAAATGGCTGCTATATGTATGATACTAAATTCAGAGAAGCACAGTATCAAAAACTCTTTATAATTATTGATGTATAAATGTAATTTTTAAATTATCAAATTTTTAATTATTCAAGAAAACTATGTAAGTTTAGAAATGGATTAGTTCATAAGAAATAAATCCACTTGTTTTAATACTGATATCTCTTGTTAGAAAACCAACTTTTAAGGCTACTTGCATTGTCATTTGCTCATTGTTTTCTTGTCTAGGAGAGAATGACATAAAATCAATGAAGTGTTTGTTTTAGCTGCCAAAAGCCTAATGTGAGGGAATAAAATCTACTTAGAAGTCAGTCCTTTTTACGATAAGGAGCTTTTATTGTTAAGCTGTGTTATGTGCCTATGAAAGGAAGATCAGGTCTACAGGAAGAAAACAATGGGATTCTGTTTCTAAGTACTTGATAATATGAAAACAGCCAATACAGAAGGCTAAATAAATTTTTTCTTGCAACAAACATGTAGAAAAGGATATTTTGATAAATTAACAATCATTAAGAAAACTAAAACACGTTATGAAAAAGAAAGGTCTTCACACTTACTTACTGCTGAAATTTTATGAATCCAATTCAGGTAATTCAAACCAACCCTTTAAGTTTTTTTCACGAGAGAAAACCAAAATCGAACAAAAAACCTTCAATATCCATTATGTCTGGTTACATATTGAAGCACACTCAATAGAACTTAGCAAAGTAACAGACCATCAATCAATATCTATGGCTATTATATCTGCAATAGATATAATAGTAGGAAATAGAAAAGCAAATTATGTTTTGAACTTCAGTACTTCCCTGAAGATTTTTAAACTGTGAAAAAAGGCATAAAATCACAAAAAAAAAATCTATAAATTTAGAGAACAGTCCCTAAGACCACCCTCACTTCTGACACCAATTGCAAGTCTGGGGTTCCCCAAGACCACCCTCAGGTTTAAGAATTTGTTGGAAGGACTCACAGACATCACTGAAAGCTATTGTACTCGTGGTTACAATTTATTATAGTGAAAGGATAGGGACTAAAATAAGCCAATAGAAGAGATGCATGGTGCAGAGGCCAGGATATTTCCACATGTGGAGCTTCCAATTGTCCTCTCCCAGTGGGGTCATGGACAATGCTCACTCCCATCAATGCTGAGTGACAATGCTTATGAACTATTACCAAGCAGTCAAGTATACCAGAACCTTAACGTCCAGAGTTTTACTGGGGCTTGGTCTCCTAAACCTGGTTGGCCACCCACATGGCTGACCTCAATCTCTAGCCCTCACCCTTAATCACATTGCTAGAACTATCTAACACGGCACAAAGACCCCAGGTAAACAAAGACACTCTCATCAGGAAGAACATTCCAAGGGCTTAGAGATCATCTTCCAGGAGGCAAGAGTGAAGACCAGACCTCTTTTTGGACAAAGCTAATTATTTACAATGCCACATCTAATTTTTTGAATGCTATACAATTTTTGTATTTTGATTCTTGCAAAACAAGGTCAAATTCCAACTCTATTAATCTTTATCCAATGTTATGCTCTTCTTTCTTCCTTCTACTCTAACAGCCCAGAGACTTGCACAATTCAAAACAGAACACTTGCTTCTAACTGTTAATTTGGGAATTTAAAAGCTCATGTCTATTTTTAAAATACATCTTAGCCATAGATAGTATGTACCAAACATTATACTAGAAGTTCACAACCATTCAGAGAAACTGAATTTTAAAGTATTTGTTTAGATGCAGATTCCCTAGTCAGAACCACAATGTCTCAAAACACTGTAGTTTAACCATGTGGACATTAATGTAATAAGATGACTATCATTTCACTTCAAAATAAGTACTTTTTAATATAACTCTAATCTTGCCAATGAAACTTTTAAACAGTAAGCCCAGCTCTAACAGAGAAAATAAATCCTACAATAATAAAGACTATGTGGAAATATTTTAGAAAACCTAACTTTTTATCAGTTAATGCAGACAACTTTTTAAAATAAATAAATAAAAGTAAATAAATAAATAAGCAGGAAGAAGATAAATGATCCAACCACGGGAACAACAAAGGTAGTGAGTCAGTATAATTGTGCCCATCTGTAAAAATTTTTGGATGAAATAAAAGCTAAGCACAGTTGTAACAGAGTAGGTACACTGTGTTCAAGTGTTTTTGTTTGAGATGATTTGTCAAGTCATAAATATAACTCACAACCAAGACGGAATAAATTCAATCAGTGCAAAGTGTAAGATGATTTATTTTACAATTATAAACTCAATTCTAAGTTTGAAAACTTTAGAATGATTCATGAAATATACTGTTCTTTCTATAATGAGTATTAGATTGATAAAATAATGATGTTGAGCGGCAGTTTTTCTGTTTGATCAAAGTTATTTCCTTTCACTTTGAATATTTCTAAGCCTCAGGCAAAGATCCCATAAATCAATAATGACCACTATATGTCACATTCTCCACCAATTTCGTGGACAAGTTTGGAAGAAAAAAGAGAATCATTTGGCTCCTTTGTTAATTGCTTCAGTTTTTCTTTCCTAAAATAGAATATGTCCTCAGACAGCTCTGCTGGTTGTGATAGAAGGTCAGCACAAAGAATTTCTTTCTTTTATAATAATTAAGAGTGAAATTGTTTATATTCTATTTGAATAATTAAAATTCAGTCTTAAAAATGTTTCACTTATTTTTTTGCCATCAAACATTATTTCAGTTTTCCCTTTTCATTTTTGAAAGCAATACAATTAATGACTAAGATCATCACTATCACGTTAATATTATTGAGCATCTGCTCTAGACCAGACTCTGTTCGAAGTACATTACGTGTATCATCTCTTTTAATTCTCACAACAATGCTGTGGTAAATGCCATTATTATTCTTATTTATAGATAGTGAAATTAAAAAACTGAGAGTTTAATTAAACTTGCCCATGCTACTTAGCTAGCAATTGGTGGGTCTGTATTCTGAATCCAGGAGTCTGGCTTCATAGCTTATGTTGTTAGTCAATGTACTGCACTACAATACCTTAGTATTAAAAATGTCATATTTTTAATTTGCATACTCTTTTACTTTTTCAAAAAGAGTTTTTTAAAATATAATTTATAGTTATTTTTTCCCAATGTTAAGAAAAGATTTAAATAACAATTAAATAAGGAAAGACTCTATTTAAATGACTGGGCTAGAAGTGTACTCTCACTGTCTCCTAACACCAAGCTTGGTTAGATTTTGCCTCATTTAAAGATAAGTTAAAACAAATCAACATTAGGGACTAATAATTCGTTTAGTCATTAAATATTTATTGAGACCATACTATAGGGCAGGATCATTTCGAGAGGCTGACATTGACTGCAGAGAAACACTCATATCTGTGCACTGAGAGACACATATGGGTGCTCATCGCAGCATCATTGCAGAACATGTAGCCTCTGTCACTACTCGGTCTGCCACTGCAGCGTGACAGGGGCCATAGACAATACGTAAATGAATAGGCATAACATGTTACCAAATAACTTCATTTACAAAAAAATTTTTAAAAGGCTGCAAATTGGATTAGGCCTGTTGGTCACGGTTTGCTGAAGCCTGCTCCATAGTATTGTTTTATGCGATGCTTATTTAATATAAATTGTATGTTCATGTATACATGCAACTTGTTTCTTTCATTACATCATATAACTTGGAGAAATCTTGTGTTATTCTACCTTATTACTTTTTAACTTTTGTCAGTAATAATCCTCATTACTAATATACTAGATTATTTAGCCATTCTTGTCTTGATCAACATTTTGGTGGTTTCATTTTTTCTTTGTGGAAAGTTTTTTTTTATTATTAATTAAAATTTTAATTTTAATATAATTTTCACTAAATTTTAATGCATTCAGGTATGTGCTTTTCCTTGCTTGTCCATACTCAAGTGTGAACCTTGATGGCTGAAGCAGGAAGATGGAAATAGTGCTTTTATATATAGATGTAGGTAGGTAGGTATTTGGGTAAGTTTGTATGTATTTAAATCATGAATTCCCAGGGGCAATATTTTACCTGATAAGCATTTGTCTTCTCCTGAGTGTTAAAGAGGAGTGGTCTGGTTTTTAACTTCACACTAACTGGGCAGTTCAAGCACCAAGAATGCTGCCTACCAGCATTATTCTGATGGTGTTCTTGACCTTGTTTACTAGTTCATTTTCCCTTGATTTCAAGAGAACTTATTCGTTAAACATTTTTTCTATTACAGGGACTGAAATTAAATTTGACTACTAAAAAAATAAATGCTATATCAGTAGTAGAGTGTTCCATACATTTAAGCAAGAGGAAGAGTCTTCTCTTTCTAGGCAATTTCCCCAAAATAATGTAAGATAAAAACAGAAAATGTCTTCTAATAATTCCTATTGTACTTATGGCTCAAATACATTTCAGACCTTTATTTTATATCATTACACAATTTTTTCGTAATTAGTTTGTATGTGTAAATTGTATTTTTTCAAATGAGATCAAAAGTCACATATCTTATACTTTGTTTTTTCATGATACACTTCCATATGAGGTACTAGGAGTGTGATAATTTTATGTGTCTACTTGGCTAAGCCACATTACCCAAATATTTGGTCAAACTTCACAGTTGTTTTTGTGAAGGGATTTTTTTCTTTTGAATAGGATGAACATTTAAATCAGCAGACTTTGAGTAAAGCAGATTGCTCTCCATAATGTGGGCGAGCCTCATCCAATCAGTTGAAGGACTTAAGGAAAAGACAGCCTTCCTTAGCAAGAGGGATTCTGCCAGCAAACTTCTTCAGACTTGAACTGCAGTGCTTCCCGGGGTCGGCAGCCTGCTGGCCTGCCTTGTGGATTTTGCACTTGCACTTGCCAACTTCTACAATCAGGTGAGCCATTTCCTTAAAATCTGTGTGTGTGTGTGTGTGTATTCATAACTTTGGAGAGGTGACTAATACAGGGTAATATTTAACATACTCCACAACAGCTGTGAATCATATGAGCATCTATCAATCAGAACAGGTGCTACTGTGTCTTAAAAATTAAGCTTACAAAAACTCTGGGAACACTCGCGCTAACAACTCAGTCTTTCAGAAAATGTGCTAATCAAAATAAGAGGGAGGTTTTTTATACCTAAAGAAAAATATAATGCCATATAACATCTTAACAGCAGTTAACAATTCCCAGGATATCGTTATAGGCGTATTCTTGCTTATCCTTAAAATGATACTTATTGACTATATTGGATGTACCAAGAATATCAGAAAATCTATCCACTTAAAAATTTTAATTTGTTAATATTAGAAGCAATTAATACTTAATTACTGTGTACCATGGACTAAGAGTTCTATGTATATCAGCCAATTTAATCCTCATAACAATCCTTTCAAACACTCCTAACAACAATCTATGATGATGAGATAGGTACTGTTATCAGCTCCATTTTATAGGAGAGAAAAAGGAGGCGGCAGAGGTTGAGTTACGCAGCAAGTTCATGCAGCTAGCAAGTTGCAGAGCTGGGATTCAAACCTAAAGAGCGTAGCTCCAGAGTCCTGCTTTTAACCATGCTACTTCACTTCTCAAAACTTTCAGGAAGAAACATGTTTTTTATGCTCAAAGTGTTTTCCCCTTTTCAGTTCTCCTTTTAACCTTGGCTTTGCAAGACTTAAGTCCCTCCAACCAGCAATAAGCACTTTCTTCTCTGTCTTTCTTAAAAACAACAGTTATAAGCAAGCGGGGATATGGACACAAATTAATACTTCTGGGGAAAAAAGAAATATGAGACTATTTCACAAGCTATCAAATTTTTAACTACTCAGATGCAATGACTTGCATTATTATCTGGCCAGCTTTTCTCAGTACCTTTACATGGTGCCAAAGGAACTGTTAGCTTAGTCTAAAAGTGCTCATTTGCTACCCAGTGATGGCAATTACCTGTCTCCTCCTCTTTCATAGACTCTTGGTCTCTAAACTGAAAATGCTGTCAGCCAAATTTATAGATATCCTTATTTGAGGCAAGGACATCATATCCAGAGATTATGTTGAGCAGTGAGTATGCCAGCACACCAAGCCCATGACATAGAAAGTAAATAACCCAGGAAGGTGCCAAACAGGCAACAAAGTCAAGTGATGGCTGCCAAGCAATGGTTGCTTGATCAAAGGCAATGGGCCAGGCTCTCAGGATCAGGTTTGGATTAAATGATTAAACTGCTGGGCTGGAAATACTCACTGGGATTCCAGCTAAAATCTTGTGCCCTAGAGGGATCCCCACAGACTGAAGCAGCTGCTGCTTCTGCTGTAAACCTTGATGCCAGCAACACACAGGCTGAATTCACTTTTATCTCCTCAGCTTCCTAATTAACATTATGAAACACATTGCTTTTTTACCCTGTATTCCACCAAAAAATAGTTGGACTAAACTATTTCTTCCTTGTTAAGAAGTATCATTTTAGATATTCTTAAGTGATTCTCAATGTGATGTTATTAACAGCCTTCATCTCTCTCCCATGTGGAGGAGAGATGAATCCAGTTCCTTCCAGTCCGCCTTATTCACAAGGCATTTCAGGATCTCTTTCAGGTCGCTCTCCCCTTCTGACTGGTGTGGAGACAGGCACTTCGCTCACAGGTCTCCAGCTCTGGGACTTTCTGGTAGACGAGCGACATCACAGCTTACATCCCTCTTTTCTTTCCTGGGTTTCACTGCTCTGACAGTTTCATCTCCTGCTGTTCTTTCTCTGCCCTAAAACAAGATTGTTTTTCTGGACTTTACAACAGCATATGTTTGTACAGTGCTTGGCAGTTTTCAAAGTGTTATCACCTATATTGTCTCATTTCTGCTTTAAATTAAAATCTGCTGTAAACTGGAGAATGAATGCTAGTCTCACTGTTGAGATGAGGAAAGGAGACTTCAAAGGTTAATAGACTTGCTCAAGGGCACACAGTTAATAATAAAAGAGTCATTCTTTGGCCCTTAAGGCTGGTATTTGTACCACTAGACTTGTTCCCACTTTCTCTTTCCCATAATTGCTTTGTGTATTCAGTGTCTCTCTCAAGAATATAAGTTACAGGGGTCTGCAACTCACTCTGGCACTTAATTCAGTAAGATACATACAGTACGTGGTCAATAATCTTCTATAGAGTGTCTGAATTACCATTCTTAAAATACTATCCTGCAGTTGAAGAATTCATCCCTGGAATTTAATAAACATAAAATCTAATTTCAAGTAACCCATGTGATTCAACAAAGGCAAGATTGTCCCCAAAGGGGCAAAATCGGTTCTTGTGGAAGGGAGCAAAAAAATCTCAGGTATTACAATAGTTTGTGGCTCCACTCTATGTCAAAAAATCTTACTTCTTTAGAATTTTGTTTTTATCATTAGGGAGAATTTAATTTAACTTTTCTCTTTAGAAGGATGGCAATGAAAAAAATGTTAAGTACCACAGACTTTCAGGAAGTGACAACGTTGGTAAATACAAACAAGCAAACCAAAGAGGAGTTGCTTTTCCTTTTCTTCCTTTATAATAATAATATAAAGCCCTGACTGTTAGATATCTCAAAATCAACCTTAGAATTTCATTTATTCAGTAGGTGTTTATCAAGCATCTACAAAGTGTCTTGGTTCTAAGTGTTATTCTGGCTTATACATCAGCACACTGTACACAATGAGGGATGATTCAAAGAAGAAAAATACCTGCTCTCTACCCTTGAGGAGTAAACATAGTTTGGAACTGGGAGAAGGAACTGTCACCTATCATGCACAGGCTATGTGACAGATAATGTGATGGGCATTTTACCGACTTTATGCATTTTACATGAGAAAATTTATAAAGTGCACAAAGGTTAAGACATCAGGCCAACTCATCCAGCTGTATGGTGATCAGCTTACACTAGCTTGCCCAGGAATGCCCCAGTTTTAAATCTGAAAGTCCTTTATCTCAGGAATACCTTCAGTCTCAGGAAAACTGGAAAACATTTGGTTACCCTACAACTGGTAAGAGTCAGAACTAAATTTAAATTAAACAAACAAACTGACAAAATAAAGAACAATCTGCTTTGTTAAGCATTTTATGCTGCCTCTTTGACCCGGTTTATTTACCTGTCCAATCTTTTCCTAAAGGTTTATACCCTATCACTCAATTAAAAAAATAAATGTAACAACCAAACAAGATATAGTCAACAAATGGAAGGGTCAAGAAATAGGCCCCCAAAGAATCACTTGTTGGTGATCACATTTGTTGGTGCTGTTGAATCTGAGATTAAGAGCAAACCTTATTTGTAATATTTGGTATATCTAAAGATAATGTGAAAATATCGCTCCTATGAAATAGTTGTTGTAATGTGTAATGAGGGTAGGATCATACCAGTGGGTAGGAGAGAGCAGGATTGGGAAAGAACCCTGCAAGTCCAAAGTAGTAAATAAAGGCAGTCAACCAGAAGCCTTATGTTCTAGTATCACACCACAGCGCCCTTTGTCTTAAGTGCAGTCATAGTTATGAAGTTGCCACACTGAAACCACCATAAATATAGCTGTTCCCCATTAATCAGTATGAACATCTGTAACAATTATTCATGCAGAGAATAATGATTTAGCAGCTGTGCATACTAGAATAAGACTCATACAAGATTTAGGAAGACAGGGATAATACACATATCATTCTGACAAAACTCCAGGATCTATGATTTATGATTTTTTCCCCTTCAAGAATAAAAACAAATCATTGCTAGTGAAGATATAAAACAAAAGTGTATTGCCTTGAGTAATTTCAGTGTCTGTTAATATTTGTGGGCGTGCATTTGTTTAATCAATTTAATAACCACAAAACAAATAGTTGTTCTTTTAAAGTTTCTCTGGAAGTTTCTCATTTGATTCTAAACTCACATCTACTCGATGGATATTTTTAAAGTAACATGTGACCTCTGCATTTAAATGCCTTAATGGTCTCTACTTTCCTGTTTAGATTTTCTGTCATGTGGTTGGGAGGAAAGACTCAAGAGCCTGAGTCAAAGTACTGCACTCAAATTCCACTCAGCCCTGTGACAGCCATGTGGTTCTCTTCCTTTTCTTTGGGGACTCTTCTTCATTAGCATCCTTCTTTTTCTGATCCTTTCTTATCTATTATGTCATTTCACTATTTTAAATGTTCATTTTTTAAAATCTGTAAAGAAAAGCTCCTTCAAGACCTAATTCATGCCAACTCCCTTGCCATTTATCTCCATCCATTCACAGCCAAACTTTCTGAGTTGTTTGTATTCATTGTCTCTTCTTCTCTACCTCCCTTTCACTCCCCAAATTATTCCAAACCTATTTTTTTTTAAAGATTTTATTTTTTCCTTTTTCTCCCCAAAGTCCCCCGGTACATAGTTGTATATTCTTAGTTGTGGGTCCTTCTAGTTGTGGCATGTGGGATGCCGCCTCAGTGTGGTTGGATGAATGGTGCCATGTCCGCGCCCAGGACTCGAACCGACGAAACACTGGGCCATCTGCAGTGGAGCGCATGAACTTAACCACTCAGCCACGGGGCCGGCCCCTCCAAACCTATTTTTGCCTCAACCACTTCACTGTCTCTTGAAAACCTTGAATCTTAATCTAATGGACAATGTTCTTGCCTGATTTTGCATGTAAAAACATTTGGCAATACTTGGCTTCTGTGAACCTGTACTAGTTTCTTTGTAAATCCCAAATATACCTTCTAGCCCACCCTTGTTCTTTTCCTCCTAAAGAAATCTCAAGGTGAGAGTGTTCCTTGGAGTTGTGTTTCCTAATGTGATCTCCGTCTCATTTACTCACTTAGCTCCACTGCCCATCTAAACACTGACGCTCACAAGTCTCTACCTCCTGCCAGATTACTTTTTTTTTCTCCCCACATGTGTATTCCAGCGCCACTTCAAATTCAATGAGCCCAGAATTCAAACTTCTGAGAACACCACTCCTAAGATAATCTCAATTCCCAGCATTCAGTCTCTGTCCACTACCACATAAACTTCAAGTGTTATTCTTTCTAACACCTCAACTTCACAAAGCCTTTGACCCCACTGAGACCTTCAATCTTCTCACTGTCCCCCCTCCAATGCATGTCCACTTTTTCCTCCACACAGCTGCTTAGATCCAATGGTCCATCATTATATTCACTCAATTGCCATACACCCTCCATTATATTCACCTGGCTGAATCCCAATCCTCCTACTTGGTCTGAATCAAGGTAGATGAATATACCTTTGGAGAATTAAATCATGAGTATAGGTACCATTTTACATTTATGGCCAGTAACTTTATATAGGTCCATAAATATATCTATTGCATTCACTTCCCACTTTCCTAGGAAAATATTTTTACAACTCTTACTCTCTAATCAAGTCTATAAACTTCTAATCCTGCTCAAGCTCATGAATCTTGCCTTCTACTTCTCTTTGGAAATAAAAGCATTTAGAAGATAATTTCCACAAGTTCCAAAAACCATCTCCATGCTCCTCTCTGCAGTTGCAGCCATAAATTTAGCCTTCCTCATGTTATTCTTGACCCAATGTTCAACCTTGTTTCTAAAGCCGAGTGCTCCTATTTTGTACAGGACCCATCCCGTCTTGGAAACTAGTGGATGGTAATTGTCCTCCTATCTTCCTACTTTATATTACATTTTCCTTGCCCATTAGCACACACAATTTTGTTCTGCTCTTCATTGACCCCTACATCTGCCTCCAGGCATCATGTCATTTTCTTTGCACCCCTTTAAAGTAAAATTTCCCCCAAAGATTTACATGTATTACTTTTCTCCATTTCCTCTTCTTTAATTTTTTCATTTCCCCAAATCAGGCTTCCATGATTGGCCTATGCGTATCCAAGTGCAGTGGTCAATTGCTAAACATTGCTTTACTTAACAGTACACAGCATTTGACGGTGCTAAATCTCTCTGTCCTGAAATACTCCCTTCACTTAACTTTAGCAATAGCTAGGTCCTCCGCTAGCTTATAAGACAACTATGTTTCAATTAGTAAAAGACACCCTTTCGTAAGGCAGATGCAGCTCTGAGAAAGAATTTATGGCTTGGCAGGTCGGACACGTCTTAGATTTCAGCCTCCACTTGTGAGTTGCCCCCTAAGCAGGCATCCTTTTACCAAACTCAACCTGCCCAACTGTACCAGCAGCCCTGAGAACAAAACTCTCTCTTTGTTCTCTTTCTGCCTCATTGCCTATTGTCATTTCACTTTCTTAATCTCTAAATGTCAGAATGACCCTAGGGCTCAAGTTTTAGATGTTTTCTGTTCTCTGCTTATTATAACTTCCTAGGTGATCTCATCCAGTCTCATAACTTAAATACCATCTCTATATTGGTAGACACAAATGCATATCTCTAGGTTGGACCACTATTTTCCCTGAAATCTAGATTGTATGTGCAGTTGCCTACTTGACATCTTGATTAGTAGATCTAATATTACAACACAAATACATTATGCCCAAAGCCAATTTCCAGGTTTTCCTCTCCAAATCTGCTCCTCTCCTATCTTTATCATCTCAATAATTGGCAACTCAAGTCTTCCATTTTCTCAGGTCAGACCTTGCCTCTTCTCTTATTCTCATACTGTACTTATAATCCATTAGCAAACACTGTTCACTTTACCTTCAATAAAGTCCTGAATGTAACCACTTCTCACCTAACACACTAGTCCAAGTGACCATTCTGTACCACATAGGGGACAATTACAGTAATCTCTTATCTTGTTTCTCTTCCTCTGCCCTTTGCCCACACAATCTGTTATCAAAACACAAACTAGAATAATCTTGTTACAATGTAATTCAGATTATTTCCCTGCTCGTCTCAAAACATTCCAGTGACCTTCCCTCTCACTTTGAGTAAAATTCAAAGACTTTGCTATGTTTTACAAGGCCATATATAGCCAATTAATTGTTCATGTGCCTCTAGTTCTACCAGCTCCCTACCTATTTCTCAAACATGACAAACACACCTCTACCCCAGGATTTTTGTACTGGCTGTTCTCTCTGTCTGGAACCGCCCATTCCGCCCCCCCCCCCCCCCCCCGACACACACAGGTCTCCAAACAGCTCTACATCACTTACTTCAAATAAGTCTCTGTTCAAATAGTACCCCAGCGGTCTTCCCAGTTCCTAAGCACGTAGTTCTTCTCCCTGAATTTAGTCTATGTTTATCTTCCTTATGTTCATACTCTCACAACATAAAACAGTGCCTGACACACTATGGTTGGTCAATAAGCATTTGTTAGAAGAAAGAAAGTGCAGTTAGGGGGTGGTGATGCCTCCATAACCTTAATGATGTCTCATCCTTCACAGTGCTTTTGTTCAGAGCGTAACAATGCTATTGATATAAATAGATTATTGACAGCTACATTAATGACAATTTTCCAGAGAAAAAAATTGCCAGCGTTTTGTCCACTTCTTTAGAGAGAGGAGCTCTGGCTCTACAAACATTAGCTGGAAATACAATCTGGGTAGGACAACTTACATAATATAGATAAGATTTTTTGCCACAATCAAGTCCCAATGCCAATACATTTTCCCACAAGTGACTTTGAAAATTACAGCCATTTTGGTTACTGATGATTTAAATGAGAAGTGTGAGGTCCCTTTTTCACTGAATGTAAAATACAATGCATTCAACTTATTCTGTATATCTAAGCATTTTGAAAGAATTTGTATAGAATAAGGTTTTTTTTGGTAACAGCTGTGGCCACAAATTATTAATTAAATGCTAATTTTTACAGCAAATTATACACATTTAAAAGGATATATCTTTTCTTACTCCTTCATAATATGCTGTATTTTGCTAGTAAACAGATATACCTCTCTCTGAAGAATAATACATTTCAGGAAATTTCAGAGAGAAGAGAAACGAGTGAGAATAGTATTTATCAGATGACCCCAGAAAAACATTACTTTATAATGACTACAAAATCATTTTCTTCAAAATGCCCCAGGCAATTGTACTATCTGAAATGATTTCTCTGTTTCAACGAGCTTTATCCAATAATAAAGTACAACTTTCAACCCTTCTCAGAGCCTGTGTACTTGTCTAGCATAATTTCCTTTGAGGTTTAAATAATTTATTTTAGAACTTGGGATTCTGCTTTCTACTTTTGATTCTTGAGAAGCTTACAAAGAGAACATCATGCATGCAACTTGTAGACAGTTCATAATGGTGTAAAGTATATATTACACAAAGAACATGGCTGAACAGGAGTACACAATAGCCATTTTTGTGAAATCAAAATTGGCCAGTAAATTTACATTGGTAAATGTTTGTCCTCCAAAAATATTCTAAAACTATATGCATGTTTATCCATATATTTCTTCTTACCAGTCTGAAAAGTCCAGTTGCACCCACAATGTTATAGTGTGTTAATTACAAAGTGTCTGCATATACATGTGTGTTTATTGGACACAAATGGCAAAACAAATTTATAAAATAAGTGATTCCAGGTATTGATGACTAATTGTAGTACTGAGAAATGAAAAACTTCTAATGAAAGCTTTAATTTGGATTACAGTCAGTCACTAAATATCAATATAAAAGCACAGTGCCAGTCACAGTGAAAAATTACATAATAAGAAAAAAGCATATAAAATTTGGAATATTAATGGAATGTGTGCAATAGATTCTAGGATTATTTTAAATCCATTATTTTATTTCACCAATATTTTTATTTTTTGAGTGATGGTAAAATACACAAACCATAAAATTTACCATCTTAACTATTTTTAAGTGGACAGTCCACTAGTTCTAAGTACATTCACATTGTTGTGCAGACAATCCCCAGAACCCTTTTCATCTTGCAAAATGGGCACTGTATACCAATTAAACAACTCCTCATTTTCCTCTCCCCCAGCCATTGGTAACCACCATTCTGCTTTCTGTTTCTATGAGTTTGACTACTCTAGGTACCTCACATAAGTGTAATTATACAGTATTTGCCCCTTTGTAACTGGTTTCCTTCACTTAGCACAATATTCTCAAGTATTCTGCAGTAGCATGTGCCTGAACTTCCTTTGTAAGGCTGAAAAATATTCCATTATATATATATACCACATTTTGCGTATCCATTCATCTGTTGACGGAAGCTTGGGTTGCTTCCATCTTTTGGCGATTGTGAATAATGCTACTATGAACATGGGCATAAAAATATCTCTTTGGGACCCTCTTTTCAACTAATTTGTATATTTACCTAGAAGTGGAACTGCTGTTTCATATGATAATTCTATTTTTAATTTTTTCAAGAACTGCCATACTGTTTCCTATAGCAGCTACACCATATTAAAGTCCCAAGAACAGTGCACAAGGGTTCCAATTTCTCCATAACCTTGCTAACACTTATTATTATTTTTAATAGTAGTCATCCTAATGGGTGTGAAGTGATATCTTATTGTAGGTTTTTTCACTAAGTTTTGTTTATTATCAGGCCTTTTCAGTACAGGCCAGTTGAAATGATCTGGTTGAGGAAAAATGAGACAAAAAATAGGAGTAGAATGGCATTTTTAGAGAAAGATAATTAGAAAAAATGAAAAGAACATAAAAAGGCCACTATAATCATTACTAAGGTGTTACAGTATGATGATAACATAATCTTCAAAGGAGAGATATAAATCTACTTCAGGAATTTAAACATCTCAAAATGAATCGGACTTTAGACCTTACAGCTGAAGCGGGTATTACGGTTCTGCAGACCACTGGAGACAACCGAAATATGAGAGATTATTTAAATATTGCTAAAGCAAAGAGGATTTTTTTTAAATCACAAAAAGGAGATTCAGGTTCTTGGCATACAAGGATGAGTTACTTTTCCTTCCCTCAAGTAGCTTACTTTCAAATCAAGTTTTATACATAGTGTATCTCTAAGTGGGCAATAATGGTAGTATTTTCAAGGTTGTCATCTCTGCCATTGAAATTAAAATGTGTACAGTCATGCATCAATTAACCATGAGGATACATTCTGAGAAATGCATTCTTAGGCGATTTTGTTGTTGTGTGAACATCATAGAGTGTACTTACACAAATCTAGATAGTATACCCTGCTACACACCTGGGCTATGTGGTACAAATCTTATGGTACCACTGTCTATAAGCAGTCTGTCACTGACCAAAACATCATTATGTGGCACACTTTATATTGTGTACACACTCACCCACATTACAGATGTAATGTGGTAAATCACTTGTATCTTCCAGGTTCCTTATGGAATCTACTACCACAAATAGTCTTGTCTGTGAATATGACTTCTTATAATTTATTGAAAATTATTCAGATGTGGTAGTTATAGAAGACAGTATTCTACATAAAACAATTAACTAAGTGCCTCAAAGAGACTGTAAAGTAAATGTTACCGGAAGATCCCTTGAAAATAACTCAAAGTAAACTACCAGTCAAATCTATCAGATTGTTCTTGTAACTACTTTCCCTCCTGTATCAGCTTTCACGAGTTTCCAGAGCCCAGCTACAGTGCACAGCTGTGTCTCTGTTCACAGTGCTCTCCACAAACAACCCCAGGCACTCTCTCTCTGGTTCCCCAACTCCAGAGTTATCCTGGTTGTAAGCCTGTATAGCTCCTCCTTACAGAAGGTGTAGCGTATGTGGCTAGATGATGGGTACAGTATTAACATTAGAGTCACTCTCACTGCATTCTCTGAAAGAAGCACTTTTAGTAGAGATGACAACATTTCTCAGCTGATTTTCTTACAGCATAAAATAAGCACTACCCTTTATCAATAAATCTCAAAAAACCAAAGATGGCTTTAAAAATTCATGCAATAAGACCTTCTGAAGTCTATTCCAGTAAAAATAATGAAGGAAGCCATGAAATTTTCCTAAAGCAAAACAAACCCTAAATAAAATATTCAAATATGTCTTTGAAGGAAACAGAAACACTAATGAAATAAAATTCGGAAGAACTTAGTACAGCTTGTAATAAGCTTTTATCCCAAGCCTTATATTATAATAAGTTTTCAATTTTAGTTCATATTGAACATACCATAAGCAGATATATTTTCTCCTAAAGGTGGTTAAGATGACTCTCCTCTAGTACATGGCTCCATGTAAGATGCACTTTTTCTAAATGAAATCTGCTTGGCTAGGGTAGCACCCTATATAAGATTTGTCTTGCTATGCTTTATTTATTCCGGCCACCAAAATCTTGACAGTGATCCATGAAGCTCAGGTACCTATATACAAATACATCTGGATGTTTACTTTAAATCAAGAAATAATAGGTTAAGTTGGGAATGTTTGAACTGTCCCTATACAATAAATATTAAGTATATTATACTGCTCAGATAGTATAAAGATATTTTGCCCATAAAGAAACACTGAACATGAACATTCTAAATTAATTTCCAACTTTATTTTCAAGAAAATATGGTGTGATTTATAATGTACCTTCTTCATTAATTATTCTATTCAACAAATATTTATTGAATACATCCTTTGCACCATGCACTGTACTAGGTACTGGGGATAGACAATGGAGTTTCATGGAGCTTGCAGTGATTTTTCTCATTGTTGTCCTATCCCAGTGAGGCTGATCTTGTCATATCAAATTCCTCCTATACTATGTTGCTTTCTTGTTTCTGGGAACATATTACTAATCGCACAAAAATTCAATCTCTACATCTGAATTTGCTCAAAGTTAATTTGAAGTACACAGTCTTCATCAACTCCTGAGAAGGTCAGCTCCAGCAACACCCCTGCTAAGTGCCTATGCTCACAACTTGCTGTCCTCTAATGGGCTTCTCTCCGTGCTTAACCTTTGTCGCAATTCTGCTCTTAAACCCAAGCTCTCTGTGCTCTGAAAACCAATTCTGTGCTCCTTTGTGACATGTTCACACTGTAAAAATGAAAGAGATATTATCTCATTGGCTCCTTCATTAATGGAGCAACTTCCTGCTTGGAATATGAGCTGAGAACTCGTTTTTCCACTGGACAGAACTTTGGCTGCCATCACACCCTGTGTGATATCATTAAACCTCCTTTGGTGAAGGGGTTCAGTAGTGTTTCTATCTCACCACTGAGTCCAATCTTTATATGTGCTATGATAGCACATCTTGATGACAAGAATCAGCAATTATAACCACCATATTTTTTATGTGTGATCATTTTTCCTGAATATATTATTATGCCAAAATCAATGAATTAAAAATATCAACTAAAATCAGGCTGCCAAAGCATTCTGATCAGAGGACCATTAAATAAATACACCATTTAGGTGGGTGAAGAAAAGACCTTTCCACAAACTCTAAAGAGCAAATGAATTGACAGATCATGGGAGAATGAGGCCAAATAGGAAGACCTACAGTTTTTCTGAATCATAGGCAATAGCACAGTTGTAACTGTTTCATTAAAGCTGAATGAAATGGTTCTTATGAATGTGTATCATTTTCAACAGAATATCAATCTGGGTACCTCTAAACTGCTATTAGTTCGAAAAGAGAGGGAAGGCCAATTGGAAATAATAGAGCAATATTTAATCTTAGTCTGCAAATTTGCTCTCTTTTTCTTTTAAATATGAATTTGCCAAGAAGCATTTTGAAGTGGCTTCAGAAGACGACATTAGAAAATGCTTGAGAACACCTGGACCAAGATGAATGCTTAACTGGAAATGCATAAAAAAGAGATGATAGTTTCTAGTGTAACAAAAGGAAAATACAGGGACATTATTACTCTGAAAAGAAGAAAGAAAATTACTTTGTGAATCAGTACTTACAGAGTTAGGGTTATAAGCATTGAAATTAATGGAGAAAATGATGGAGTAATAAAGAGGTTAGCACAAAAATGACTTCTCTTTCTAGCAAGTGTGTACTCAAATTAGGTTTGTTTCACTCTGTAATAGAAAAATTTTAAATTTCAGTTTCCCAAGACCTATTACCCTATTGAAGATGTTTAAATTTTAATAGGGATTATTGATGTTAAACTTAAATATTCTTTCTTTCACAGCTTTGAATAATATTATCTATAAATTACACTAATGAAGTACTTCTCACTCAATGATATATTAGAAATTACCCTTATGCCTTTTAAATATTTGTACAAGTTTGTACAAGTTTGTACAAGTCTTTGTTTCTTTGTAAGCTTCGCTGACATTGGTCTTGGCAATAATTGTTTGGATATGACACCAAAAGCACAAGTCACAAAAGCAAAAATCAGCAAGTGGGACTACATCAAACTAAAAAGCTTCTGCAAAGCAGAGGAAACCATCAACAAAATGAAAATATGACCTATGGAATGGGAGAAAATATTTGCAAATGATATATCTGATTGGGGTTAATATCCAAAAAATATAAAGAACTCATACAACTCAATAGCAAAACCCAAATAACCCAATTTAAAAATAGGCAAACGACCTGAATAGACATTTCCCAACAGTGGGCAAGGCATCATGGAACATGGAAACTACCTTCCAGTGAAGGAGTAGAAAAAAATAACAAGTTGGTAAAAAACAACTATAAAAAATACATTTTATAATAAAAAATTATAAGTAAAAATTTGACAAGGTGTATCAAGACAATAAAAGTGTAGGGGGGGCCTCATTTCCATAGGATTGTTATGCAATTACTTTTTGGAGATTAAAAAATTAATTTTGTATATGAAGTGGGTGAGTGGCCAGAAAGATGGCCAGGAGTAGGTTCTCTTTGTGAGACAACTTTTCCATTATTGGAAACGGCATATGTAAAGGTGCTGGGGTGGGAAGGAGTACAACCTTTTTTAGGAAAAGAAAGAAGCTGGAGGTTGCTGAAGCTCAGTGGTCACTAGAAGAGTAAGAGATGAGAATAGAGAGAAAATTAGGGTCCATACTAAAGTCTAATCCACCTTGGTGAGAAATATGAGTGCTGTTTAAGTACACTAGGAGCCAATGGTTTTAAGTGAAGTGATCCAGTTTATGTTTAGGCTGATTATTTTTGCTGCTTGCTGCATGGGAGAATAGACTGGAGAGGGCAAGAGCAGAGGCAAAAAGACCAGTTATGAGGTTGTTGCAATAGTTAAAGATGATGACGGTTGTGGACAGAGGAATGGCAGTTGAGATGGAGATATGGGGGTACATTTACAACATATTTTGGGGGCAGATTGGACAACATAACTGATAGAATGTTAAGGTGAAGGAGAGGGTGGAATATAGAGTGACTCCTAGCTCATGGCTTAAAACATTTGGTAAATAACAGTGCCATTTCTTAGAAGATGACTATATTTGGGGAGGAGGTTGTAATAAAAGGGTACACATGGTATAAGGATAAAGTAAGGCTTATTGGAGAAATTTACTCACTGCATGAGATCCTGTCATCTCACCATCTTCTGAGTAGTGTTCTTAGATCATATACCTTGATTAACCAAACAATATTCTCCAATGAAGGGACCATTTTCCTCATTGCTCTGCATATTTGTAAGTAAAGGGATACAAAGAATATTTCCTTGACGACCAAATAATGGAAGTTTCCTGGTAAAGAAAAGGGCCTCATAATGGGTGCCTCTGGAGCTCAGCTATTGGCTCTGGTCTAGAGATCCTTTGTGCTACCTTATATTCTGAACCAACTTTTTGCTAAACTCCTAACAGGGGAGAGGAAATGAACATTCAGACCTATCTGAATTTGGCTGTCCTCAGGAGGAGAGAAATATAAAAAGGTTTGGAAGGTCCATAGGATATTTAATAGAGATGGTAAGTAGAAAAATGAATATGGTAAGAGGACATCTAGATTAATGATATACATTTGGTGTACACTGCATGTAAAAACTATAGTATTGATAGTCAAAAACATGGAGAAAGGAGAGCACAAAACCCTTTGCAAAATTCCAGTAATTAGAGCATGGTTAGAAGAGGAATAGCCGAGAAAGGAGGAGAAGGAGAGACCAACGAAGTAGGAAGAAAACTTCAGTATGTTTTCATGTAAGCTGAGAGCTGGGGGCTTCAAGATGGAAACCGTGATCAGCCATATAGACTGCCATGAGCATTTTTAACTATCAACACAGAATATGATTGCTTACCACAAAAAAATTATTTAGTACAAAACAATACAGTAGGCAACTGAGAATCATAAGGGAATACTCAGTGTTCTACTAGGATTTATTCAAGAGTTAGAAAAATTTCACTTTCTCAAATATTTCCTATTAAAGACAAACCTAACTTTTTATGCCCCAAATAATATATGAAATGTCTGTGTCAGTCAAATAAGGGAGTTATAAAATGAAAGCGAACATTTCCCCTGGACTGACTCTTTTGCTTCATGCCTTATTATCAATTTTGACCTCATTAGCTCCTGGTCTGAGAGTAATATCCAGAGTCATTTTTCTAGTGTCAGTCATTCCTCAAGCTATCTCTCCACTGCTCAGTATTCCCGAAATCACATTAGAGTATTTTAAAGACGAAAGGCTTATATAATCCTTACATAGGGCCTAGGACCATAAAATAAGTGTTGTACTTTCACCACATTTACATCAGTCTAGACAAAAAATTTCATTGAAATTCATATGTGGTTTAAATTTATACAGATGGCTATCCATCTGTGTCATGAAATACACTGATACATGAGGCTTATGAAGGCAAGCTAAAAAAATTTCAGGCAGTGTGCATGATAACAAATGCCAATTAGAACAAAACCTCACTTAAAATTAACGTTATTTTAACAGGTTTGTGTCCTTCAATGTGATCAGCATAAAGACCAGATAAAGTTCAGGTAAACTTTTCAAATACTAAGATGCTATTGAAGTTTAATTCTAAACATGTAATTATTTTTTAATTCACTTTGATGAATACGGTGAACTGTGAACTGTTCAAAACTACAATTCTCTAAAATAGATTCACATTTCCACCTCAAATGATATATCTAAGTATAAAAGTTTATCCAAATGTCTACTTGCTGGAATTAAATCTTTCTTAGTTTTTCAATAAAATAGATATGTATGACTTTGCATTATTCTCTACTTTTTAAATTTATGAAACCAACTATTTTCGTCTATCTTCTGGGTCTTCCATCTCATTATATGTCATTTTATGCTTTCAAAACACATTAATAACTGGAATTTGCCTTCGTGTTATCCCTCTAAGTCATGATGGAAACAATATGCTTCACACAAAAATTCAAGTTTTACAATTTATCCTTCTTCTAAGTCTAAATCATTATTATCTTTTTAAGAGTTTGAAAGTAACACAAAACTTAAGCAGTTCACATTTTTTTCCTTTCTAACTACTAATTCACAATAATATTATAACACTTTTCACCCATTTTGTGCTTCAATGTCCAAGTCAGTAAAATGAAAGTGTCCAAATGGGACTTTTTTTTTAAGGGGCAACCTATTAAACCCATTAAATCATTCCAGATGAAGACACCATGATGGAGGAGGAGGGAGAGGGGGAGGGGTGAGAAGGAGAGGAAGAGGGAAGAGGGAAGAGGAGAAGACAAAGAAACTCTATTCACAGGGGAACCCAATTCACCCTTGAAAGTGTAATAGATCTGCAATATTTAAGTCCATAAGATCTGAGCCTTCCTATAGAAAAATAGAGACAGAGCATCTTTATTGGAAACAAATTACCTATTATAAATTTTCTTTATCCTCTTAAAATATCATGGAACTTTAAAAAAAATAACCTTCTAGTAACTATAGAGACCTCAACAACTTTATGAAATGTTTAGTCTGAGTTAATTTCAGTCTCAGAAAACAATTTAAATTCAATCTCATTTAATTTGCTTGGAAATCTTTAATCAAACTATTCATGTGGACCATCAGTTACAAATTTCCACCCAATCTCACACCTGAGCTGACTAAGGCAAGAGGAATTAAATGTGTGCAACTCACAAGGTGGGTTAATGATGCAGTTGAAGGTAGAAAATGGCATCTTTTGTCTTCCTTTTAACCACTACCTTCTAACACTTAAACAACTTTTCTTTATCATTGGATGGACAATTGCACATCTAGAAATCAGATACATTAATAAACAATCAGTGAGTTGCTGTTAAATGATTAAAAATCTTCAGAATAGAATATGACAAACAAAAAACACAACCTTTGTGCAAGTGTTCAACACAGAAAAATAATCTCTAACATTTATCCTTTATTTTCTTATCACTCCACCCTCCATTAATTACAATTAATCTTATAGGTGGCTTCCTAAGGTCTTATCCGTCTATGTCCAGTTTTATGTGAATTTCCTACCTTCCATTTGTGTTTGGTTTATCTAGCCCCATTCATTTATTCATTAATTCAATCATTTATCCCTAGTGAAACAGTGTTAGATGCTGGTTCACAAAAATAAATAAAACATAATCCCTTCCATCAAATGATTACAATCTCAAAGGGAGAGACAGAATCAATCAAACAAGGTAGTGCCTTACAGGCGGAACAATTAATATTAGTACAGGGCAAAATACAGAGAATATGAAACGGTGGGTCAAGATTCATATCCTTAATCCATTCATATCCTTATTCCATATTCATATCCTTAATCTGTTAGACTGGAAATGAATGACAGGGGAAGCATTGGCAAATCATATTTCTGTAGTCCTATGGCTGAATCTGACAGTCCTAAACTGGGAGCAAGGGAGAGTCTGAGTAAAAATTAATGACAAATGTAAAGAATGGAAAGTGATTACTTATGGAAAGGGAAACAATAAATGGAAAATGCAAGAAGGAAATTCTAACAAACATTTCCCTTGTGAGAGTCTGCATAAAGGAGAATAATATCACTTCTTAGTTATATTTACAGATGTGTATAAGGGTCAAGCAATTTGCCTTTGAAACATCCTTCTTTGTGTGAGGCTGATGTCCATATTGGCTCTGAATGATTTAAGAAGCATTCAATCCGGAATATCTATATTATATTCCAAGAAACACTTAGAATAATTCTAATAGTGTTTTGGTTCCCATTTTACAGGTTTATCTATTATGACATAATCCTTTTAGGAGTACTAGATAGGAACTGTTGTCTCCTGAGTGCACACAAAGGACCACAAGTCACAGTGTACCTGTTCATCCAGATGATGATCAGTTAAGGAAGATGCTGGAATATACTGGATACTTGTAGAGTGCCCAAGTTATCATAGTTCCATGTATCTTAACGTCTATAGACCGTGTGTTTGTGGATGGAGAGCAATAATCAAGGCAAAGAATATTGACAAAATAAAGCAAATATCAGTTTAGGAGTGACCCTTTGTGTTTCAATACCAACTACTAAAAATCACAATTCCCACTGATTTCGTATATGTAAAAATCTTTGGCATATTCAGACTTAAGTATAATTGGGGTCATTACTATCCACATTATATAATTCTAGGGTACTCAATATATCAAGTCCAAAATATGTACTCCAATTATACCCAAGCAATAACCACTCTGTGAGAACGTAACATCTGGTGGCTAAACCAACACTGGCCAAAATACTCTAAACGAGACCTAGGTAAAAGTATCACAAGATTAGTAGTACTAGGACAAGCTGAATTTGTCTTCAAGAAGAAAGACAGATTGAGGCAAACGACTGATTGGCCTCTACTGAATGCATACAAGGGATAACATTTAAGGAAGAAAAGAAAAGATGGCAAGTGGATTAAACAGACGATACAGTTTTAGAAAACTAGATGAAGCAAACTGAACAGGTAAATAGACATGATACCCAGAAACAAAGATGGAAAACATCCTGCACACTAAAAAAGCGGTGCTGTTTATCATGCTTCTCCAGATAGAAAGTAGAAAAAAGAGTGGATTGGGATCTTGGCAGTGGAAACTCAAGGAGTGAACCTGTGAGAAACTAACAGCCCATTAATTTATAGGAATTCATAAATGGGGCATGTAATCTACATAAATGCTCTCTAACAGCTAAGTCCCACACATAAACAAAAACTAGACATACAAAATTATTGGCTGGAATTGGAAACTTATTTAAATTGACTGGGATTTTATTGGTGAGGGGAGGCTAAGCACTACTTAAACATAAGGTCTGTTGGTAACCTTTGTCAGTACCTCCTTGTAATAGGAAAGAGGATATATGATTATGACTACCACAGACTTGGAATCAATAATTAACCAAGGGATTTGGTCATTCATTTAAATCCCAATCCATGATAACATTGTCACATGGATAAGGGCTAGTTTTGTTGGAAGCTCGAGTCTAACTCATAAAATAATTGCTACTTTGTATAAAATTGGCTTAATTTGTAATATTATTTTTAATAACACCTCTGATAATAGTAATATTGATCATCAAATGTCCTAAGATATTGAATTAAATCCCCCTAAAGTGGTCACTGGACAGAACTTTGTTATGTGGACAATCTTTACTAGAAGAGATGTTGGAAAAGATACATTTTGAGTGACTACTTTGAGCAAAACTGGGATGCTATTAGTAAGAGTGAACAAACATTATGAGACAGGCACAGCAGTGTCTGCCACCATCAGCAGACTGTCAATAGAGTTCTGAATGGTAAAAATGAAGTTAGAACAATGCAACAAAGTAAAAAAAGCTGAGAAAGGGAGATTTTTGCTTTCCAGTAGGACGAGAGTAGCTGATGGTAAATTCTCAGAAATCTAAAAATCTGGATGCAGTAGAAAACTCATCTGTTTGAGGACAGCATACAGATGTGGAGTTTATGGAAACTGGTGGATCCAAGATCCTAGAGAGGAAAGATTAATTTGTTAAGCACAATGCACAAATTGTCCCTTTGGAAGCTATTTCTCTAGTATTTACTTTATGCTTTTTCTCTCCCACAACTGGTGTTATTCATATGGCATCCAATATTTGAGTGGGTCTGCAACTGCTAGTGCACTTACCGAATTAAACCAATACCTAGAATATTATCTGGACCAAAAAATGCAGGAAAATAGAATACCAGAAAAAGGCATTTCTAGACAAGATTTTATTATTTCATATAATTACAAACATATATTACCAGACATACCTGTAGTTTTACTTTACTTTACTGAAAATAATTGTAAATTCATTTATATTTTCAAAGGTAAACATATTAGTCTATGTTCACTTTTTTATAAATAACAAAACATTAATAATACTTCATAAAATAATGAAGACAATGCCTCCAAATGTACTCTTCATCATATGTCTTCATTTTTGAATTATACAAAATCTCTTTGGTAGTTTTATTTTGAGAAACTGTCATGTTCTAATTACGGTTCTCTACTTTCCTTAGTCACTGGTTTTGTTTTATTAGTAATATTGGTTTTGGTAGAGAGAATGTGCTTGTTTATTTGGAACATATGTCTCTTTTCATTGGAGAAGGTAAACCACATATCACAAAGGCTCAGACAGAGGGCTCTCAACAGTACCAAACCGCAAACTGGTGCTATTTTTGTTCACATGCTCTCTTGTTTGCAGATCAAATTTCTCATATTTTTCATTTCAGCTACAACCACTCCTGGATTGGTTAATTTTTTTAAAAAAAATTCGACATAATTATAAAAACTTTCTTCATTTTATTAACAATTTTATTTTTATTAAAATATTAAAAAAATACATGTGGCATTGGGTTTATGTTGACTTTTTGTTCACTGCAGTTGACTGTCATTTTAAAAGTGTATGAACAATGACAGAAAAATGTATCACCACGGCATAGAATTTAAATGAGGGGGAATTGCATTTTCAAGACTGAGTTCTCTTCATTCAGGAGCTGATGTGAATGCTGCAGAGACAGACACTTCAAAAGTGCCCTTTTCCTCTCACATCATTTGTTAAATTCGAAGTTACAACTCTTAAGTTTGTTCATTTCTCTTGCTTGTCTTGCACTGACTCTTGACAGAAGAATACATTTGTATTTCGGAAATTTTGACCAAACTTGTACTTTAATGCGTTTGTGATTAGTTTGAAATGTTTCCTACACTCCAATTTACTTTCATTGATCATCAGTTCTTCATATTTTTGCTCCCAAGTTAATACTGAGTGGAGCAATATACCTTCTACAACAAATTCCTTATTTATTTCAGGTCCTTAAGAAAAAGCAGATAAGTGCAAATATGCAAAAGTAGTCTGCCTGGTTTGAATTTCCACTGCATCTTTTCTCATTCAATTTTTTTTTTCCTGGTTCTTGGTGTGATAGTGAGTTTCTATTGTATTCTGCACATTTTGGCTATTATGTTGAGAGACTCTGACTCCTACTTAAATCTTTTATTTTGACAGTCGTTCTGTTTAAGTTTACCACACAGGACTTACCCTGATTTTGTGTTCTGTGGTTCCAATGGCGATTCAATTTTCAGTCTTTGTAGTGATACTTCTGGTCTGCTAGGTATGTATCTGATGTTACTAGGGCTTCCATTGGTCCCTGCTGGTGTTATCTGAGGAAGCTGAGGGAGTTACCTCAGGCTGGCCACCTGGTACCTCTAGCTGGAGGAAGGGAGTCTTGTTTCCCTGGCTGAGCCTCTATTGTGGTAGAGGAGCACCTCCCAGCTAGGCACTTGTGTGAAGAGCAGGAGAAATGAGTCTACGCTATCTCGAGGTCCAGGAAGTTCTAAAGTAAGAGATAATTTAATCCTTAAGAAATTTAAATTATTTAAATAGCTATTTGATCTATTGCACCAAGTTAATATCTGTCTCTCCCACGTATAATAGACATTGATAGGTGGCAACAGACATAAGACATTGTATGTGCTCATGTGTTCACCATTATAAATTAGCTCAAGGACTAAAAGCTTTAAATAAAAAGCAAAAAAGGGAAGCTTCTTGCCCCACTGGGTTCTGAAAATGTAAGACATACATAGTGGATGCTAATTTAGTCTCCACAGTCAAAAAGCCATCCTGAGCTCATTTATCTGAAGCAGGAGGAGAAGTAGTATATCTAAATATTCATGTCCAGGATTTATTAGACTTTTTGGACTTAATGAAAATTCAAGGGTAGAACCTGCCTTGGATTATTTAAGTTGCTAGGTGATTGAAATGTACAGTTCTAGTTGAGAACTAGTATAGTGGACAATGGTTTTAGTCTCGTCTCTCATCCATATGGCAAATTCTCTTTATCACTTAGAGATTTGAATGAAAAATGAAAAAGTAAGAGTCATCGTACTTGTTTCCTGGGACTCTTATAACAAATAACCTCAAATTTAGTGGCTTAAAACAATACAAATTTGTTCTCTTGTAATTCTGTAGGCCCAAAGTCCAAAATTAGTTTCAACAAGCTGAAATGAAGGTGTTGGCAGGGCTGTACTCCTTTCAAAGGCTCTAGGGGAGAATTCGTTCCTTGCCTATTCCAGCTTCTGGTGGCTGCCAGCATTCTTTGACTTGTGCTGCATCACTCTAATCTCTGCCTCTGTGGTCACATACATGTCTTCTGTGTGTATAATCTCCCTTTCCCACTCTCTTACAAGGACACTTGTGGTGGCATTTAGGACCACCCAGAAAATTCAGGATAATTTCCTCGTCTCAAAACCCTTAACTTAATCACATCTGCAAAACTCCCTTTTCCCTGTAGGATAACAGTTACAGGTTCAAAAGATTTGGACATGGACACATATTTTGAAGCCATCATCAGACTAACAGTCACTTTTTGAAAACTGCATTTAACTTTTCAAGTACAGGATTAAGAACGGGAACTAAGAAACCCAAGCTGTGTGATAGGTAAAATAATAGGCCCCAAAGCAGATGACATCCTAATCCCCAGAACAGTGAATATAACGTGCTATGTTACATGGTAAAGAGGAATTAAGGTTGCAGATGAAAGGATGTTAATCAGCTGACCTTAAGGTAAGGTGGGCATCCTGGATTATTCAGGTGGGCCCAATCTAATCACAGTGTTGCTGACACTAGTAGGTTTTGACTATAGGCGCAAAATGCAGAGTGGTGTTTCTTTTGTTGTCACAAAGATTTGGGTCTGCACCACGTTCTAGCAGGAAAGCTCTACATTTTTCTGTACTGCTTGTCAATATAGTATATAAATGCAGATAATAAATTCTGGAAATAAAAAGTAACTATTCCAACGTTGTCATCAATTAGTGACATTTAAATAGGATAAATTCACTTTATTCTAGAAGGTGGATTAAATACATTTTATACTGGAGCACAGGTGGCCTAAGACTGTCCTATCATCACTGTTGGCAAAGGCTAGCTGGCATTTCTCTCCACTGGAGTATGACAGCTGGATGGCTATGGGCACAGGCCAATGGAGAGTGGTCTTGCTAAAGGAAAGGGAGTTTTGAGAGTTTTCTAGTCCAATATTTCACAACTTAAAAAATACAATTTTTCAATTGCTTGTAAACATTGAAGATTGTCTTCTTCTTGCCATTACAGCAACGTATTCCTAAGCAAATCTTAAGGTAATAATTAATTTCATCTGAAAAAATTTAAATATCTATTAGCAATAACTGTTCACTGTTATGGGTTGAATTTTGCACCCCCAAAATTCATATGTTGAAGTTCTTACTCCCAGGACCTTAGAATGTAACCTTATCTTAAAAGATGGTCATTGCAGATATAATTAGTTAAAATGAATTCATCTGGAGTAGGGTGGGCCTCTAATCAAATATGACTATTGCCCTTATAAAAGGGGAAATTTGGACACATACACACACAGAGGGACAACACAATGTGAACATGAAGACAGAGACCTGTGTGGTGAAGCACAAGCGAAGAAACACCAACGATTGCCAGCAAACTACCAGAAACTAGGAGAGAGGCATGAACAGATTCTCCTTCACAGCCCTCAGAAAGAACCCACCCTGCCTGCTCCCTGGTCTCAGCTTCTAGCCTCCAGAACTGTGAGACAACAAATCTCTTTTGTTTAAGTTTGTGGTACTTTGTTAAAACAGCTCTAGCAAACTAATATACTCACCATGATGACAGAAAAACATTTGTTAATAAAACCAAGTTGGTTTTAAATTCTAGTTTAACCATCACTTAGAAGCTATTCCTTGTCTTGTAGAGCTTCAGTTTCCTTATCAGTAAAATGGAGATGATGATAATTACTACCTCGTGGGACCCAGGTATGAGGACTAAGCAAGAATCTATGGAAAGTGCTTTGAATAGCTTCTTGTTCAATTAAGTGTTCAATAAATGTTAGCTAATAATATAAACATCAGCATTTTAGTACTCTTACTGCTATTTAACAAGTGTTTATTCAATTAAATAAGATGAAGATAATTATACCTACTTTACAGAGTTGTTTTAAGGATTAGAGATAACACTGTAGTCATTCTTTTTTTTTAAATTATTTTTTTATTTTAATTTTTTCGGATGTACATCATATTTCAAATTCTGTATACATTACATCATGTTCACCACCCAAACACTAATTATAGTGCATCCCCTCACATGTGACCCTAATCACCCCTTTTGCCCTCTCCCCTCTCCCCTTCCCCAATGGTAACCACCAGTCCAATCTCCAATGCTATGTGTTTGTTTTTTTTTTTGTCGTTTTTATCTTCTACTTATGAGTGAGATCATATGGTATTTGACTTTCTCCCTCTGACTTATTTCACTCAGCATAATACCCTCAAGGTCCATCCATGTTGTCACAAATGGTGGGATTTCATCATTTCTTATGCTGAGTAGTAGTCCATTGTGTATAAATACCACATCTTCTTTATCCATTCGTCCCTTGATGGGCACCTAGGTTGCTTCCAAGTCTTGGCTATTGTGAATAATGCTGCAATGAACATAGGGGTGCAAGTATCTCTATGCCTTTGTGTTTTCAAGTTCTTTGGATAAATACCCAGCAGTGGGATAGCTGGATCATATGGTAGATCTATCCTTAATTTTCTGAGGATACTCCAAACTGCTTTCCATAGTGGCTGCACCAGTTTGCACTGCCACCAGCAGTGAACAAGCGTTCCCTTCTCTCCACACCCTCTCCAACATTTGTTGTTTCCTGTCTTGTTAATTACAGCCAATCTGACCGGAGTGAGGTGATACCTCATTGTAGTTTTCATTTGCATTTCCCTGATAGCTAATGATGTTGAGCATCTTTTCATATGC
This sequence comes from Equus quagga, assembly GCF_021613505.1. Classification (NCBI taxonomy): domain Eukaryota; kingdom Metazoa; phylum Chordata; class Mammalia; order Perissodactyla; family Equidae; genus Equus; species Equus quagga. The sequence goes on from NC_060274.1 coordinate 100,401,844, forward strand.
CTGTTGGCCATCTGTATTTCTTCTTTGGAGAAATCTCTGTTCAGATCTTTTGCCCATTTTCTAATTGGATTGTTGGCTTTTTTGTTGTTGAGCTGTATGAGTTCTTTGTATATTTTGGATATCAACCCCTTATCTGATATGTGGTTTGCATATATCTTCTCCCAATTGTTAGGTTGTCTTTTCGTTTTGTTGATGGTTTCCTTTGCTGTGCAGAAGCTTTTTAGTTTGATGTAGTCCCATTTGTTCATTTTTTCTTTTGTTTCCCTTGCCCGGTCAGACATGGGACTTGAAAATATGCTGCTCAGACCAATGTCACAGAGCGTACTGCCTATGTTTTCTTCTAGAAGTCTCATGGTTTCGGGTCTTATGTTCAAGTCTTTAATCATTTTGAGTTGATGTTTGTGCATGGTGTAAGGGAATGTGTAGTAATTCTAAGATGCTCATTTTTACTATTTTAGCATCTCTCATGTTGAGATGGGACTTGTAATTGATGGTTTCTTACAAATATAATTACCAATGTTTAAAAATTTCATATTGGTACTTTAATCTTTATAAAGAACATCTTTACAATCTATAATGTCTTATAGATTAATTATCTACACTTCTACACATAGTATAATTATTACAATTCTAGGAACAGAGTTGGTAGCAAATAAATTGTAGGTATTCTGAATATAATGGGGTAAGGTGGCTGAAATAGAGGGAAAAAAGTTAATCTTAGGCTTTATCTAAAAGTCTAAATAATGGCGTATAGGAGGGGTAGAAAATGCTGGTTGCTGGAGTAAGAAACAAAAGACTGATAAAAGTTCTCAAGAAATAATGTGAGGAGACAAGTTGATGGAAGTCACTGCACATAACTTTTTCAAAGAGTTTCAATTTAAGAGGAAGCTGATATGGGCAATAGCTGAAGAGGAAAGTGGAGTTAAGAATATTTTAAGTATACAATAAATGACAACATATATTCAGTAAAGAGGAAAATGTAATGATAAAGGAGTTAGAGGGAATAAGTAATCAAGTAACATTCTTTAGAAGGCAAGAGGTGAAGATCTGTTATTGAAGAGGAAGGGCTCACCTGTATGGGAGTTGGGACATTTCACAGTAACGAGAGAGGCAAGGTACAGCCAAGCCGGCAACTGTGGTCTTGAGAGCTTGTGAAAATTCTCTTCTAGTTGCTTATTTTCTTTTCAGTGAAACAGGAAGCAAGTTATCAGCTAAGCAGGAGACAGGTGGAAGAATTGCTGACTGTTTGATGATAGAGAAGGTATGGAATAGTGAGCCACAAGACAGGGAGTATTAATAGATTATAGAACTATGATGATAGCCAGGCAACATTAAAGCCCATTAGAGTGACTTTTTAATTCTACTTCATTAATATTTGTCATTCTGTTACCGAACCTGAAGTGAGTTCGCTCACCCATTGCGCAGCAAGCCAATTTCTGACACGGTGTGGTGGAAGAAAGTAGGAATTTTATTTTTGCACAGCACTGAGCAAGGAGAGAGGGCAGCTAACGCTGAAATCCCAAACTCCCTGAAAAGCTAAAAGGAAGGGTTTTTATTTGGGGTTTTAGGTAGGGGAGGGGGAGCACATGGCCTTGCTGGTCAGCAGCTTTCCCACCAGCCCGTATCTCTTTGCGGGAGGAGATAGTCCAGGTGCTTGTCCTTGACGGTGTCTGTCTCCATGGAGGATAGTGGATTCTGGAGCCAGGAAGCCAGAGGGTAAGCAGGGAATGAGTGTTTTGGTTTTAATCCCATATATGCTGGGTTTAATGTGGGGAAACTGATATCAGGGTCAATATCAATTCTTCTTTCACTTAGACCCTATTCTAATCAATGGAACTCTAGAAAATATTTTATTATTGAGATGGGAATTTCCATCGGGACTTAAAAATTTTTTTTTTATCATTACAACTGTGTTATTCCTGATTGTCATTTTACATAATTTCATTAAAATAGAAACCTGGTGGATACTCTTATTGAATTTAAATCAGTTGAAGGTTAGGGTGGGAAGAGATCACATTTTCAGAATGAGTGATTCCATTGGGCATCACAGGGAAGCACGCCATTCAATTTTTCCTTTTTAATGATCCCAAGGGAAGTTGTGCTATTTTGAATACTCCTACATATTGCTAAGGTTGTTTCTAGATATTTCATATTTTATTTCTATCGAGCAGAGAATAGTGATTGTAAACAACCATTTCCTATCCCTGACTTTAATGGAACACTAGCGATGTTTCTCCATCTCAAACGACACAGATTCTTAATCTGAGATGGCAAGACGTGACTCAATGTGTGTGAGTGTATGATTTTAACTTTATTAAAAGCTTTTTCTCACAATGAAGTTGAAATAATACGAAGGTTTTTCTCATTGCCTGTTTTTCTCTCAATAACGTTCTAATATTAAGTTGTTGGGCAAATTAAAAAGAACGCTGTTGTTTGTACTTAATTTCTATTCTAACTGAATTCTAATTTCAGCTTGGCCACATTGAAGATGTGTCTAAACTGTCCTATAACAGAGTTACAACTAGTTATTTTTCTTGACGGAGTTTTATTATTATCATTGGCTGATTTGGTTTTTTTTTTTTTTTTTAAAGATTGGCACCTGGGCTAAGAACTGTTGCCAATCATTTTTCTTTCTGCTTTATCTCCCCAACACCCTCCTGTACACAGTTGTATATCTTAGTTGCACGTCCTTCTAATTGTGGGATGTGGGACACCGCCTCAACGTGACCGGACAGTAGTGCCATATCCGTGCCCAGGATCCGAACCCTGAGCCGCTGCAGCGAACGCATGAACTTAACCACTCAGCCACGGAGCTGGCCCCTGGTTTTGGTTTTTTGATTCAAGTAAAACGGGTCGACAGAAAGCTACTCTCTCGAGGACACCGTAACAAAAGGCTGTCCTGTCCCTGATGCTGAAGGGCCTTAGCAGGGAGGAATACCTCTGCTTTTCGCTGCTTCCTCTTGATGGGCACGCCAGCGCGCGATCACAGCAGCAGGGCAAAGAGCTCACGGTAAGCTCCTCAGCCTCGCGCTGTGCAACGCAGGGAACATTGCAGCGAGGCAAGGCGGCTAAACTCTACTGCACATGCGCGCTGCAGAAGCCGCGTGCGTGCGCATGTGCACTACAGCTCACTGGCTGTGGGAACTCAGGCACAGGCTCTAGGCGTCGCCACCTCACCAGGAGTTTCGAAGTAGCCCGTGGGCGGTTGTGTGGTTTTCTCGGTCCAGGGTCAGTTAGCAGAACGCAAGGAAAGGCTAATGGCGGTGGAAAAGCTGCCATTGTGCAACGTAGAGCCTGTATCCACGTGGGGACTCCAGACCTTGAAGGCCTCGTTCTGCCGAAAATTTCTCCAGGTACTCTACCCTTTTGTTGTCCTTGTTTGGCTGCTCTTCTGAGCCCACTTAATGGCAGAAGCCTCAGTCCTGGATCTTACTCTCTTCCTACATCCCCCTGGCCCTTTCAGCCAGTGTTTCTGGAAATTAGCAGAGACTAGGATTCTGGGCCCGTGCAGGGACCCCTGTCCCTGCCATGGTTTCAGAAAGTGTGGCAACAGGTGCCCCCAAAGGGAAGCCTATGAGGAGGAGGGAAAGGACACTGTACAGATGAAGAGGAAAAAGGCGTTCCTCAGCGTCACTCCTCGCCTACCTACAGTACCCTTCATCTATTTGTGAAGGTGAGTGCTTAGACCCGTGTCCCCCCCCCCCCCCCCCGTCTCCACTAGTCTTTGGCTGGCAGTGAAATTTTTTACTGAGTTCCACAAGTTGCATATAAACAATTGTAGAGGTTCTGGATGAGGTTAGGAGTAACATTCTTCCTAGTAGAATTAGTTTTTCTGCTGAAAGGTACGGGGATAACCAACAAATCACTTTGCTCCTGTTGAGCTTTGTTATTGTGCTTTTTAAGGGCTGACCTACTTTAGCACCTAATCTTTATCTGTGGATCTTACTCCTAAGCATGGTCCTTCCAAGTACCCTAACGAAAGCTTCAATTCTTTACTCCTCCTCTTTGGCGTGATTTGAACACCAGCCATGGCCTCTAAGCACCATGTTCTAAATTATATTTCAGCTGGAAAGAATAGCATGTGTGAAATCGCTGCTCATCTCTTTATCCTCCCATTGATGTGTTTTGCTACATCACATTGATGTGTATTGTGTTCATGTCTCATGGTGTATTAATGAGCTTAGGAGTCAGCCAAAACAGCAAGGGAAAATTGCATGTGGAATTTGAGAGCTCACTTTTCTGTGGCTTTCTCCTCTCCAAGATGTTGCCTTTCAAATTCTAGCACCTTTAGCAGACCCAAAGTCCAACTTTTTTCCCCTCTGCCTGGTGAGACTGCTGCTTTATGCTTAAGTTGTGGGTTTAATATAGGACTCTTCTCAAATTGCCTTCCTTCAGTGATATTAGCCCTTCAAATCTTATCTGAGTTGATTGCTGTCCAATTTCTGAAGATAGTGACTTATGTAATTTATACTGGCGAGCTTTTATAGTTGTTTTTGGCAGAAAATTTAGTCTGATACAAGTGGAAGTCTGATTCACCATCTTGGTCGGTGCTGGAGGGCTCTGCCTTAGGACTCTAAGATGCTAAGGATCTTAGACTTTAATTTGTAGAAAGTGGAAATCCATTGAATAGTTTTAAGCAATAAAATGACTTGTTTTACAAAGTTTATGTTGGCAGTAATGTGGGGAATGGATTAGAGGATAATTACATTGGAGGCATGGAGACAGTTGAAAAGGACATGATTGTAATTAGACAAAAAAATAAGTAAGAACCTGAAATAAGATAGTAGAAAGCTGAAAGAGACATTACAATAGAATAGAAGGAAGGCAGCTCATAAACTTTGGAAGGAAATTACCCTTTCATAGATCTAGGATTAAGATGAAGGGAAGAAGCAGGAAGACTAGTAAAAAGGTAGTATAAAATATTATAGTAAAATAATGTAGATTGGAAATGGCATTAGCCTGGAATAAGCTTTTAGCCATGGTCAAATTTTGGATACATTTGGAAGTAGTAAGGTGAGGATTTGCTAATTTATTGGATGTGAGAAAGAATTAAACGATATACCAGTGTTTTGAACGGAGTAGAAGAATGAATTTACCTGTTCTGAGATCAAAAAGACAGTGTAGGGAGCAAGTTGGTGTTAGAATGTCAGGAGGTCTGTTTGGATGTGTTGAATGTGAGGGGCATGAAGACAACCAAATTCAAGTATCAACTAGGCATCTAGATACCTGAACCAGCTTAGAGTTCAGAAGAGCGGACCAGTCTGAACGTCTCAGTTTGGAAAATAATAATATATAGGTGGTATTTATATTTCATGAGACTGAATTAAATCAACAAGAAATGAGTATAAATTTGTTTTAAAGAATTCTAGGTATTAGAATTCCAGGTATTTTTTAGTTGCCCCTGGCAGGATTTGCTTTTATTTTGTATGTGTACTATAATAGGATTGAAAAATGACTCCAGTTTTTAAAAAGAAAAATGAAGGTACCAATGGAGTGATCCTGGAACACTCTGATATTGGAAATGATGTGGAACTAGCAAAGTTGACTGAGAAGGTGTGACGAGAGCGGTAGGTCAATTGCAGTGTCTTGGAACCCAAGTGAAGAAAGTGTTTCAAGGAGCATGCAATGATCACTTGTTTCCAGTGTTGCTGTATTAATATGGTGACTGAGAAATGACTGTTGATTTCACCCAGTGGAGATCCTGGTTGAGAACAGTAAAAATGATATCAATCAAGTGCAAAAGGATGAGAGGAACTGCATTGAGAATGGAGAGAAATAAATTGGAGGCTCTTATTATAGGCAATATTTCAAAGAAATTTTACTGTAAAGCAAATTAAAGAAATAAGGTGATAGTTGCTGGAGGGAGTATGATCACAATGCTGTTTTTATAAGGAAACGTCAGCATGCATTTATGCTAATTTTCATTATCCAGTAGAAGAAAATTGGTGATCCGTGAGATACTTGAGAAGTAGGGGAGACTGATGGATCCATGCTGTGAATTAGCTGGAGAGGATGGGCTCTAGTGCTCAAAAGGAGAGGCTGGCCTTTACTAAGAACATGGATGTTTCATCTACAGTAATAGGAAAGTAAGTATAACATTTTTGCCAAGGTGCAGATAAGTGGGTAGATGTCTTGGAGGCCTGTGAAATCTCACTGCGTCTTTTTTCTCAGTGAATCAGAAAGCAAGAACAACTGCTGAAAGTGAGTTTGAGGAGGTTTAAGGAAAAAGGAAATACCAAATGGTCGAGGAGAATGAGAATAGGAATGGAACAAGAAAATAGTTTATAATTGCTGTTCGATATTAAAGGCCCACTTGAGGTGGACTTCTATGAAATGAAAGTGAGAACAGACACCATGGCTTTGACTTTTCCTTCAGTCACATTCAGTGTCTCAGGTAAGGATAGATTTATTTTTAAATAAGGCTGTGGTTTAGCCAGTAAGTAAGAAAAGGAAAAGGGGACTAAAATATTGAAGGTGATGATTTAAGATTTAAAGAATCAACTACAGAATTTAATCAAGTAGTAGGGAATTGATGGTGTGGTGGTATAGGGGTAAAGGTCAGTGAAAAAATGGTGAGATTTGTGAAAGGCAGTGGAGGAGTTGCTTGGAAGGATTTTTGGTGTTTCATGACTAGAGAAAGTGAGCTGGACGTGTGGGAGGTGGTGTTCAAATGAGAGTATGGAGGGAGTGCCATTATCGTTAATGAAAAATTGCAGTATGTGACTGAAGGTGAGAGACTAAGGTAAACTGCAAAGGAAGGTCACTGGAAAAGCTTGATGCTATAGGGAAGTACACTTCAACTTGCAAGAGTTTAAACCATTAGGTCCAATCTTGAGTGAGAAAAAGTTATATTTTTAAGAAATCTGGTAGGTTTCCATCCTGATGCACAAGAGATAATAAGATGCATATTGATGTGGATATCAGGAAGTCCAGATTCTAATCACTCTCTGTGAAAAACTGAACGTGTCACCTTGATGAGCCATTTATCCCTTCAGGCCTTGATTCTTCATCATTTGGCAGTGTCAGTGCCCTCCTGCTGAAGACTAGCAGGAATACACCTGTTGTTGAACAAGTTGGGTTTATTATTCATTGTAGTCTGAAAGAATGCTTTGTGGACCTCTGAGGCAGCTCAGTAAGAGAGTGCTAGGAAAGACATAGGGGTCTTTATGCCCCTTAGCATGTTAAAGTGTACCCAGGGATTTTAATTTATAGAGGTGAATGAGTACTGACAGGGAGAGGCTAATGCCACTGAAAGATTTTTATTTCTTACATTTCCCAAGAGGAGGGGGCAAGCCATGCCATGCAGTGCCTTATGTGAAAGCACTGGTGTTGGTCAGGAGGCAGGAAGGAGTGAGAGAAAAGCCTATGCCAGAGCCTTATTACTATAGAAGCAGAAAGTTGTTAGGTGAGAATGTCCCCTATTGGGCAGGAAGTGATACACAGATGTTTGAGTTTGTGGTTGGAAGGTTTGTAATATGATTTCCATGCACCTGTGAAAGCTAGACTGCAGGGGAGATGTAAACAACTTTGGTTGTTAGTTTGGCCCCATGATTAATAGATGCCAAATAGACAAATTTAAATTAAATTATTTAGAATAGAATGTAATAAACAGTTGTTGATTAACAGCATATGGATCGTTTTCTTTCCTCTTTATGTGGAAGAAATAAAAGTATAATCCAGTTTTTTGCTGGTTCTCATTCACGTAGGCTTGTACTTTCAGTTCTATACAGAAAATATTGCAAAACTCAGCATACTCTTTTGATTCACTAAATAAATGTAGCATTATGTTTCTGGTTTTACTGAAGTTTTGTGTGGTTGGATTATTCGTTTAGCAAGTATTCACTTCTTCCTTCCCTTACCCCATTGGGCATTGGGTGGAGTTTACTACCACACCCCACTGACTTGGCTGGCCAGATAACTTGCCTTACCCTAATGCAGTATGGGGCATGAGGGTGTGCCAGTTCTGAGTAAAGGCCACTTGTCCTCTTGAACTCTTGCTATTTGCCGTGAAAAGAGCACACTGAGGTAGCATGCCTTCTTCAACCTGCATCCCAGGATGAGACACACCTATTACATATGTGAACTCAAGCCTAGCTGACCCTAGGAACTCAACCAGGCTCAATACAGCTGCAGTCAACATCTGTAGACTCAGGAGCGAGAACTAAATATTTGCTTTTATAAACCACTGAGATTTTGAATTGTTTATTGAATAATAATATTTTCTGAATAATACAGAAAGTGGGGAAAGGGATACATCATATAGCACATGGCATTTCATTCACACAGTTTCCAGAGATGTAGTTCTTTTCCCCGCTCTCAGCTTCCAGATCCCTCCTCTCCTCTGATTGCCCCACAGCAGCTCAGTCTTGCACGTTCTCACTAGTCCCCTTTATTATCCAGAGTTCTTTTCCTCTTGCTGGTGAAACTTGGTGTTACTTCCACAGTGTGCACCTCACTTACGTTGTGTCTCTACTTGATTATGCTCGTCACCCATATGACCAAATAATATATGCGTAATGCATTAAAAAAACTTCAAACAAAGATATTGAAAAAAACATCTGTAATTCTACCACTGAAGGATAAATACTTTTAAAAATTAGGTGAACTTCCTTCCGGTAAAAGGTGACTTATTACTTTTTAGAGAAGCAACATATATAGTAGGATACAAAGTGGAAAGTTAAAAGCTTTCCTCTTCTATGGAACAAATTAGAGAGCCCAGAAATAGATCCACACAAACATATCTTTAACAAAGGAATAAAAGAAATACAGTGGAGCGCAGACAGTCTTTGTCAACCTAAATCTGCTCTAAAAAATAGCCTATTAAAAAAAATTGCATCCCTCTTCCTAGTTCCTTTCTCTAAGCCAGGTCAGCTTTTTGGGTATTTTTCCAGTCATTTACCATGACCATCTTTTTATTTGGTATGACCACAAGTAGGATCATACATATCAAGATGTTTATTATTTTAATGGTTATTGGTTATATTTATCATATAAAAGGATCATTTTCAATTTTGAAAATATTCTTAAATGTATTTAAATAATGCAAGTAATATAAAAACATGCAATTAAGAAACAGGATACAGAAAATCTCATCTGTCCATAAATAATCAATATTAATGATGGATGAACATTATCCAAATATTTTTAAGCATACATGCAGATATAATAATGGGTGGGTAGTAAATAGATGAGTAAATAGGAAAAAATACCTCTTTTAGAGTGAAATTACATAGAAATGGTATTTTAAAATAAAGTATTGTAATTTAACTAGAGAAAATAAAAGGAAGTTACACAGATGCTAGAGTTCAGATAATTTTCTTTTTGTCACAATTATTAATTCTAAAAATATTGCTAAATTAAAAGATCATGAAAATCATTGAGGTAATTAATACTCATGTCTTTCACCCACCTCCTCACATCATGGGTTTTGTTACCAACATTATTTTTATTATCTTTTTAAAGTTGCTAACATCAAGATTTATTTTGCAATCTAATTTTTGTTTATTTTTGTTTTGTTGATTTTCATGATCAGGTAGTTTTTTCCAGGGGGGAAAGACCTTTTGTCTTTGTACTTGAGCAATAACTTGACTAGTTGTAACATTCTTGTCTCATACTTTCTTCTCAGAATGCTGACTTTGTCCTATTGCAGTCTGGTGTTGAATTTTACTGAGAAATCTGAGGCCAACTCCATCGCCTCTTTCGTTCTAGATGATTTGCTTTTTCTCTCCAGTTACCTGATAGATTCTCCTTTTGTATTTGAAGTTCAGTAACTTAACTAAGAAATAGCTTGGTGATGCTCTGTATTAATTTCCTAGATAGAATAGGGACCCTTCAATCTGCAGATTCAGTTCTTCCTTAAATTTCATGGAATTGTCCTGTATTATGATTTTGAGATTTGTAAAATTTAATTTATTAGATTTTCTGCTTCAAGGACACAAATTGTCTCTAGTAATTGCATTTATCTGACTTCCGTATTTCACATTTTCTCTAATTTCTTTATTATTTTCACGTTTTCTCTTCATTCACAGTGCTTATTCTCAGCCTTTCCTCCATGCCATTAATTTGAATTTCAGCAACATCTATTTCCTAATATTTCTAATTTATTTTCAGTTCTGTGATTATATTATTTTGATCACCATTGCTTTGCTTACTTCATCCACCTCCGCTTTTATCTCATTCTAACGTTTATAGTCCTGTCTTTGAAAAACTGTTTTATAGAATTCTTGGTCTTACTAACTTACATGACTTCAGAAGAATCTGGTTCTATTTCTAGGATTATTTTCCTTCCATATTGCATTCTTAGTTCATCTCTAGCATTCTAAATTCCTTCATCCCTTTGTTTCTCTATAACTTTTTTTTTAAGAAAAAACTTAGCAGAGTAGGAGAATATAGTATGATTTTACAGGTTCCATATAATTTATTTTCATTTTGTTCATGTACTGGGACAGCTCGAATTAGCCTTTCTCTTTCATTTTCTGTGTGAATACAATGTGAGTAAAGTTTCTTTGCTATCTTTCTTGCCCTTCATATTTACCTTTGTTTATACTGATTAAGAATAAAGTCTATGGGGCTGGCCCCGTGGCCGAGTGGTTAAGTTCGCGTGTTCTGCTGCAGGCGGCCCAGTGTTTCGTTGGTTCGAATCCTGGGCATGGACATGGCACTGCTCATCAAACCACGCTGAGGCAGCATCCCACATGTAACAACTAGAAGGACCCACAACAAAGAATATGCAGCTATGTACCAGGGGGCTTTGGGGAGAAAAAGGAAAAAAAAAAAAAAAAGAATAAAGTCTAGAATGCTTTTATAATATAAATACTTGTATTGAGCAAAATTAAAATATTTTTGATTTTAAGAAATTGCTTTTTTTGTGTAACTTCTTATCATCTTCAGATTTTTGTTTAATATTTTACACAGAAGTATATAATATTTTGAAAGATGAAATGATTGCCATTTCTTTAAAATATTTTGATTACAGCTTTGCTTAAAAACATTTAAATACATTTACAACTGAAACTTTTCATTTCTTAAAATTTATGTGCAAGAAATATTTTCCTTATCTGCAATATCTCAAGTGAACACTTAATAAAGTATTTCCAGTAAATATTTTGTTAGAACTATTCAGAAATAACTGCCATCTATCTGTATTGAAATAATAGAATTACTAAAGCTATTAAGTTTTTTTGAATTAAGTGTGCTAGATGGTACATGATTAACATGAGTTTCCTTTGGCTCATTGTACAATTAGTGTCTTGAATACTTTAGGGGAATAATATTCTATTTAGGAAATTGCAACAGGTGAGAAAATACGTAGAAACTTTACAGTATTAATCAATTTTGTTGACTAATCATGCTACAATCTCAGACCTGATGAAGTCAGCAATTTTAAATGAGTAGAATCTTACGATATTTAAATCAGTGGGTAATGGATAAATTTTTAAAGACCATCCTATTTTATTTACTTGGAAAACATTTCAACTTCTTATCTTGCATGTTATCTTGCAGGTAGTGAATAAGCAATATTTTAGTGTTCTTCTGCTTTAAAAATAAGGAAACATTAAAATGAATCATGGGAGCTGTCTAATGATATATAAAGATAGGCAATAGTCTTTTTCTTGATGAAACTATAAACATCACTAAGGAACAATTAAAAGACTATGTCATTTATAGAAATGCCTCATAGTCTAAAAATGACATTGAGAAGAAGAAACTGTGGGGGATGGTATTTTTCAAAATAAATCTTCTGATTCAGATTGTACCTTTACATTTTATATTTAGTGTTTTTTTGCATATGCGAAACATTTTGGAAACGAGATATTTTACAGGATGCAAAGAATATCCACTTTAGTTATGGCATCACAGGAGAACCCAGTATACTTTTGAATTAGATTTGTTTGTCTTTCTATAAAATTTCTAAGGAAATATATGTGATTCTGTCAGTTTTTAGAAATATGAGCTCTTTTTTCCAGTTATTAAGGCTTACCTGTATCAACAACTGTGCCATTTAAATCATCTCTTTAGTCTTTGATCTGAGTATTCCACAAGTTGCAATATTTTCTAAGAAAATAAGTAGAAATGATAGCAAATATTTATGTACAACAAAAATGTTCATCACAGATTTAATTGTAATGGTAAAATATAGAAACATTAAATGACCATTAATAGGAGATATCTCAACATTTCAAGGTGAAGTCATCTTCTCCTTTTATCCTGAATGCTGATATCTATAATATGAAAAATAAGTCTTCACACTGTTGCTTGCTGGCCAGTCTTGTATCTCAGAATTCTTTGTTATATTGTTTCTGCCCTTTTCTGTTGAAAAATTAGGGGAGAAAAATTAATAGAAAGAAAAGCAAAGAAAAATAGTGTGGTGGTTGCCAGGGCTTTCCAATGAGGAGTTATCGTTTAATGGATACAGAGTTTAAGTTTTGTAAGATGAAAAGTGTTCTAGAGATGGATAGCCATGATGGTTGCACAACAATATGAATACGATACAACTGAACTGTACACTTAAAAACAGTTAAGGTAGTAAATTTTGTGTTATGTGTGTTTTGCCATAATAAAAAAAAGAAATTCTTTAAAAAAAATCACCTTTAATTCTATAACCTGGACATGTATCTGTTGAAATATTTGTATATATTCTTTTAAACGGTGTGTGTATGTGTCTGTGTGTGTGTATAATGTGGCAGACATGTTCTATGTGGTATTTTGAAACCTGAATTTCTGCTGTACAATTTGCTGTAAACAGGTTTCTGTGTCATGACATATTTTTCTGCCATGTACAATTTACAATGTAAATTTTTCATGCCTACAATATAAATTTTTCATTCAAACCAGTATCAATGGTTATGCCATAATTATAGCAGTCTTATAAGAAGACATTTAAGTTATTTCAAAATTTTCCCTAAAGAAGTAACATTCTCATAAGCCTTTGTGTATCCACAACTTTTTTATAATTATCCAAATTTGTTCTTTCAGGTATTTGTGTATATTGCTATAAGTGGAACTACTGAACTGAACTAGGTAAATACTTTAAAGGTTTTGATAGTTTCCAAACTAGAGAAAATTTCTACCGAATTTGTATTCTCATAAAGGTAGAAATAGTTGAATTCAATTGTAATGTGATAAATCTATCTCTGATTTTATGCCGTAACTAAAGTGGATATTCTTTGCATCCTGGAAAATAGCTAGTCTCCAAAATGTTTCACATATGCAAAGTTTGAAAAGCCTGAAAAAATCTATTCTTTCTTTAAAAGCAAGCACTGTTATCTTTTGGGATAGGAAGTTTTGTTTGAACTGGATAATATTATTGCTATGGATCTTATCTTCTATTGTTTCACACAAATTCACTGTTCTGTTTCAGTTAAGACAATTTATAGAGCAGCAGCAAATGTTTACTGACCACTTAGCTGTAGTTTTAGAATTTTATAGTTTTTTCCGGGTTTTTTATTCTTTGTACAAAACTTTATCTTAGAATTTGGATTGAAAATTGAATTTAACAATGCAAATTTTAAAACCTTTTTTTGCCGAGTTCCATTAAAATATTTTACTTTCAAAGTGGCTTATTTTAATAATGCTAATTTAGCTGGATTCTAGGTGCAGTAAGAGGAGTGAACTAATCTCTAACATTGATAGAGAAAAACATTCTCTATTAAATTTTCTCCCTGAAGCTCTGTCTATTTAAGAAAAGTTTACCTCATTCAGACTAATGTAAATCTTTCAGAGCTTTGCTTAGTGATTTTTTTTTTAAAGATTGACACCTGAGCTAACAACTGTTGCCAATCTTCTTTTTTTTTCCTGCTTTTTTTTTCCCTCCCCAAATCCCCCCAGTACATAGTTGTATATTTTAGTTGTGGGTCCTTCTAGTTGTGGCATGTGGGACACCGCCTCAACATGGCCTAATGAGCAATGCCATGTCCGTGCACAGGATCCGAACCCTGGGCCACCGAAGTGGAGCACATGAACTTAACCAGTCGGCTGTGGGGCTGGCCCCTGCTTAGTGATTTTTATCCCTAAAGCTTATATCAAAACCAGAGAGTTGGGGAGCCAGGCTCTGTTCTACATGTAAAATGTACATACATTTTGTAGACACGAAGGCTGTTAGCAACAAAATAATACTTTTTAAAAAGAAAAAATGAAGGCATTTTTACTTTTCTGAGCAATAGATGGCATCTGTTTCACAGATTTGATGATATGTGTTATTTGGAAATATAATCTGGTTTTCAGATTAATTTAAAATTCAATTTATATATTCACAGAGAACATAGCATAGTATATGAGTGGTTTTCAAGTATTGATCAATGTGGTGAATGAATGTCATGATTTTCAAAAACTAAGTTTAGGAAATTTCACTTTGTTTTAGATAGTACATGCAAATAAAATTTTATTCAAAGCTCCAAACCACCTGTAGATTTCATGATGCAATTTGATTCCTTTGAATATATTATAATTTGTACAACATATGGGTATATTTTCCTCTCAAAACTGTACTGCATATCTTAACTGTAGTACATCCTAATGTATTTTATGTTAGTTTTCCTGAGTTTAGATAATATTATTCAGTATTATAGGATACTCTAATATAGCATGCAGTTTATAAATAATACATGATACTGCCTTGCAACAAAATTCACATTATAAACCCTTCGTAGATTAGCAGATAAATAGGATGTAGTATAAGGTAGTGGAAAAAATACTCTTGTGGGAGCCAGGTTCCTTATGCCAAAAGTGTTGAGATGCTTTTCTGTCATTAACTTGATTTATGGCTTAGATGATGTACCTGAGCTCAGTTTCTTTATTTGTGAAATGAGGCGGCTGTCCTGGATGACTATACTGCAGTTGTTTCTTATACCTGGATCTCAGTATACAAGAAATTTAAGTACTCTTATTAACAACAATAAAAAGCACCCTTAAATTTAAAATGGCACTTAACTTATGAATTTCTGTTTAATATATGCATTATTTCATATTGAGTACATGTTGTTTGACAAAAGGCTTTAATTTGTATGTGCTAGATAAATATTTAATTTACTTTATTCCTGGTTGGAAATAGCCATAATAACTGTTAGAGTAATCTATTTCAAAAGCAATCTATCAGAAGGTGCCTAAACAAGCTTATAAAGTCTGTGATTTTGTGTTGAGACTATCTAGCTTTCCAATTCTTTGATCTTTGCTCTCACCATCTTGCCCCTTCTCTATTAAACTTGTCTGCAAGAGGAGATTTAAGCTTATTCTCGGACTTACTGGTTTCTGTTAAACTGAGGTCTCAAGCCACACCTGGTGAGACTGTTTGCTTTCTGTTGCTTCCGGGTGTTCAGTCTCTGTTTTTGTTGGCTAACCCCAGTCCAGTTGGGAGGGGAGAGAGATCCGGGAAGAAGGAAGGAAGGTGTTACGACGGTTTTAAGCCTTTAAAATTATTCACCATCAGAGGTGTTTGACTATGTTAGCCTTAGAACCACTAGGCCATACTGGATATGTTTATATTTTATAATGCCGTTGCTTCATGATGTCTGCCTGCTCACAAACACTACGGGGAAGGTCATAAAGAAAGCTACCTTCTAGCCTTGCTATCCCTCCTCTGGCCTTTAGCATTCTGCCCCCAGGTCAACAGGATGAAGGAGCCAACTTTGCTTAAATGGATGATAAAAGCAAATCCAAATCCAGGTTTTATCCTCAGTAACTGTGTGTGTATTTGATCTCTGCTATCTTCCAGCTCTGAATAGCCAACTCTATAAATGTGAGTCATCTTTTTTCTTTTTTTTTTAATCTGTAACGTGATCAGTTGTAATTTATTTGGATTTAATGTGTAATATAATGGGTGCTCTATTCATATTCTGTCATTCATTTGAAAATAGAAGATTTTTTAAAAAGAAGCTAGTTGATAATGTCAAAGAAAAATTGCACCAGATAGAGTTAAACAGGCAAGGATGACTTTATTCAAGATTATTGCAAAAAGGGGGAGAGCTTGAACTCAACTCTGCTAAAATGAAAAACAGGAGAGATTTTTAAGTACTAGGATGAGCTAGTGGAAAACTACTGGAGGATATTAGTGGGGAAGTTGGTCAATGTTATTAGGTCATCTCTGTTTGCTAATTAAAGCTTACTGAAGTTTAGCTCCTTCCCTTGTACAGAGATGGGAGATGGGGGCCCTATCTTCCATGATGATTACATTTCAAAGATGTAATTCCCAAGTCCTTGAGAAAGACATTCCTAGGTTGTAAAACTGGCAAGAAGCATGGAGACTATTTACATCACAAAGAGGCAAAGAAAGAATTTATGATTAAAAGTTTTCTAAAGTAAATGCTCTACAAAAGGGAAGTCAAGGGCCTGTAGCCAGGAAGAAACCTGTCTAAAATTTGGTCAAGCTGAGGGGAATGTTAAGGCTGTCTTGGTCACAAGCATTCCAAATGGTATGTTTGTTTTTTTTCTCTCCTCAAGGCAGGAGGAGAAAGGGTCCTGGCATTCCTAAAGCTAGAATAAAGCTTTGGGAAGCCAAAAACATGGGCACTTGAGCCTTGAGCAGCAGCTTCGTTGTTCAAACCTGAATGGAAGTGTGTTTTGCTTATTGGCTTGGAGAAAATGAGTCAATAAATTCAAGCTTTATTATGTAAAAAAGTAGTATATAAATTTCCAGTTATACCTAGCTTGCGTTGTCAGGTACAGGAAATAACAAACAAACAGGAAAAAAGCAAAAATTTAAAAGAAACAAAGTGCTTTTCCTTTTCTTGGTTGAGAGAGATTTCTCTTTCCACTTTGGAAAATGTTAATCATAGAGAAGTCTGTGCTTAGCATGGAAATAGTCTATATAGTCACAATTTCATCCCGTTTGACCAGAAAATTAATCAAAGATCTGTGAGCTGGGAGTTTGGACAACGGAATACTTAGATGAGTAAGAAGCCATAATGAAGAGAGCTTTTCAGTCGAGAAGGTGGAGACACCTTTTAGGAGAAGTGAGCCTTGCTGGAAGGGCTTTGACATCTTGGGGAGTGTGGCTAGAGGTGTCAGTGCTGAAGCAAGGAAGTGAATGCACGATTTGCAAACCTGAAAATTAAGACAGCGTAGCTCCACAACCGTATTTGTCATATCATAATCATACACTGTCAGATATTTTAACAGTTGTGGAAATTTATTGTATCTCTGTTTATGTTAATTTGAGTGATAATGGCATATATACATAAACATTTGCATATATACATATATGTATACACACACATATATATACATTTGTGCTCCTTCATGTTTGTAGCACAATCTAACTATAAAATGGATTAACAAAATAATAAATTAGGCTTTCCATTTGTAGAAATAAATTTTTAGATACATTTTGCATCTAAATTATAAAATAATTTTTATTTAAATATAAAGTATGTATCAACACATTTCATTTCTGTTTTTGTTTTTAAACTCTTCAAGAACTTACTATACTTAAATTTCTTTAATCAGAAATTATATTATTTGTAAAAATGTATCGTAATTGAAAGAGAGGATGATTGAAATGTTTCTAGATGTTTTTCACTTAGGATGTCTGATATCTTTAAGATATATCTGTAAACGCCACTTATAGGTAATTGAGAGAAATGCTTTGCCAAGGAATTATATGCAGTTAGACTTTAGGATCTTTATGCAGTGGAGGTAGAATAATCACTCATTCAAGCTGCCTTTTAAGCATTTACTGTGAATTTGATTTATGTAGGAAATATGGGATAAATTATATGTGGCTTATAGAATCATGCCTCAACTACTTTGACATTTACTTTTGCTTTTATTTCAATATTATCTATAAATGTTAATCAAATACATTTACAAATGATTTAAAGATATCTAGGTTTCTTTAAATAAGTAAGGTCTACTAATCATTTTAAAGTGTGAATTACACACTAAGGGAGTTATGTCACTCTCTTGGTGTGCTGTGACTTTCAGCACTCTAGCACCAAAGAGAATATGATTGAGAAATAAATAGTATGTAGAATTTCACCTGGATGTTTGTAGATTTCTAGTAATGTGGTTCTTTCTTTTTTACAATCAGGAATATAGCTGTTGTATTAATAATTAACTGGTCAACTCAAAGTAAACCTGCTGAATTAGAGAGTGGGCATGATCTTGGTATTCTGTTCTGAAATCGTTCATCCACAAACAACAAATTCCATCAATATTCAATATTCCACTGTCCAGGAGGAAGTAGAAACCCCTCTACACACGCGCACACACACACACTTGCAGAGAGGAGTTAAAGCCAGAAGAGGGTAATGTCATGGTCTACTGCTTTATATTCATCAAAACATACTTTTCTATTTTTCTACACTTGGAGGAACTTTAGTAGCATACTGCAGAAATATTTACTTTTTGTCTATGGAAAATAGTTTCCACAAGCATATTTAGATAATAGGAAAATATTCTCAGATATTTTGTATAAAAAATAAAATGCTCTGCTCATATTGTTTCTTTTTGTTTAGCTACACTACTGAGCTCAGCATATCCTCTCAGCCCTGGGAACTGTGCAGTAAATCTCCAGCCCTGCTATATATTGAGAATAGCACAGTTGTATGACAAACACATCAGCAGTGGGTATAAGCATACATATGAAATGGTCCACTGCCAAAATCAATATAATTTTAGTGGCATTAGTTGTCAACCTATATTTAAAAATATCTAGGAGAGCAAGTTAATTATTGTTTATATTCCCCATTAATCTTAGTAATATGAAAGTCAATTCTTAAACTGAAAAATTGGAGATACTATAATGCTTATGTTGGGGGGAGGGTGGAACTACTTCCTTGATTAGTGACTGAATGGAGGGTGGGGGGGGGTAGCAAAGGAGATGAGGTGAAAGGCATTAAACCAGAAAAAATAGACAAAAATAAACCTTGTTAAAATGGCTTTCTATAATGAATAATGTGTATCTGAATTTCTCTACTTTGGGCACTACCTACAGCCTTAATTGCACAGCATTCCAATTAAAGAGTATTTGGAGAATTTCTTTAAATCGGAACTCAATAAGCTAGGGATCTGGGGCCTCTGATGTGAAGATTTATAGTGGAGACTAGATATTTCCAGCAAGCGGGATTGAGCAATCCTCCCCTGATGTGCATAGAGGTCATGGTGCTCTGGCAGAAACAGTTTTGACCCCATTTATCGTCTGGTTCAGACAATCTTATGGTCCACATGCCTGACAGAAAAAAGAAAAAAGAAAGAAAAATGGCATCTGGTGAAGTGAACCAGACCTAGCTGTGGTGCTTAGTTTTTAAGGTGTAATTTGTACATACAGTTGAGTGACTGATATTGGACTTGTCCTGACTCAGCTACACTGCTAAGTGTAAAATAGTGAATTGAAAGAGCTATAATTCTTAGAAGCATGGGACATCTTTGCCAAGACCACACTGCAGTGGTGATCGAGATACTGGAGCTCGAGAAAGGAGGCTACTCTGCAGGAGCTGTGCCTCTACAGGATTGTCACAGCCTGGGCTGTAAGTTTTCCGCTCTGGCCAACCAGTGCTGTATCACTAAGCACCAAAATAACTTGGACCTCAAGCAACCGGGACTCCCTCCTTAAATCTTTTGAATATAATACAGAAAGCACATGCTTGTTATTTTTTTATTATGGTAAAATATACATAATATAAAATTTACCATTTTAATCATTTTTAAGCGGGCAGTTAGGTGGCATTAAGTATATTCACATTGTTGTGCAACCATCACTGCTATCCATTTCTAGAAGTTTTTCATTTTCTCCGACTGAAACTCTGTACCCATTCAACACTAACCCCCCAGTTTCCCTTCCTCCCCAACCTATGGCACCCACCATTCCACTTTCTGTCTCTAGGAATTTGACATATACCTTTTAGGTGCCTTAGGTACCTTATAAAAGTGGAATCATTCAAATATTTGTCTTTTTGTTACTGGCTTATTTTACTTGGATAATGTCTTCAAAATTCATCCATGTCATAGCATATGTCAGAATTTCCTTCCTCTTTAAAACTTAATAATATTCCATTGTATGTATATACCACATTGTGTTTATCAGGTCATCCATTGATGGACACTTGGCTTGTGTCCACATTTTAGCTATTGGAATAATACTGTCATGAACATGGGTGTACAAATATCTGTTCAGATCTCTACTTTCCAATTCTTTGGGGTGTGTACCCAGAAGTTACTCTCCTTAATTTTTAAGAGGAATAATTTCCAGCTTTATTAGCAACAGCCACAGTGGTGGTAGCAATGGTGTAAGTGCCACTTTAATCAACTTTTTAAGTATAATGGATTTCCAGCTTCACTGGCAACCATTTACATGGTAATGACAGCAAAGGAGATGGAACTGGATTTCCAGATTTGAGGTCTCTCTCTGGAGCCCCATCACTACTATTTGGGATAGTTAAGTAAGTTCTGATTTATTAACACAGGCATGCAAATATTCAGGGTTTTGTAACAAAGGCTGAATTTCCAGTAGCCACATAAGTTGATAGTTGAACAATGAGAATTATATATGCATGTGACACTATCTGCATTTACCAACTGGTGGAGCTCACACACTGAAGATATATCACAAACCATGTGTAAAAGGATAATCTCTTAAAATATTAACTTGAATATGAGTGTTAGTCTGGATTCCCTAAGAAGCAGACAGTAAAATGGGATTAAACTTGCAAGAACTTTTAAGGGAAATGCCTGTGAGAGAAAATGAGGATGGGAGTGGGCAAGGCTGGAAGTGCCATCAGACTGGGATGCGTTTCTAACCAAGGATGAAGGACAAGGAAGGTGAAGTTGAGTGGAGACTTTCTGAAGTTCAAGTGCCATGAAATTTAAGGAAGGTCAACAAGGTGGTCCGAAAGCCTCCAGCCAAAGTCGACCATCACAGGAGTCCCAAGTCTCTTAGGGATGTCTTAATGTCCCTGCTGTGCTCACTGCCTGCTGGGAACAGCCCGTGGGAAGCATGGTCTTGACACAAATGTAATGGACTTCAGAGTGCAGCAGCTGGAGGCCTTGGTCAAATACTCTCTTCAGTTGGAGATGTGCAAAGCACATTCTCATGGCCTGCCACTATGCTCACCCTACAGTTTTTTCTTCTCCCCAGTACCAATAGGTAGGGAGGCTTGGCGCTGCTTGCCTAACAGACTTAGAGAAGGTGAAAAGTGTTCTCCTACCACTGTATCAACAAACACTGTGACCTCCAACACAGCATGGCCCTGGTGGTGCCATTTCACTCTCCTTTGCCATGCCATCCTCTCGCTCTATCCAGAGAGGGATCATGAACACTTGGAGTACTTTTTGAACTGTTGGTGATGTCTAATGAATTTGAGTGCTTTCTGATGTCTCTGGTCTCTGTCTCATTCTGCCTGCTGTTTGTTACAGTGAGTAGCCATCCCACCATGCCTACCTGTTAGGCTCCAAGTAGCCTCTAGGCTAGTGATTCAGAAAGATGACCTCTTTCTGAAAGAAAGGTGGGCAGATAGTGGCCTCACAAAGTGGGCCTTGCTCTTTTTGGACCCAGTTCTGCAGCAGATTATAGATTATACTGCTTATCAGGTGGAACTCAGGCTGAGTTTCTGCTGCCAATACCCCCTTAGCAGGATGCCTTCATACAGCACCTGGACTCCACAGTCTTGTGAAGTAGCGCTCTGCCCTGTTTCCTTCAGTGAGAAAAGTCGAAGCCTGATTTGGGTCTGAGCAGTAGGTCACAAGCCTCCCTGCTTATCTTTCTTTTTGTGGTGTTGGTTCATAGTAATGTTCTGTCTTCATCATACTGACATTTTTTATAAACAACATTTGTCAACTCCCTCTTTTGTCTGATTGGAAAGCCCACAAACCGACATGAAACTAGGGAGGACTGTAACATTATCACTGCAGTTTCACTCTGCAAATCATGATGTATGTTACCATCTTCATCAGTTATTTTATTGTCTATATTTAATGGATTCCATGGGCTTCAGAATTTGACCTTTATTCTTTCTTCAGAAGAAGCTGACATAAAGCTAACTGTAAAATTTCTTTTTAGATCTTTCCTTTTAGTATGTATAACGCATCTTTAAATTTTGTATTCTTTTATATAGTGTAGCTTCTCCAGTTTGTATGAGAAGTCTTTTAGCTTTGGAGAAGTGCATTCGTGGTTTTGTTTATTACAACAGTTTATTTCTTCTCTGCTCATATAAATTTTGGGAGATGATCTTTTAAAGTGTCGACTCTAGATTAGAGAGAAATGCATACAAACGTACCTCATATATTTTCTATGTGAATATGTTCATGTATAAATATATTCTATTATATATGAGAACGAAAATTCAAATCAACCAGTGCAGCTTAGCTTAAGGAATAATACTAGAGAGATGGCATTCCAGATTTTTAGTTTCATAAAACTGACACAATTGTAGAAAAATTCAAAATGTCAGAATTTTGGATTAGTTTGTCTTAGATACAGGAAACCAGATTTCCCTAAGAGGTAAAAATTTAAAAGATTTATCCAAATAGAATTTTCCCTGGATTTAAGACAATGAACTTTCTAATTACCAAAGTTAATCTGCTAATGGGTAGATCTCATGTTTTCTTTCCACAATAAAATAAAATAAAATAAAATTATCCATTCTTAAGAAATTCCTAAAAGGCATTCTATAAAAAAAAAAGTGTTTAGTTATTTCCCAAAGGGTTTATTCCAGAGATAGGCATTTTTTAAACCTTTTTTACAACTGTGTTGAGTAC
Organism: Equus quagga; assembly: GCF_021613505.1. NCBI lineage: Eukaryota > Metazoa > Chordata > Mammalia > Perissodactyla > Equidae > Equus > Equus quagga. The sequence goes on from NC_060274.1 coordinate 100,424,530, forward strand.
ATCTACCATACTACTTTTTGCTACAAAAACAGCATCTGATATAAAGCAGTGAAAATTAAATCTGTGCTTTGCATGCCAGATCTTTAGAGTGTTTCTCAACACTTTCATTCTCTCTGGTATTTTGGCCTTTCAAATTCTGACTCTCTTGGTTGCTCTTTAAAGTCTTAAAAATCTTATTCTTGGTACCAATTTTGTGTTCATCTTGGTATTTAATCCAGCATTTATGTTTATTCTTGGGCAGCTGTTTAGTCTGATCTAAGGCATTCCATATAGCTGGAAGTGAAAGTCTTGTTCTCTTACTTTTGAGATGTTATTGAATTTAAGGTAATTATATTAGAAAATCCTAGAGTAATTGCTGTAACGTGATCATCTTCAATATCTTCAGAGAATTACTGGTCTTAGAACACTTATGCATATCTGTAGCCTAGGATATGTTTTATCAATTTTATAATTATAATGACTTTCTACATGCTCAGGTTTTTTTCAGGTTTACATACATAAGAAATAGTGGTTTCTTTTCCAATTTGGTAGTGATGTGCCATTTGATCTGGATACCAAGTGTCACTAGGAAAGAACACACTGAATTTAAGAATGTTTACCATTTTTTTGAAGCTGATAATAAACAAGTGTGGTTTAAAATAATGAGAAATTCAGTCCTAACAAACTATTTAGCAGTAGTAATCAGGTCAAAGTATGGTGTCTTTCAGTTGCGACAATAGACAGAAAATATACAAGCCAGATAAATTATGGATTGTAAAATGATTCAGGAAGTTAACTTGGTAATTTGATAAGGTGGTCATAAATAATTAAAGAGTTTAGGAAATGAAGAGTAATTTTAGAACAGGAACAAGGGGTTCTTTGACTGACATTCTCATAGAATTCAGGCTTTGCTGCCTTGTTCCCATGTCAACCATGTAATAAGCATAAAATTCAAGAAGTTTAGTACTTTCAGCTTATTATGACTTTTCGAAATAATTCTTAATTCTCAAATAATATAAAGTAGCAATCAGAGACATAGGGCTATTTTTTTTTTCAGCTTATGGAAGATTGAATGCAAAAGTCAAGTGTTTGTAACATTTCCATAGCCATACCGCAACCGTAATTTTTAAACTCTCATCTTAAGCCTCTGTTACATCTTTCAGAAAATCATTAGAGAAAAAAGCAGTACATTTAGTGGTTGATTTTTACTGTATAGTAAATTACTCCTAAATATGACATTGCAAAGTACAGACTTTTTGCACTTATCCTAATGTTAAAGCCCGGTGTTTCCTTTATAGCATCTTTTAAAAATTATCACTTTTTAGTAGAGAATTTGATGTTTTAATTTTTATTTTTTCCTGCCAAATATTTTTATTTTTTCCTATACAAAGAAAATGGAATTACACGTGCCTGTGTTCTGTGTGTGTGCCTGTATGTGTATAGGTTATATATATATAGATAGATAGATATTTTGTTGCACATGCCAGTTCCAAATCTCTTTAGAACTCATTTAATTGTGTCTTTTATTTCCAGCTACGAATAGAACAGGAAAAACTAGTACCTTAAAATAATATTCTTTTATATATTTCTTTTTGGTTCTATATTATTATTAAATTTGGATTTCTCAAATTCAGAGGAAGACTTGTAATAATGTTAAAGTCACCTGCATCTGAGAATTTTTCTGAATGGTATTCAACTCACCAAAACATTCTAAAAATATTTAATTAAGGACAACTTAGCAATTATTTGTTAAATAAATATTTTAATAAGAAATTTTCTTGAAAATAGTGTTGCCTTTTAAAATTAATTCTTCTAGAATATTACCAGCAAGCCAAGGAACTTCACTATAAAAGTGATACTTCAGTCATACTTTTCAACAGGATTCGTTGGAAAACCTCTTCTGTTCCTATTTTTAAATTCTTAAGTAGTAAATTTCCAAATGTGAAATAGTGTCATTTAACTTTCAAACATAGTATTTCAAAAAATATGTATATTTTGAGTTCTCTTACCACTGCTTGCAATTAAACAGTGACATTTGAGGAAGAACTGTGATGCCGACACACACATATGTGCACATTCAATCCCAAAACCTAAAATAAAGCTGATTTTTTACAATTGTTTAAGTAATTAAACAAGGAGGCCATTAGACTGAGTTAGCTGTTATGCCTTGCTAGTCTCCGTAAGCAAACCAAAACCTAAGCCAGGGTCAGTGCCCTTGAATCTAAGAAAATGAAGCTTAAAAACAACCAATCACAAACAGCCAACTAGGCTTTCCCAAATGAGGCAGCTGCTTACACTATAACCCGTCAAATAATTTTCTTGCTTTGCTTCCATGTCTTCTCTGTAGAAGCCTCTTCCCTAACCCTCCCGGCGGAACTCTTCTAACGACTTTTGGTTTGGTGCTGCCCTATTCAAAAAGTTTTAATGTGCCTCAGTTTATCTTTTAACCTGACTCAATTATCTTGGAGAAAAAAGGAATTATGGAGAAGTTTAAATTTAATTCTTTTTAAATTATATTTTAAAAATTCAAGCCAGCCCATTTAAACCATAGAATATTAGAAGCCTGGAAGGGTTTCTCCAAGTCACACAGCTGGTTATGGCAGAATTGAGATTGTCAATCAGCTGCTTGACGTTTAATCCTGTGCTCTTTCACATTCACATGCTGTTTCTTCTCCTGCATGTATATAACCCCTGGGAGTTTACTGAGTCATTTTGATGCTTAGTTTGATGCATAACACATCTTAGTCCTTCCTGGGTTTATACTGAAAAAGAATAAGGTTGTCCTGGCAGTCTCTAGAGACTTAAGGTGTGATTTTGGGAAGAGGGGTTCCAGACATATTCCTAAAATAAGAATATTGAGTGTGGTGAAATATGGATAATTCTAATTAAAAATGGAATTGAAAACAGACTTAGTAACAAGGGCTCCTCCTACTCCAGGTTTTTCTGAGGGAATACCAGGAGAGAAAAGACATCCAGTTGATATTTTCTGTTATTCTTTCCTATGCTTGCCTGTGGTTAAGCAAAATTGAGTGAGAAGTAAACTTTAGAAAAGAATCCTTGGATTTAGCGCCTCTAAGGCAGGGCTGTAAGTTCTCCTTAATTAGTTAGGTGACTGTGTAAATAGCCAGCATGTCTGAGACAGCACTAGGCTTTGGGAATGCAGAGATAAGGCATGGTAGTTTGAGTCACTACCAGAGACCACTTGCAACAATATGGATGAACCTGGAGGACATTATGCTAAGTGAAATAAACCAGTCACAGAAGCACTTAGTGTTCTCATGGCAACTGATAATCACATACCCCATCAAAGACCTGACACCCTCATGTCCCACTCCAGAAAAAAAAGATTATTTTTGTGTATGTGGTAGAGATTATTCAACTTAAAGGACTAAATTTCTAATGGAGGGTTTCAGGCCATTGGGGGAAGTAGTTTGGTGGAGGGTGGCTTTCCCCACTATGTGATGAACAGTGTACTCTACAAGTCGCACACATGATATCTACCATCTCTGGATGGGTTTGAAGGCAGGAGGATGGGTTTAATGGTCAGCTGAGAGAAGCACTTTTTCTGCTTGGCTTCCTTACCCTGCATCGTTGAGAAGGTGTGAGGATATTGTAGTACAGCTTCTATCTCCAGTGCTTCCTCTGCATTTCCTCTTCCTAAACTCTCAGAGAAAACATGACTTTCTTCTTGAATAGCACCTAGACAGATGTTTGTGTATTTCAGCCCAATCTTCTGTGTACTTGTCATCTCCTTTGTCCTTATCATTGATCATTATTGCATTCACTAGTTTATTCATTAGCCCTTTGTTGCTGTAGTTCACATATATTCAAATGCTGGCACACATCTTTTTTCAAACAAAGCAAAACAAAATGCTCATGTAATCAAAATCAGTTTTGAAATTTTAGGTCCCTTCTCAATAAAATTTTGTTGCATTCCTTTCTTTTATTTTTGCTATGAGCATTCCTTATTCATTCATCTAATATTTTATTACTAGCTCATTATCACCTCATACTCTCTAAGTTTAGAAGGAAAAGGAGGGCAGCAATTTGTGAACATTCTTCATTTTCCATTTTGTGACAGTACTACTTAGGAATGTGGAAATTATTACACATTACTAGCCTATCCCAGAAGGCTTATGACAAAAAATGTTTCAGAGGCCTTCTATAGGGAGGTCTTTTAATACAAGAAGTATTACTTTTTACTCCAAAGCTCTCCACTGCTCTGGGAATGGAAGAAAATAGATAATGAAATGTCTAACATCCTTAAGACCTGATTCTGGGGGGTCTTTTTGATACTTTAATTTTGTTTTTTTAAAGTCTATGGCACTAGATATAATACTGAAGTTTTAATTAAAGTTTTCTGATGGGAGTAATGGAAAATATGATGAGGTCTCTTTTACTTGAAAAACAATGGCGCACACATTCCATGAAGGGATGGGTGGGCACATGAACAGGTAATTATTGTGTAATAAACCTTGTAAGGTATAAAACACAATGAAGTCTATTTTTTCTCAAATATTTGCTGAATTAATATCGACAGAAGTATGGGTAGATGATAAATAGATTAAATTGGCCCTAAGAGATAATATATTGAACAGTGGTCAGAATAAAGCTAAAAATGGAGAGATTAAGATAGGTCAAAAATGTCAGTTTGAGGAGTATAGAAGTGATCTGATTTGCTGGACCTCGTGTAAAATGGCAATGCTAGGATTCCACCAGCAAGTTGTTTCAAGATAAAATGGGTGATTAGACTTGGATGTACCTATGATCTCATTCTATTCATTTTATGATCAGTTGTGCAGCCTGTGGGAGCAGTAGAGGTTAACTGGTCTACGGAGTGATGTCAGAAACTGTGACTTGTTATCACAATGTTCTTATACATGAGCTAATCAAGAAAAAGTATTCTTTTTTTCTACAAAGTTTTTGACATATTTCTTCTCTTCTTGACTTGTTAACACATACTTGATGTATTTCATTTTCTTTAGAGATTCCCTAGGTTATTCATTTAACACATTATGTTCCATGCAACAATGATATAATGTACTATTTGTTGACATTACAGAATAGAACATAATTCTTAGAACTGGAATTGAATTTATAATATTGTGTAGTCTAATGCCATGACTCTACAAATGAGGAAACAAAGGCCCAGAAAGATTAAATGGGTGCTACTGTCATATCTCTTCCTCCTGAATTCATTAGAATCCAGATATTCTGTCTCTCATACATTACATTAATATTTGTATTTTAATTTTAGTCTTATATGTGTGAATTCAATTGGGTGCCTTAAAAAGGTGAAAATAGAAGTCTAAGGATACCATCATATGAGGGAATCTTGAGAAGGAAGGATGATCTAGGCAGAAGGACCATAACATGCAAAAGCAGAGGACCTAGAAGCCACAGGTGTGTTTAATATTTCTGAGCAAAGTAGGATACAGGCCGGGTAGGAGGCAGCAGTGAGAAATGAGGCAGGACTAGGGCACAGAGTACCACAGCCGCTGTGCAGAGGAGTTAAAACTGTGTGGCTTAAAATAGCATCACAAATAGATGTTAAAGCAAATAGTGGGGGTACAACAACATGATTTGAGTATTTGATAGATCCCTCTGTCCATATTGAAGAGCATGGTATGGAAGAGAGAGAAAATGGAGCCAGGGATGTCAGTAAGACTACTGTGAGAGCCTGTGAAAGAAGCTTGGGAAATCAAACTAAGGTGGAGAGAAAGGGAACTTATTTCAGAGCAAAGTTTTGAAATCTACACTATTCCATGGGAATATAGTTCTTCTTTCACAATGCACATTTAAGGGTCAATTTTCTATTTTCTCAAAATATCATTTACTTTTCTATAAAATAACTGCCTCTTCCACTTTATTATACTGTAAAATGACTTGTTTTTCTATTTATTTTTCTGCTGTAGACTAGTAGCTCCTAATCCTCAGCAGTCCTGCTGGCTGGCTATAGCTATCACTGCCCTCTGGAGATCTGGGTGTGGTAATAGGATTCCTTTTCCCACCTTTCATAGGATTTCTGCATCACACCTTCCTAAGATTTTGTTGGTCGGTCTGCCTTGACTATATGTTTGGAATCTTTCAGATTTTACAGACCTTTATCATTATCAATATTCTTTTTCCTAAATATGTCTGAAATTCCTGAGGTTGGAAGATGGGAAAATCCTCTCCTTGCAAAACATTAGAGAGACAGTGTACCTTGGAATAGGCCGTGGTGTCTGGCAATTAAAACAATCAACTGAAGTTTACATTTGCAGATACTTCCCTCATTATTAGGTTGAGTATATCAGTGTGTTTCCTCCATGCTTCTTTATGGAAATAATAGACCCCATTAATTAGAGATTAATTAGTTCAGGGAAAGAATATGATTCCATAACCAGAATGTTAAACTAATACCCTTTCTGTAGGATTTTTTTTTATATACCTAAAGAGACATTTCTAGTCTTTTCATCCATGAAGAAACTTAATAAATACTTTTGAACATGGAACCAAATTAAGCATCATCTTTCCCATAAGAACAAATTGTCTACAAAACTAGAAAGAAAAAAGCAGTAGGATTATTTTGATGAAATTTTCTCTTGGCCACAGTTTCCTTTTCTTAATTACCTGCTGTTATGAACTACAGGAAAGAATACATAAAAGTGTGGGTAAGTATTTTAAAGTAGGCAGCTGGCTGAAACAATCTTGGTTAATATTTTCCTGTCAAGTAGAATATGGCTCCTTCCATTCTCACCTCAGAAGATTCAGGGCGACTAATCCCTGTTTTGGCATGTTAAATATTGCCCAGTGAAATCATAAGTATTTCTTCCCAAGGTAAAGACTTATGCATTTAAACAACCCAAGACCTGAGTCATTCTTCAGTGTTGCACGTAGGAAAGAGTTTTTGCAGGTGTCAATATGTAATATTCTATCATTAGAAAGATGAGGTTCTTATTTCAAGCTAATGGAATAGTATTATTATTTATGTTCTCACTCCTCTCCTTTTTAATGGAAGGCTTGGCCAAGATAAGTTCTACTTCTTGGTTCAAAAGAAGGACAAATAGAAATGGCTTTTATTTTGAAATGGAATTCTCTCAATGTCCCTAATGAAGCTTCTCCAGGAGAGAACACTGCTAGTGGTTGAAAAACCCATTCTGTTGAGGTCACTGTGTTCTCACCATTTTCTTCTTAATCGGTCAACTATGTGTATTTTTAAAATTTTTTAGAGCAGTTTAAGGTTCACAACAAAATTGAGGGGAAGGTGCAGAGGTTTCCCATATACCCCCTGCTCTCACACAGAAATAGCCTCCCTGATTATCAGCATCTCTCACCGGAGTGTTACATTGGTTACAATTGATGAAGCTACTTTGACAAATATTATCACTCCTAGTTTATATTAAGGTTCACTTTTTGTGTTGCACATTATGTGGATTTGGAGAAATGCATAATGACATTGTTGTTCCATCACTGTAGTGTCATACAGAGTATTTTCACAGCCTTAAAAATCCTTTACACGTCGCTTATTCTTTCTCCTTTCCACCACAACATCTGGCAACCACTGATCTTTTACTGTCTCTGCAGTTTTGCCTTTTCCAGAATCTTGTATATTTGTAATCATACAACATGTAGGCTTCCAGACTGGATTCTTTCATTTAGTAATATCCATTTAAGGTTCCTCCATGGCTTTTCATGGCTTAGTAGCTCATTTCTTTTTAGCACTGAATAATATTCCATTGTCTGGGTGTACCACAATTTATTTATCCATTCACCTACTGAAGGGCATCTTGGTCACTTCCAAGTTTGGTAGTTATGAATAAAGCTACTGTAAATATCTGTGTGCAGGTTTTCTTGTGGACCTTTGGGTAAATACCAAGGAGTGCAGTTGCTGGATTGTATCGTTAGTGTGCGTTTAGTTTTGTAAAGAATTGCCAAAGTGTCTTCCAAAGTGACTGTACCATTTTGCATTTCCAACAGCAAAGAATGACAGTTTCTATTGTTCCAATCCTCGCCAGCATTTGGTGTTTTCAGCATTCTGGATTTTGGCCATTTAAGTAGGTATGTAGTGGTATCTCATTGCTGGTTTAATTTACATTTCCCTGTTGGCATGTGATGTGGAGATCTTTTCATATGCTTGTTTCTGTATATCTTTTTTGGTAAGATGTCTTTTAGGCCTTTGGCCCATCTTTTAGGCCAGGCCAATTGGACTGGTTGCTTTCTTATTGACTTTTCAGAGTTCTTTGTATATTTTGAATAACAGTCCTTTATCAATTGTGTCTTGCAAATATTTTCTCCTGGTCTGTGGCTTGTCTTCTCATTCTCTTGACATTGTCTTTTGCAGAACTGAATTTTTAAATTTTAATGAAGTCCAGCATATCCATTATTTCTTTTATGGATCATGGCTTTAGTGTGTTTACTTATATTTATACACACACACACACACACACACACACACACATAAGATATGCATAGCATAAATAATTGAATACATTGTTGGTATTATTATTTTGAACAAACTGTTATATGTTAGATCAATTAAGAATAAGAAAAATAAACGTTTTTATTTTACCTTCACTCTTTCTTCTTTTCATGCTTTTCTTTTCTCTGTGTAGATCTGAGTTTCTGACCTGTATCATTTTTCTTCTCTCTAAATACCAACTTTAACATTTCTTGCAAGACAGGTAGACTGGCAACAAATTCCCTCAATTTCTGTTTGTCTGAGAAAGGCTTTATTTCTCCTTCACTTTTGAAGGATAATTTCACAGAGTACAGAATTCTAGGTTGGTAATTTTTTTCTGTCAACACTTTAAATATTTCACTCTGCTCTCTTCTTGCTCGCTTGTTTTCTGAGGAGAAGATGAACATTTTTTAAGTAGGAAAGAGGTGTCTGAATAATCATTTCTGAGCCCCTAGGATGCCTACTGTGGTAGAGGTTATGGGGAATTAAAAAGGAAAAGTATAACTAAACATGGCTTCTTTTCTCAAGACGCTTATATTCTAGTAAGGAACATATGACTTGTACTTAGAAGGCTCAAAATACCTGCAGTAAGATCAGAGTTTGCAAAGGGATCACAGAAGGGAGGGACTGTTTCTGCCTGGGAGTTGGGAACGCTGTATGAATGCTTTTAACTGTAACAAAACCGTGCTAACAATAATAATTTTAAGAGCTATCATTCTGTCCATTATAGCATCTCCTAGGTCCCTTACACGCTCCTCAGTGTTTTACATATATTATCTCATTTAATCTTCAAAATAATCTATTGAGGAAGATATTATTATTCCTTTTTTACAGGCGAGCAGATAGGGCTTAGGAAGTAATATAAGAAAGGGGGTGTTCAAAGCATAGGCATAGAAGACTTTAGAGAGGTTGAGTAGTTGACTTTGACTGGAGCATAGGGTGGGAAGTAATACTTAAGAGTAGGTTGGGAGCAGATGGTGGAATATCTTGAATGACTCACATTTCCAGCCTTTCTCTTGATCTGTAACATGCACTTTCTGCATCATTTCAAATGAATTATTTTATCCTCCCTGCATACTAAGGAGTTTTTACTTTATTTACTATATAATGGGGAACTACTAAAGGTTTTGGAGCAGAGGAGTGACAAAATATGTTATGCTTTAGAAGGAGTAAATTTGAAATGAGTGTTTAGAGAAAGTTGTATTCCTACTTTAGAATAGACCTCCATGTTTGAGTGGCAACAGATATTTTCCTTACATGTAAGGTGAGTTAGCATCTTGATGTTAGCCTTAAAAATGAATTAAATTCTCTCATTAATATTTTTATTCATTCATTCAACACTTACTGTAACAAATTCTCTGCAGAGCTGTTTAAATGTTTAAGCAGGTTCAGTCTCAGGGCCTCCAAGAGGTATGATATTAAGTATATGTGTTTATTCTAGATGATGTTATCTGACCTTTGCAGTAACAGAAACATTTGGACCACAAGTGGGAACAGTGTGCCTTAGACATGTTGAGGAAACTAAATATTTATAGTAGAGCTGAATATTTGTAAAGGCTCCACCTCCAACAAGGTAAAAGTGGAGAGAAATGTCAGAGCGTATGGGAGGAAAGAGTGTGGCGCTGGGAGTTTATTGAGCTTAGTGTACAACATAGGGCTTTTATTGTTCTAACTAGGTTTAAGCAATGTATGAATAACATTAAAAATGTTAACTAAAATAAATACATTAAAAATATACTATTTTGATTTTAGAGACAGTGAAACTGATTAAAAATATGTCTATAGGAATTAAAACAAATGGAAACAATAATTGTGCATAATGGATAGTTACATTATTTTCACAGGGACTGTCATATTGTACATACTATAAATTGTTATGAAAATAACTCTAAGTTAACATAATAGGTATCAAATAAATTACTTATACAATAAGCCTTTGTGAAATCATGCTAATATTTTTATATAGAGAAGATAAACACAATTATATAACCACACTATCAATATCCATTTTCTACCTTTAAAATCAGTTATTCTTTTCTCTAAATTTTGTAATGTCAAAATCTGGCAGTCATTGTTCAAAATCATATTTCAAAACTTTATTCCCTCTGGCTGTAATCATCATTATAGACAGGAATAGTATAGCTACATCAAGATTCAAATTTGGGGGAAAAAATATTTAAAGAAGAAACCAACTTTCTGAGAACTCTGCAGCATGTCATATCTGAAAAAAAGACTATTCTTTTTCATGTAGATGATATCAAATACTTAATATTTAACCTGTTCTTTTAATGCTATAGCAAAATATCTTATTTTAGGTATAAAGCTTTTTTTTGTTTTTAAGAAAAAGTGTGAATTATGGGACCTTTCTAAACAACTGCATTTTTATTGCTTTTAAGATCATTTAGTAACATCAATTGTTAACATGTTTGTAGATATAAATCTTACTGTATTTGCTGTAATAAACAGATAACATATGTTTGTAAATAGTTCCATCTATTTTGGTAAATACTAAGCATTTTTAAGTGCAAACGATTTAATTTTCTTAAAAGGACTGAACTGGACTTACAGTTTTAGAACTAAAAATGTCTTTGGAGACTATTTGACAGTTGGGGAAAGGAGATTCTTGATTAATTTGTTTAGCAAACACATTTTTTATAGAAAGTAGGTACATTTCAGTTTAGCACATGTACATTTCAGTATAACTCAAGTTGATTTACTAAATATCAAAAATGATGATGTATTACTCAAGATTCAAATATGATGAGAGTCTGATTTATTTAAGTGTTCTTATATTTTTTCATATTTTAATTCCTGATGTGGAAAAAAGTCCATATTAAAGGGGGAGAATTTAGTTATGGTTAAAGATAATTAACGGTAGCAAAATGCTATTTTTTTTTTTTTTTTTTTTTAGGAAAATTAGCCCTGAGTGAACATCTGCTGCCAATCCTCCTCTTTTTGCTGAGGAAGACTGGGCCTGAGCTAACATCCGTCCCTGTCTTCCTCTACTTTATATATGGGACGCCCTCCACAGCATGGCTTGACAAGCTGTGTGTTGGTCTGCACCCAGATCTGAACCAGGGAACCCTGGGCTACCAAAGTGGAATGTGTGAACTTAACCACTGCACCACTGGGCTGCCGCCCAAAATACTATTTTTTAGACAAAAAAAGTTTACTATTCACCCTTTGGCTTTTATTTATCTTCATTTTATCGTGGAAAAAAGGGCATTTTTATATGATTAAAATCTCATTTATGGGATCATGGGAGTTTTCACATCTTTTCAGTTTTTTTATTTGAAGGTGTAATGCTGTCCTTTTAGATTTGTAGTCATGAAGTAACCAATACACATTTAAGGAAAAAATTAGTTTTAGTAGTTTTTACACTATTTTTAGTATAATTATTAGTCAGTTAACCAAAATTTGCTGAACTAAATTCCAAGTGAAAGCAATTTATAAATTATAGCTGTAGGTTTAATCTAAGGAACAGTATTCATGTTTATAAATTTTATATTTGTATATTTGTTTAAAGATGTTTCTATGTATTTAAAGACACCTCTTAAACAGTAAGGCACACTTTATTCAAGAAGTCTACTACAGTGGGGTTTGTAGTAGGGGAGAGAGATTAGGCTCAACTCCAAACACTGCAAGGAAAAGTGGGAGCTTATGGCAAATGCTAAAAGAATCTGCTAATATACTAACTATTGTTAGATGTTAATTTCTAGATGCCTATATGTCCCATTTGACATTTGAGAAAGAAATCTCTATAAGTAAATGTCAACTACTCTAATTTTATGTGCTAACTCATAGCAGAGGAACTTAAAGCATTAAAATTTGTGAGATATCTTGGAACTGATTATTGGATTTATGTGTAAAAATGCAAAAAACAAGCAAACGAAAACTCTCCAACCTACATTTTTAGGAAGATCAGAATTCAGCCTGGGGAAAGATCTCAGATATGAAAGGCAGAACAATTGTATCTCCTCCTTATTAGTTCTCCATTTCTTGGGGATTGCTGTTTATTGCCTGATGTCTAGTGTCTTGAAAATCATTATTTAACATATTTTGTCCAATTTTTGGTAGGAAGGTAAATTTGGCGTCTGTAACTCTGTCATGGCTATAAGCAGAAGTCACTGAAATCTGTTTTTCCTTAATTTATTTTTTAGGTACTCTTCTATGATCTCTTTTTAGGTCTGTTAAATTTTCAGTTAATTCTCTAAATTTTTCAAGAAAATCATATAACATTATGGTTTCATTTTCTAGAATTGAGTAAGCTTGTTCTTTAAAGAAATAAGCAAAACATCATATTACTGTTAGTAGAACTTCTAGACGATAGCTGTGATTTTTCTCTGTTTTATTGGAATTGTCTTTAGTGTAGTGATTCTTAACCTATTTTGGCCCTTGACTCTCTTGCTTTTTTTCTCCTCACTCTATTATAATTTAATCTTTCTATGTAAATATGCATTCACATTGTAGACAATGTATAGATTACTTTCAAAATATAATGCCAAGGGCTGGCCTGGTGGTGTAGTGGTTAAGTTCGCGCACTCTGCTTTGGTGGCCCAGCGTTCACAGGTTTCAATCCCCATATGCAGAGCTAGCACCATTCATCAAATCACGTTGTGGAGGCATCCCACATAAAATAGAGGAAGATTGGTACAGATGTTAGCTCAAGGCCAATCTTCCTCACACACACACACACAAATATATATAAAATGCCAAAAATGAATTCAAATGTGTCAATAGGAAGCCACCATGTTATAGCCTGTTAAAAATCGCAATTTGGAATGCTCTAATGATGTTATTGCAATTTAATACTAGTATAAAAAATATTATTTGAAGATTATTTTCTTTTACCAATAGCTGGGATTTATTGTTATGGTTATAAGAACAAGACACCAGAATATGCATTAACCGTGCTGCACTTAGTATATTTCTTAATTGAAGCCACATGAAATCTAACCTGTAAAATGTGAAAAATAATAATAGTAACCTCATAGATTGTCGTGAAAGTCAAATGAAATAATGAGATTGTTGTGTAAATTTTAAAAGGCTGCAATGTTACTATCATCTTATACTGTGTATTTTTATTGGTTAGGACATTCCTTCCATATATGCATAGATCAGTGTTTGTTGCTCTCTTATTCTCACTGTTGTCTTTTATCAACAGACAGTTAACTTAAAGGTTCTTTTTCAGTCCTGGAATTCTGTAAAATATGTTTATTTAATTAAAAACAATAGATAAGAAATAGAGATGGAGAGAGAGACAGGGAGAGAGAGAGATTTCTCTGGGTATTCAGGATGTTTTGGGATTCTGTATGAATTTTGGGGTTATGTTTTGTATTTCTGTGGAAAACGCCATTGGATTTTAATAGAGGTTGCATTGAATCTGTGGATCACTTTGGGTATTATGGACAATTTAACAACCTTAATTCTTTAAATCTGTGAACATAGAATGTCTTTCCATTTGTTTGTCTTCTTTAATTTCTTTCATCCATGTTTTATAGTTTTCAGTTTACAAATCTTTCACTTCCTTGGTTAAATTTATTCCTAAGTATTTTATTCTTTGTGATGTTATTTTAAATGGGATTTTCTTAATTTATTTTTTTGGATACTTCATTATTATTGTAGAAATAAACAATTGATTTTTGATGTTGATTTTGTATTCTGCAACTTTATGGAACTCATTTGTTCTACCAGATTTTGGTGAAATCTTTGGGGTTTTTGTATATAAGATCGTGTCATCTGCAATCAAATACATCTTTTAAAAGCAGCAGGTTTCCTCAGGGCATGTGGCAAGGAATGTGGGTAATCTCTGGAAGCTGAGTGGCTCCTGGCTGATAGCCAGGAAGGAAAGAGTCATACACTCACAAGGAACTGAATTCTAACAAGCTGAATGAGCTTAGAAGTGAATTCTTCCCCAGAACCTCTGGGTGAGAGTCCATACTAGCTGAAACCTTGTTTTCAGCTTGTGAGACCCTAAGCAAGGAATCTAGCTGAGCGCCCCACGACTTCTGACCATAGAACTGTGAGATAATAAGTTGGTATTATTTTAAGCTACTATCAGTAGTAATTTGTTATGCAACAATAGAAAACTATTATACCTTTTTCAGAAGATAGAACAGATCCTGTTAGAGTTTAAAGAAGAAAAACTTTTGTTTATATTATTAGATATTTTATGTTTTTCTTAATGAGTAGGAAGAAAGTTGGCTCTCAGTGTCCTATAAGAGTGAGACCATTATGGCAGGATTCCAATAAGAGCCCACGATGTCTGCTCAGAGGGTACATAAAAAGGATAAGAGAACAACTCTTTTTTTCTGGAGCCCTCACATGGTTAAACCCAACTGCTTTACTGTAAGGGAAGATCTCTCCATGTTCACCTATTGTAACCCAACCAAGTTATGATCTGTCAACCTAAGATCTAGAACAGTTAGGACCGTTGAGGAATCCCACCTCAGCAGAGCGTTGTAGAGATGGTAGGTAATATCTGAATATTGTCATTTTTCTGAGGGTGAATACGGAGATAGTTAAACCATTTTGACTAGTTGCTGAAATCTCTATGTCTTTCTGATTTAAAGAATCAAAATATCAGCCAACTTGCCTAGAATAGTGACCTCTGATTTTTCCAGGGCTTAATGCATCTAGGAACAGTCTTGTCATTTTGTTGTATCCTCACAATGGGAAACCAGCTTGACTCCATTTTATGGCTGTATGCCATTTTGTTATACAAAATGGCAATATTTGCAATAAGGTGTATTCTTATTATGAGACAGTATTATTTTTACCTCATAGAAAATTGAGTTATGAATTATACTAGAATGACTTTTCCATGAAGCAAGAAAGAGAATGGTAGAAAAATTTAATGGCGGTATTGTGAAGCCTTCTAGGACTACATTTTGTTATGAAATGAAATAATAATGTAGAGCATTATAATATGGCCAGAACAGTAATGTAAAGTAATATGGAAACTGGAAAGATGCCTAAATGTGAGCAAACTAGATTATGGTAGATGTACATCTGTGAAAAAATGAAAAAGAGAGATTTAATGCATAATTTTAACAAAGGAAGAAAGAGGTCATTGTATTTATAGGAAAGCTAAATGCATTTAAAATATGAAAGCATCTGAGCATGAGTCATGGCATTTGGATAGCTTTAGATGTTGGCAGCCAGGTCACAGAAGTGATCAACCAAAATGCCATTATTCACAAAATATGTGGAAAGGAGGGACACGTGTTTTCCTGCTTGTCTTAATACTGAACATGTTAAAGGGGACTAGAGGAGAGAATTGAAATGTGGATGAAATTAAGCTATGTATTACCTGGAACTCCTATTGAGAGATGATGTTAAAGACAATGAAAAGTTAGACCAAAGGAAAGAGCATGAGGAGGCATTTATAAAGGAGATTGGAAACAAATGACAGCCAGGTGATTAGAAAACAAAAAAGTTTTGTTTAATTTATTTATTCAATTAATTAATGGTGGTATATATGCTTTCAGGAGATTTCTCTCAAATATCAAATATTATCTCAAATCCATATATCATCTTCATTTCAAAATATTTTAAGAAACTAAATTATATTTAGTCCCTACTTTTTCATATTCTGAGAACCATGATGTGAAGTAGATATCCTACTGTTGTCCTAGAGATGACAACATTGTCCCCTTAAGGATCCTTATTATAATTAGTGATATGTAATAAATCATGTATGTGACAAATATAGTAATAGAAAGCAAAAGTAATGGGAGGTAGTAGACGATATTTAATAAGCACCTATAGTATGCTGGCATGAGGCTAAGTGTTTTGTAAACTATAGTCATTAAAAATGGGATGATATCTTTCACAAAATCTTTAGAAGGAGGCAAAGGTTTACAGTATTCTGTACTCTAGGTTTCACAGATAACATTTTAAAAAAGCAATCTAACTTTGTTCTGTGCATCTATTTCTACCTGTGAATCTTATCTTTATTTTGTATTTTAATTGAATTATGATTGACATACAATAAACTGCATATATCTAACGTATAAAATTTGATAGGTTTTTACACACACACGCATGCACGCACACATACCCATGAAACTATCGTTACAGTCAAAACACTGAACGTAGACACTAATGCCAAAAATTTCTTTGCGCTTTTTTTTTAAATTTTTAAATTTCTTTTCTTTCCTTTTGAAGAAGATTAGCCCTGAGCTAACTGCTGCTGCCAATCCTTCTCTTTTTGCTGAGGAAGACTGGCCCTGAGCTAACATCCGTGCCCATCTTCCTCCACTTTATATGTGGAATGCCTACCACAGCATGGCTTGCCAAGCAGTGCCATGTCCGCACTGGGGATCTGAACTGGCAAACCCTGGGCCCCAGAAGCAGAACGTGTGCACTTAACAGCTGTGACACTCAGCTGGCCCTTGCACCCTTTTGAAATAATTCCCTTCAGCCCGACTTCCCTTTCCTCAGGCAATCCCTGATTTTCTTACTGTCCCTATGAATTGTTTGCATTGTGTAGAATTTTATATTAATGGAGTTATAAAGTTTGTATTATTTTTGTCTGGCTTCTTTCAATTAAGTCTCAGCTTAATTACTTTGAGATTGTTCATGCTGTAGCATATTTGAATAGAGCATCCATTTTTATTGCTGAATAATATTCAATTGTATGTATTGTGGACTGTAAAGAAGATATTTTTGTGTTTCTTCAAAATTGAGGCTTCCTGGATGAATTTTGCTGACCACTTGGGATCCTGCCTAAAGGAAAGCCTTGGGAAACTAATTTACAACTGTGTATAAAGTGAGAGAACTCCACAGAGATTTACCTTTGAAGGTATGCGTTGACCTTGTAAGGGAAAATGAGGCCTGGGACCTTGGAGACATTTCTAGGTCAAAAAAGTCAGAGACTCTGGGGCTTATTTGGCCCTTGGAAAGAAGTATTTACATTTACATTTCAGATGTTTGGGGTGAGAACCCAAAATCTTTTCCATCCCATTTCTAATGAGCAAAAGTTTTCTTCTCTTGTTTCAGGAGGGTAGGGGGAAGCAGCTGTCATTTCCTTGTGTATATAAGCAGAGAAAATTCATTCAGACAGTCCCTTGCCTATAGCGTGCCAGGGCATTCACAGAAGAGATTATTCCACCTGACTTTCATCACATTGCCACAAGGGTAAGAGCAGAGGCAATAGGAAGATGACATAGTTATTGAGGTGTTCTGGATCAGAGACAGATTAGTTATAACTAATATCATCTAATAACTAATCTCTCTCTGAACCAAAACACCTCATGTACACATTCAGGATAAAATTAATAGAGATATTAAAAACTCATCATGTGTGTATCAAAGTCATGTGGGCCTATTTCTAGGAACTTTATTAATCTATTCTAGGCACTTTATTCTGGTCTGTTATCTATTTTTATGTTTTTTTATGCTGATACCATACTGTCTTATTACAAATTTTATAACAAATCTTGAAATCTGTGATATTAGTCCTCCACATTTTCTCATCTCTTTAAAAGTACTTTTGTCTGTTCCAACTCGTTTGTATTTCCATTTGACTTTGGAAATCAGTTTGTTAAATTTTACAAGAAGAGCCTGCTGGATTTGGATTTGAAATGTATCAAATCTATTGAGAAATTAGGGGAGAAATGACATATTAACAAATGACACTTGAAACCCATGCACATGGTATATATTTCTATTTATTTAGGCTTTTTTAAACTTGTCTAATCAATCTTTTTTGTAGTTTTCAGATTACAGGTTTTTCACATCTATTGTCAAACTATTTCATATTTTTGCATGCTATTTTAATTAGCAGTTAAAAATCTCAATTTCTGATATTTCATTGCTAGTATGTAGAAATATAATTGACTTTGTATATTGATCTTTTATCCTGCAATGTTGCTAATAGTATTAGTCCTCGTAGCTGTTTTGTAGAATCTGTTGGATTATCAACATGGAAGATTGTGTTGTCTATGACTAAAGACATAGACAGAGCATTACTTCTTTTTTTAATTTCACTTGCCTTATTACAGTGACTATCTTCTGAAAATGTGAGTAGAAGTGACTCTGACAGATATCATTTTTCATTGAATTAACAGACAAGCATTCAGTAGCTCAACATTTATTTGGGCTGTAAGTTTTTTAGATGTTCATTATCAGGTTGAAGGAAGTTCCCTCTATCTCTAGTTTGCTGAGCATTTTTGTCAGAAATGGATGTTGGATTTTGTGAAATATTACTGCATCTATGGAGATGATAATACTGTTTTTTTCTTTTTAGATTGTAAAAAAATGGTCAATTATATTGATGATTTAATGTTAAGCAAACATTGCATTACTATAATAAATCCCACTTGATCCTGATGTATTATTCTTTCATGTTGTATTCAATTTGCTAAAGTGTTTAGAATTTTTTTGAATCTTTGTTCATCAGCAATGTAGATCTCTAGTATTCTCTTCTTGTAATGTTTCTTTTATTTTGATGGTAGAGTAATTCTGGGCTCATAAGAATTTGGAAGTATTTTCTATGTTTCACTTTATTGAACAGTTTTTGTAGAATTGGTCTTGTTTCTTCCCTGTATTTGGTAGAATTCACCAGTGGAGCCCTCTCTTCCTCAGGTTTTCCCTCTGTGATGGGTTTTACCTAAGAATTCAATTTTTTAAGAGATAGAAGGCTATTCAAGTAATCCATTTCTTCACGAGTGAGCTTTATTAATGTTTTCAATAAGTTTGTCCATTTCATTTAAGTTATCCAATTTATTGAAATAAAGCTGTTCATAGTTTGCTCCTATTATGCTTTTAGTATCATTGGAAACTGTAGTGATATCAGTTCTCTCATTTCTCATATTGATAATTTGTCTTTTCTCTCTTTTTTTTCCCCCAGAGCAGTCCGGCTAGAGGTTTAACAATTTTGATGATTTTTCTCTAAATAGGTTTCATTAATTTTCTCTATTATTTTTCTTTTTTCTGTTTCATTGGTTTATTCTCTAGCTTCGCAATTCATAAATTCCCCCCAATTGAAATGTATTGTAACTCGGCGAGGAGGGGAGATAAATAAGAAACAGGTATGGTTAGGGTTGATAGAAAACCTCTAATCCTACAAGATAGCCTTGCAAATAAGTGGCCAGAAATTTTAATCATCATACCAAAGGGTCAGTGCCTAACCCGGCTCAATCGTAGCTGTTAATAGTCACACGTGGAGCTGATCCTAGCCTGTGATGCGGTAGTAGGAGTTTTTAGATAGAGGTGATGGTTGTGGTCATACATACAGAATAGGATCTTAGCCTATAGGAGTAAATAAAGCATCAGTGTTCCAGCCAAATGGGCTGGCATTTACCAGGGCTCCAGATTTTTTTTCAGTTTTCCTCCCATCGGGATATAGTAAAATAGGAAGGGAAAACCCTATGCCTGTGAGGATACTTATCCCACATCAAGCCCTTTGCTGGAAATTTTAATAGAACATCTTGTTTAATCTTTATAATCAAAGTTGTTCTGAGACTTACCCTAGACCTACCAAGTTTGGGAGAGGAAAGTACATTTTAGACCTCATTTAGAGAATGAGCTTTTTTTCAGTCCCATGAGGTTTATTCTGGCAGAATTGGCTTAATCCCTGGGTAGGTTTAAATCTGCAAGTTGTTGGCCTTATGTGCCTGCAGCTGAGTGGAGCCAGTATAGCAAGTGGAACGCTAGACTCCTTCAAGGTTTGGGCAGGGTCAGGCCACAGGGATCCTGGTAGTCACTGACTGTTTCATTGCCTCAAGTAGGTGTAGGCTTCTTGTCTAATGGAAATGTCATGGGCTTTTGGATAGGAGGTCTGACTTCATCTTGGAAGCTATATCATTCTCAAAGTATAATTTCTGCTACTAGATAATGAAACCCTTGATAGAATAGTAATGAGGATTAAATTACAATATAAATTAACTCATCACCAGACTTAGCACTTATTAGGTTATCCCTAATTAGCCTCTTTCATTTGTCCTTGTGTATCCCCACAAGGTCAAGGACAGAAGTTCTTAATCCGAGATGCACATCAGAATAACCTAGAAATATTTTTTTTAAAATGGCTATGACAAAGTTATACCCCGACCCAAATTTGGCGTAGGGCCCTGGAATATGTAATATTGAAAGATTCCCATGGGAGATTCAATTGCAAAGTCAGGGTTAAACACTCCTGGCCTAGCACAATGCTGAGGGCTCAGTAAAAGAAATGTTGGTTAATTGATTATGTAGTAATAGAATGAAGAAGTTTGATGAGGAATTTTGCACACAGGGCTAGCATACAACTGGAGAGGCCTGTACAACACATTGTGTCTTGGATAGTGAGTCTGAAGGAAGAATCTGATATTCTCTGAAATCATTAACACTTATTATTAACACTATTATAGACTAGCTGTCAGGAATTTCAGCATGAAAGTTTGCTTTGTAGACTTATGAACTAAAGATTAGTTATTTTTTAGATCTAGGAGCTATTGTACTGATCTGCACAGTGTGTGCCGTTCCGTGTAACATTTGATGACCATACTTCAAAAGAATAATCTAAGAAGGTGTAAAACCGTATCAAAGACTTAATATTGAAGTTAAATGCAACTGTAATTATTCTTACACAAATATAATGGTACAGTATTATTTCTTGCGAAGACATAAATGGCCAGCTCCTTACATAAAATGTTGAGTATGATTTTGACTTTATCTCATTAAGTTTACGTAATCAAATCAGGCCTTCCTGGGAGCTTGAGGAAGAGGTGGTTCCAGGGTAGGTGAGTGTGAGGCTTATCGAACACCCTTTAATGGATAGATTTCCTTAGTTCCCTGCTCTGGCATTTTGACTAGGTGCCTGAACAGATAGTTATGCTTGGATAAATGTTTGCAGATAGTGAGTTCAGTGAAAGAAAAGATTTGGAGAGTAACTCTGAGCTGACCACCTGCTGAAAGAAAGAAATAGCCTGGGCCATGCAGCACTGGCTTTCACAAGATGTCAGTACTTAGTGCTGGTCTTGCTGCTGGACGGCTGCGCGGGAGAGATGAGAAGGAACCTGGCAGGGTCTGAGCCAACACAGTGCTCTAGGTTCTGAGAAGTCACTTTCTCTATTGTTATCTCATTTCAATTCATCTACATAGCACTGGTTTTAGTGTTCCCATTTTACTAGGGAGGGAATTGAACATCCCTCCCTTTAACTTAAACAAGGCCACATTGCCAGGAGGTCCCATAGCCAGAATCTGGATCAGGCTTGTACAACTCCAAATCTCAGCACATTTGATGACCAGGGTTTACTGAGTCCTGTTCAGAGACTGTTTCAGAGAGGAGCTACTGGGGATTTTAGATGAGGCTCCCATTAGAGTAGCAGAGAGAGGATCACACCAGGAGACCTGGCTTCTTGAGAGTTAATGCCATGGCAGTGTGAGGCAGCCTTGAGTGAGAGAAGCAGCCCCTGAAGTGCCTTAGCACTGCCTTCAGCATTTTTCAACATACTGCTTACTGGATCAAGTAGGCTCAAGGCCTTTTTTTTATACAACTGTCAGCCAGAAATGGTGTACTACGTATTTAAAGGTTTAAAAGAAAAAAAATGCCCTCAAGTATATGTGACAAAGAACACACGTAGCCTACAAATCCTTAGATATTTACTACCTGTACCTTTATAGAGAATGTTTACTAACCCTTGGTCTACCTAATCCTTCTATGCCTTCCATTGAGAGGAGAGAATAATAATTTTCTACAAGAAATCTGGTGAATTTGAGATTCTCAAGTCTAGATGACAGCTGGAATCATCTTCTCTAAACAATGCATTGGCCCTCAGGTTGTATTTGTCAATTCATTCATTCATTTTTCTAATCCTCTTTATTCAAAAGGATTCATGGTTGCAAATATACGCATATATAACACAAAGATAACATCAAAAATAGGTGAACAAAAGAGAAAATAAAGGAAAAACAGTAAGGTGAAATTTGGAAGCCAAGGAAAATAGCGTGATGTATCAGTAACTGTACTCCCCAACCCTCCAAATTTATTGGGGTAAAGGCTCATTTTCAGATCCTGGGAAATTGAATGATTGATATAAATGTTTCAGGAGAAGTTAATTGCTCCCAATAACTTAAATATTGTCTAGACAGGCTTTTTTTAAAAATTTTTTTTGGTGAGGAAGATTGGCCCTGAGCTAACATCCCTTGCTAATCTTCCTATTTTTGCTTGAGGAGGATTGTCCGTGAGCTAACATCTGGGCCAGTCTTCCTCTGTTTTGTATATGGGACACCACCACAGCAGGGTTTGATGAGCAGTATGTAGGTCTGCACCTGGGATCCAAACCTGTGAATCCCGGGCCACTGTAGTGAAGCACATAAAATTAAGCACTACGCCACCAGGTCGGCCCCTGGAGAGGCATTTTGTAGAGGATTTGTTATTACAATAATTACAAATATGTATACATTTTTCTGAATTGGATTTAATTACATTCTGTGCTTTACATAATTAAAAATATCTTCATTGATAATATCATGAAACACTGATTTTCATTTCTCCCTTTCAGATTTTCTAGTTGCATGTGACCAAGATTTGCTGTAATAGACTACTCTTTGTTATATGAACTAACAAATGAGTATTGAGTCGGCCAGATAGAACAGGTCTCTGAAAACTGAGACTACCTAGGAAATGAAGAAAAAATATCTTAGTGTCTTCAAAATCATTCTATTGGCAGAAATAAGACTCATTTTCTGGAGAGAATTTTAAATGGGCCCTATTCCTCTTTGAAACATTTGAACAGACATAAAACACAATTCATCAATTTTCCTATCAGATCCTTTTATTGCAGCAGAAAATTGTTCCAAATAAATTCTCGTGATAAAGCTTGTAATAGTGAATACAATAGAATGCTGAAAGTATTGTGTGAACAGAAGTAATAAATATGGTATCCAAACCCATTGTAAGTTTCAGTAAATCATATCCATCAACTCATTTCTCTTGAATAAAAGAGAACTGTGATTTTATTCCTCCCTATGGATATTTTTCCACTGTTTGATAGAAAAAAAGAAAACATGCACTAAAAGTCAAGAAAAAGGCATAAGCCAGTGAGGAAGAGAACTGCAGACAACAAATAACTGAATCACGTTACATATAAGAATGAGGTACATAATATGAGTTACAATGAGTGAGAAGAAAGTAGACCACGTATAGCTGCATTGTAAAGCAAAATATGTCAAGAATAAGAGAAAGAAGGAATATCATTATTCATAGTCACTGCCAAAGTAATGTTACCATATATTGTGAGTAGCTGTCAAAGTCAAGTGTCAATAGTTTGTAGAGTTGTCTTTGTGCTATTTGATAAGTAAGTGATATGTCTCTAGAGATAGCATACAGTAAAAGAAGTAACAGGACACTTTAGGGAGAAAAACAAACAATTGCTTTCAAATTTGAATGAACATTAAAGTGCAAATGGTTAGTGGTAATTTGGGTTTCCAGCCTAGTGGCTGGGAAGACCCTGGTAATGAAGTAACAGGGTCTGTATGGAAAGAGCGTCTCAGAGCTAAGCCCTTTCTAGGTTTCTTTAGCGTTTCAGTCTCTTGATCTGAACCTTTGCCAATATCAAAAGTTGTGAGTGTTTGGGAACTTCAGCTTGGACTTGTTTATAAATTTAAACGCCAGCAGGCATTCACCTTGATGTCTGTCCTTGAGGAGACTTGAATATTTTCAATGGTTTTATTGCTTATTTCTTTAGAGAGATGATTATTTAACCTGGAGACAGTTTACAGAAATGATGAAAAAATGCCCCACAGTCTTGCCCTTATATTCATTTTATAAATGTGCCTAGTGCCCTAAAAAAGTCCCAAAGTTAGTCTTCTGTTATTTGAATGTGTGTTGATTTTACATTAAATGGTCTTACACTTATTATTTTTATTTATTATTATTTACATTTATTATTTATATATTATTCTCACATTAAATGATGCACTCCCAAGAGGTGTGGTTTTCAGACTTCTTGGAAACGTGATAGAACTGAGCCCAGGAATCACCTCCATCCATATTCTCACATGAAAAGTAAACTTGCTGTCAGCTTCTGGAAATTAATTTTTTACTGCGTTACAGAAATGTTAAAATATACTTATATATATAGTAATATAAACTTTATGGTTACATTCCTTGTAAGTAGTCACTGTTCTGTTGCAATTGGAATTTTATTAATTCAAGTGAACAAATGAGCATTATCTTAAATTTTTTCTACCAGTTCTCTTTAGTGATATAATCACAGGGGACCCTGTCACTTTGAAGAACGTTAAAGCAGGCATTTCTTGTCCTCGAGAACATTCTGTTTCTGTATCTGAAATATATAGCCAGTTTATCATCAAAAATGGAATCTGATTATGCCCCCTTATATCCGTCAAGAACTAGTGATGACAAGACTTATCAGTAAGGAAATGATGGGGTGTGGGAGAGTGAGCAAGAGCCAAGAAAGTTTATTTTTTCAAATCAAATTTCAGATTTCTGTAACCTACAGGCATTAGTGTTCACTTAAGTCTTTCTGATTCCTACAGATTTTCAGTCTTTATTTCTGATATAAAATTAGAAAACAAAGAATGTAAAGCACATTACTTTGGAAATAAAGCTCTGGCCTGTTTTCTAAATAAAATCTGTGCAATAATAATACTCCTGCATTACTTTTTAATGATGCTGTCAATATGTAAAGTCTAGTTAGTAGCACACATTTAATTTCCTCTTCAGGGATTTTACCGCCCTCTTTTATCATGCTATATCTTGTGCCCCTGGTTAATGATTTTTATTCGTTTGATGAACTCCCATAATATGGTTGGGGCTTTGAAAACAACCATTTTTCTTTCTTTTTTTGGTGAAGAAGATTGGCCCTGAGCTAACATCTGTTGCCAGTCTTCCTTTATTCTGTATGGGGCATGCCACCACAGTGTGGCCTGATGAGTGGTGTGTAGGTCCATGCCCAGGCTCTGAACCTGAGAACCCTGGGCCACTGAAGTGGAGTGCACAAACTTAACTGCTGTGCCACCAGGCTGGCCTGAAAACAACCAATTTTTGTGAAAAGAATTATGTATTCAGCTAAGAAGAAACAATCAAATATCCTACTAATTGAATTATTTCTTATGATTTGACAAATATTTAAGAGGACTACTAAATGCCAGGAATTGGACCAGAAGTTTATATATATTTTGCCTAATTTTATCATCACAATGCCTTTCAGAGTTAAATATTGTGTTAATTCCTGTGAAGAAATCCATGCTCAGAGAGGTAACTTTATTACTCTGATACATGGCGTTGTCTGCATTCAGTGGCACACCTTGAAGTCCAGTTCTTTTTCCGTGATTTTATAATAATCCACAGTAAATTGAAAAAATAAATTACTGCAATTGTTGCAAGCTCCATGTCTTAGAGGAAAAGTAAGTGATTAAATGTCCCAGGGGGAGAAGAGAGCTTTTCTCTTGATTGTCCTTGAAAGAGAGAATAAAACAATAAGGAAAATTTTTGTTCCATGACCTAATGAATATTTTATAGGAGAAAACCTTTTCAGGTTGCAGAGTGTGAATCAAGCTAAACAGGGCCAAATGAGGCTCCTGAGAGCAGGAGGCAAGAGAAGGCAGTAAAATATGACAAGTTAAAATGGCAAACCTTTAGATGACCATGGAGAGTGACATCATCAGAGAAGGTGAGTTGTCGTAGCTGATCATATTACAAAATGAGCATCGTTTGCAAAGCCATGATCATTGCCCTGACATACCTAGACCAGGGTGTCTTCACATATGGGAGATACTTAGTAGTTGCAGATGACAGACTTAACATTTTGTTTTCCCCAAAGACACTAGGAGGGTGGTGTATAGAGCTCCCAGTTAATTCAGAGAAAATGTGGTTCTCAGTTTACATAGCCCATGTGATATTATCTTGTCATATATCACAGCAATTTATAGAAACAATTAATTGCGGATATACCTACATACTTGTCTCTGAGAATATAAGAAAGTAAGGATTTTCCAGAGCTACTGAGTGATGTGTAAATTACACATGTCAAGTTTCTTCCCAGTTCAAGGACCTTCCTGTTGCTTCCTGTGCATTAACCACTGTCGGTTCATCAGGATCCCACCTGAACTTCCTCTGCTGAAATATGTTTGTAGCTGTAATGGATCACTGCTGGAAAGAAACTGAAAAGCTGATGAAAACTGTATCATTTTCAATTTTTTAAATGGCTTTTAAGTCCATGGTAACAAATTTTGAATCCATAGTTCCTAAGTTTTGGTTTAAGCACATAATTCTTATTTTGTTTACTGTCTCAAGAGTCTTAGCATAAAATGCTACTTACGTCATTCTAGACCCTTAAGAAAAATTACCTGTCAGCTTGAATTAAAGGTAGTTTCTTTTTTAAATATTTTAAGAAAAGCCTCCCTTGTTCAGAAGTACTAAACAAACCACAAACCTTTATTCACATATTTTAAAAATGTACACAGGAGGATAAAAAACAAGCAATGAAGAGTATATGTTTCCTCTTATTTGTTACTCTACATATTGCTGTATGAAGAATTTTACTTGTTATAAATGGTGCTATTTAAAGATCATGGAAAATGCTTATGAGCGGGTAGCTTGGTGTAGTGAAATGTGCAATGCACAAGCCTTGGATAATTCTAGACTAATTTTTGTTGCTTCTTGGTTATGGGCCTCAACATGTCATTTAATCTCTGTCTTAGTTTTCTCATTTATAAAATGATGCTAATAATATCACTTTTACCCCATTATTTGCTAATTGAGTAATACCTCATTTGTTTCTAAAAATGAAATAAATATAGTGGGCATTTCGTGACACTATACATCGAAACTTTGGTTATTTGCTAATCAATACCATTGCTAGTTAACATGACAGTTTATATCGAGTAATGAGAAGAACTTTAGCTTTAGTTGTTAATAAGCTTATAAGTCAATGGTATTCTGTGATCTTGCATTAATGGAAGTGAGGAAGGGATGGGGTTTATCTACTCTGTGCTGGCCAGGGCCAGACTTCACCCAGGATACTGTGTGGTCTCCTGGAAAGCTCACTTTTGGAGGTCTTTTAATCAAATCAAAGAATGTTCAGGGGCAAGCATTGAGCACATTTCCAGATAATTCTGGAAATCATGACATGAAGAAGCACCTGAAAGACTGAGAATGTTTCCTTTGGAGAAAGAATTAGAGAATTGATTGTTCTTTTTGATTATTTCAAGGACTCATGTACGTAGGAAGGTTTGGATTGATTTTGTAAAGTTCTGAAGGATGGGACTAGGATGAAAGGTGGAAGTGTGGGGAGGTAAAATGTAACATCGTAAAATAATTTCCAACAATTAAAGCACATCTCAAAATGGATCTAGCTACTTCTTGAGAGAGTGGTTTCCTCAAACCTGTATTTGTCTGATGACAGGCAAAAGAGACACTTTGGTGAACTTTTATAAAAGATTAGCCTAGATTACCTCAAATGATAAAATCCCTTTATATGTTCATATTTAAAATTTTATTGTATTTTTATAATAAAATTATATAAATATTCTGCTAATTATTCATAAGTGTCTTGAGTTTATTTCTAGAAAAGTGCACATGAAAATCTAATACATTTGCATTGTTACAGTGTTCTAGTTCGTCACATGTCCCCAGATAAAGCTGGGACCCCTGAGGCTCTATAGATTTAAAATTTTTTTGCATTATTAGAATTTGTTATTTTTTTTGCTTTGCCATTTTTTATGAGATGTTTAAGAACATTTTCACCTTTGATGTTATCTTAAAGGAAATCTTTAAAGATTAAGGGTTGGAGATACCGCTTTCTAGTCTGATAATTTATCTGATGTTCTCAATCCCTCTGTAATACCTATGACTAGTGCTTGCCTAATTTACGCTTGAACATCTCAGAAGACACTCAAAAAAGAAAAAGCAAATAAAAACTAGTTTCTAACACTTCACTGGCTTTTTCGATAGGTGTTACTTTTAGCTGAATTTTTAGTTTATTTTGAGCTGAATCTTTTCTTCTAGTCACTTGGTCTAATTCTATTCATTGGGGCTACCTGGAGCAAATCTAATCCCCTTTCTGTATAAATGGCTCTTTGTACATTTAAACACAGTGACCTACTGCCTCACCTCCAGCCACATCTTCTGCTATTTCTACTGGGTTTTCAGTGTCATCGTCATTTTGACAACCTCCTTTTGAATAATGTGGCTTTACATACCCACTTTAAGTATGTGGTTCCAAACTGGACAAGACCCTACTACAATAGCTGGGGTCTAGCTATTGAAGCAGAACACAGCTGTCTCTTCCCTTGTATTGCCTGCAATTCTGTTAACACAGCCCAGGCTTTAAATGACTTTTTGTAGCAGCTAGAACTTACAGTTCACTCATTCATTCACTTCTGCATTCATCAAATATTTAGTGAATGTCTACTGAATACAAGGGTCAGTTCTAGGCAAACAAACAATGAACACTGAGCTTATACATTTTAGTGAAGCACATTTAATGGAATCTCTTTCTTCATAAGAACTCTCATTAAACTGTGGTCTCCACTTGGAAATTATGAAGTGTTTTTAACCATGTGTAGGGCTTTACATTTTTTTCCTATTAGATTTCATCTTGTTAGATTTCATTTTTTTAAAAATATCTGGTCCACAAATTTTGTATGGTATGTCAGCAGTTGAGGAAGCTTTCTGCCTGACTCCACTGCATTTCAGCTGCTGCTGCATTAGGCATTCATCCTTCAACCTTCCCTTGAGGAAAATCTTTAAACTGCAATTGAATCAGGAGTAGGAAGTTCATTTGGCATGCTAATCAACCCTCTGAGGTACTAATTGATGCTGCCTTATAGTATAATTCTTATTTTAGTAACAAAATACAATAAAACTAGAAATAAGATAAATGAAAAACGTAGACTAAAAAGGATAAGATAAAAGGAAAAAATATAAAAGTATTCAAATAACATCTATTTATAGGCCAGAGAAACTGCTCTGTGCTCAGAATTTTATTACATGTTGTGATACAATGACAACAGATAGACTCTCTATCCTCTTGAA
Source organism: Equus quagga (assembly GCF_021613505.1). Classification (NCBI taxonomy): domain Eukaryota; kingdom Metazoa; phylum Chordata; class Mammalia; order Perissodactyla; family Equidae; genus Equus; species Equus quagga. The sequence goes on from NC_060274.1 coordinate 100,453,941, forward strand.
GTTCCAGTCCAGTGGAGGAGACAGAAATGAATCAAATTATCCAAATAATCACACAAACATATTTAAAATTTAAGCTGCCGTATGTTTTCTAAAAAGAACATCCTTTAGAGATACACACTGAATCATTTGAAAGGAAGTGGGAATTGTCTCAAAATAATATGATGGGGGTCTGGGTGAGGACGTAGTTAAATGAGACTGCCATGAATTACTATTTGCTGGATCTGGGCAATGGGAATATAAGGCTTCATTATCTTATTCTCTCTACTTGTGTATCTCTTTAATGTTTGTTATAACAAAAAGTGGTAGTCATGAAAAAATTCAACTCTGACAAGTGGTAGAGAGGAGAGGTACCTCTTTTGATGACAGCATATAATAGAGGGACTTGATATAGCCAGGGGCTTCTGATAGGAGGTGATACTACAGACTAAAAGGATGAATGGTAGTCACGTGACTTAGAGCATCAGGAATAAAAGATTCAAAGCCCAATTGCAGAGGGAACAATACCAAGTCTGACAGAGAAAAAGAGTCAGTGTGGCTAGAGGGCTTGGGAATGGCCAGGGGGAGCAGCTTAGTAGATGCTGCTGAAGAGGAAGCAAGGACCAAATGAAGAATGATCTTGGTTGTCCTAATAGCAGTAGGAAGCAATTGAAGAATCTTATGCATGGAAATGACAAAATCATATTCGCTTTTTGAAAAGATTGCTCTGACTGCTGTGTGAAGACTGATTGCAGGGGGGCTAGAGTGATGCAGGTGGACTAGTTAGAGGCTGCCCAGTTTCCCCAGAAAACATCCTTGTTACATTGGCATGCTAAAGCTTTAGCTTCCTTTCGTTTAGACAAATGGCCTTCTTTGTTGATTTTACTGCTTTCATATCCTATAATTCTGTCTTCTTCTCTTTAACTCTTCCACAGTCTTCCTGGTGCAAATCTCCTTCATCTCCTCTCTGGAACAGATAACAGGCTAAACTCTCCAGCTCCATCTACTACTCAGAAGCATTCTTTACCCAGGATACTTAACCTGCAACTCATACTTTTAAAAATGCGTATCCCGTGAAGAGTTCTGGGCATAGAACATTTCTGGCTATTATATTTTAACTTCAGTTGAGTTCCACAGTTCCTAAATGCGGGTGATAAGGTTGCCAGATAACATACAGAACATCCAATTAAATCTGAAATTCATATAAACAATGAATACATTTTTAATATAAATATGTCTCAAAAAATTGGGATGTACTTATACTAACATACAAGGTATGCAACATTTAGGATATATTGCTATTAAAAATTGTTTGCTGTTTGTCAGAAATTCAAATTTAACAGGTCATCCTGTTTTTTGTGATTTTTTTTTTTTGATAAATATGGCAACCGTAGAGGGTGGAAAACAAATAAGTGTTTGCAAATCCAAACCTTGAGTCCCAGTGACTGCACCGTCCATTTCATGAATGATGGACAAACAATGGTATAGACATAATTCCAAATATATACTGTTAAAGTGGAATATTACACTTACTATATATGACATAACCATTATTTTGAATATAGAGAAAGAAATACACATTTTTAATAAGTGGACAGTCGCTTTTCTACTTGCTCACATTAACAGAGATTGAACTAAATATTTAAAGAATACTGGTTTGGAGGGAAGCCTGCCCCGAATCTCATACCTGTAGGTCCAGACCTGCCTTTGGTAAACACCTCACTTGGACTATGTCTTCTCCTGACTCCTATGCTTAGTTTTCCCTCTCTGTTATTGTGAGCAGAGACTTATACCATCTCGTGATGAAGAGATGACCCAACAGTAGTTTGCCAGGTGGAAAGAGGTTTCTTTACTAAAATTCCAGCAAGAGTTCCTGGTAAAGTTACGTAAAACTGGCTGTGTCTACTGCTTGCCTCCTGCTTTCTCTCTCCTGGTACTACTGCATTTATGTTGTTTCTAGGATGAGCTGGTAACATCGCATCGAGAAGAGGGTGGCAGTTGTGCACTTAAAAACAATTCAAAGGACATTCAATGCCTTATTTTAATATAGAAACTATAAAATATTTATAAATAGAACATTTTAACTTGAGCATAAAATGTTGCAATGAGGATATCTTTTTAAAACACTGCCTCTTACATCTGTTAAAAATGAAGCAGAAGAACGCCTGTCCAGTGTGATAATAATTCTAAGAAAAAATTTCTGTAATGTTTTCATGCAAACAGTTGCTCTAATTATTCTGATTTTATAAAGAAATTATTTATTGCTTTGCTGATACATAGGCATTTCAACTACTTCATAATACATATTATTAAAACTGTTACATATCGTGCTTTGAAATTTTACTGTATTAGAATATTAGAAATATTTAAAGTTTCAATTTAATATGTATATTTAGTGATAAAATATATTTAAGTGAAAATGCGTAATTTATTTTTTAAATGTGGAGACACTATTAATTTTTTTCACTGTTGCAAAAGTTGTAGTTGTGATGTGAAAAACCCTGACCTACATTTTGGAATTTAATTCTTGTTCTGGATGTTGAACTGTTATTATACCTTTAAACTCTTTGGTTTTCCTACGTGATACCTAAAACCTTGGGGAAAATATAATTACACAAATGAAAATTAGTTGGAGAATCAAAATAATATGTTTTTATTAATATAGTATATTTAAGTTTATAAGAAGCTGCCTTTATGGAGTTTGACGAGAATTTCTTTTAGAGCTATTGGGTATAGCATTTCTATCATGAGTATCAGAGATGAGGAAGTGAAGAAGGATATGTTTAAATGTGCGAATGACTATAATAAATATATGCAGTGAAGATTCAGCAGAATTTCTGTTGAATAACTAAATGGGCTATTAACAAGCAAATATTCAGCAAACTGGCAATAGAAAATGAATTATGAAGAAGGTTTGTTAAAAACAAAGCAAATTTTAAATCTTTAAACAAAGATCTGTACGCCTTATCGGGGGGGGTCTGTCCACTTGATATAGAGTTACACAATTTCCCTGGAAGTTCTGGAAATATTAGTGATAAGTGAGAAATGGCAAAAAAGAAGATTGAAAAATTAAACTGACACCAATGAGGATTGTATTTAAGACAGTATAATGAAGAACAGACAGAAGAACTGTGGGCTGTTTTCTGTGTAGACTGAGCATGGTTGGATTCCAGACATCTCCAAATGAAATTTTGGTCATTATCCCTTTAGAAGAGCCAGGCTTAAACAGAACCAGGCTTTAAGTCAGTTAGCTGAAAGCCAGTTCACCTGATGACCAGCTCACTTATTTCTTTTTAACATATTAGTTTTGATTGACCAGTTTTCCTTTTGTCTTCATAAACTCTTTTCAAGTAATGTTTAATACTTGACTCCCACCATGTTGCATTTACTAGAGACCTGGGGGCAGACAAAAAGAGAGATTTGAAGACCAGAGGAACATATTTTTGGATATAGAGAATTCTTCCCAATATAGTCTTTGTGAATATATTAAATATATTTTTATTCTTTATTAATATATTCTTCACATATGTATCTGAAAGAAAACGTTATGCTAAGTAGAATTTATCTTTTCAAGAATAGACTGTTATGAAAATATTTTAGACTATATAACTAAATAATATTAACAGTACTATCTTATGAATATTTTAGAATATCAACCATTTCATATACTTCATTCTAATTCTATTTTCATGTCCCTTAATCCCTCCCTGTCTCTCTGTCTCTCTCTCAACCACAGTACCCCCTCTTCCTTCCCTTCAGTCGTCTTCTTAAAAGGCTGTCATGAAGACAGAATGAGAAGATATAATTAGAATTCTATATATTTATATAGAATTCTGTATATGTATATAGAATCATATTTACATATTATAATTGTATATGCATATTAGAATTATAATTAGAAGAAACAAGTAAATTTGGTGATTTGGGTATTGGTCACCTTTTGTGGAATCTTACACTGATTGAAGGAAGATTTTTTCTGTTTCTTGTGTTGTCTAAAGGAATTATAAAGAAGTTTGGAACTAAGTTTCTAATGAGAAAAGAATGAATTAAATTACCTAGCTATTGGCTTAGAACTAGCATTTTATAACCCTTTTTGGGTCATATCTATATTTGCTAGATATTCATCAAGATTCATGATTTTAATGCAAGATTGATTTAGAGTTTTTATCTTACTATTATGCAAAACTTGTAATCCTGCAATAAATTTGCCAATTCACACTGCATTAAAAAAAAAGATCTTATGTATTAAAGTCTTTCATAGTGTTTGTGAATGTGTATACAACCAATATTTCCTTAGTTCCATGAGATAAAACAAGTTAAAAGAGTGGAGAAAATGTATACTAAGGTATAGAATACATAGTAAGGTATTCATATTTTGTGTGTACAGTTTATAGGTTTCCAGATAATGCTAGTCAATAGGCAAATGCTGAAATTTGAAGAGGGGATAATGTGGACTTTTATTTTGTTTGAGCGATTGGGGAAATGTTGACTAAATGCACGCATCAAAAGCGATGTTTTCTCCAATACTTTGAATGGAACGGCCTCCTCAGAGCTTCCCACCCCATTGGGTGATCAGATGTACACTGTTGTGCAGTGAACAAATCAGTTGCAACCTTGTCTGGTTACTCCATTGTACTGTTCAAATATGGTTATTTTCCATGTGTGTCATGATGTGAGGAACGTGGGAAGCACTGGCTAGATGACACTGATAATAAGAAACAATTTTACTTCGGGCTTTAGGGATTGGGTGATCCCCTCTCTCATTCTGATAGCCCCTAGGAAAAATCATAAAAAGACCACAAATCAGTGAACCGTTTATCCCTTTGATTTCCTAAAGAGAATCAAAAAGAGCTCCTTAGTAATGTTTCTTCTAATCAAATTCACAGAGAAAGGACTGCGTTAGAGAAAGTGACTGAACACCATTAGGGAACAACCTCTCTGCTTCCATCACATCAGGTTATATGTAATGAATAGATAGCCTGAACACCATGTACAGAAGCTGTTATACTGAGACTCATTTGGTAACAAAGGCTGTTGTTAAGGGGTGATTGTTTTTTATGACAAACCAGAAATGAGATCTTCTGAGAGAGAAAAATAGGTGATAGACTTCTGTTTTCTTGATTTCTAGATCTGCTATTACCTGGGAGTTGATTTGAAAGGCAGGAGGCAAGAGTTGACATTGATCATTTCACTAAAAATAATGATGCCTCAAATTTGGTAGAACTTTGGTCTGAATCAATGAACATGCTGAATTACAAAAAAGTATTCAAGGAAGAACGGTTTTGTTCCTTTTAAATTCATATAATTACTCAGATTGACTTAATAAAATGTTTTAGTAAATATCCTTACTAATAGAAGTTATTCATGAAGCAGTATGTTTAATCACCAACCTATACAATTGGGCTTCAATTTCCACTGCTGGTATATTTTTGAATTTGTAACACCCATAATATCACTTTAATATTTGAAACTTGTAAAGAAGGAAATCTGTTATTTCCTATTTCTATGCTAATGTCTTAGTTACTCATAGGTGGCAAGAGAAAATTCCTTACTTCACTCTCCTTTTGAATTTATGACAAATTCCAAAATTAGAAAAATATAATCCATTATATATTGTTATAATTGGTTTTTGTATTCATTAATATGTGTCATCTATATAATGTCCCACAACTTATTTTAGAGAATGGTAATCTGTTAAGCAGTGGAATATGGCAAATGGAATATGTGTATTAATATTCAGAAATATTATCTTTATTAAACAGTATATAACTATGATGTGTTTAAAGCAGTATATGTTGCCATAAAAAAGGTTTTCTGCCAAAATGTTTTCTTGCAGCCGTGTGGATATTTGAAACGGTCATTACTGCTAAAGAAGTAAACCATCATGTTGAGCCGAAAGATATGAAACTGATTTTCCCAGTATCTCTCAGTCCTCTAGTTTATTCAGGCTACCCTTTTTAAAAATATCCAAATCCAGTGTATTGACATCCATACCGCTTACATGGAGAGGTCCTTTGGTGCCCTCCCTACTATCTTTCTGGGTAACATGGAGTAGAGGTTACATTTCGTCTAGGTCTGCCAGTGTTTGCCTCCTTCTCTTAGCTGTTACTCTGACCACTTGCCTCTTGATGTCATTTCTCATTGACCAGCTTCATCTCATGCTGGACATCATCACCCTTTAGTAGGACTATGAACAGTCTTAGATTTTACTCTACTTGAAGGCTAATGGGTCAGCTTGCCACAGTTTCATGGATGCCGGTAGAAAACATGAGACTCCTGAATCAGAGACAAATGATAGTTTAGTATTCATAGTAATATCAGTGGCCAGAGTATCACCATTTTTTTGTGCTGGTTCCCTAAGCCCCAGTTACTATCATGATGACATGATGAATGGTGTGTGTTATAGGAGAGAAACCTTGCTCTTAGGAAACCCCAGATTTCTCAGTGGGCTTTAATAAAACCTGCACAGCTTTTGCCCCAGAGGGCAGCATTATCTTTATTACACTAGACAGCAAATAAAGCTGCTCTCTCTGACGGAGACAGACATTATTTCTTATTCCAAGGCTGCGTTATACAAATATCCTTGAAAAGTTGTCCAGAACAAAAGGTTGATAGAACCTTTGCATCCATGGATAACTGTATACCAACGCACTCTTATTTTCCATAGTATATTCCCCAAGGTTGTCATGTCTGGCAAACTTTTATTGAAGTTTTGGTGATAGAAAACAAATTTAAAATCAGGAAATAATTTTAAAATCAATCTTTACCCACTGTTATTAGCAATTTTCTTTACCCAACAGAAGGTATTTCTCATTTGTCATGTCCCTTTAAATACTCCTTTCATCTTACCATTTTTGCAAGGGCTTGTTTTTACTCTGCTAAGCTCTGTATATCTTCCATCTTGGGCTACTCTAAGAAGTTTAAAATTTCTTCTCTTAATGGTGCAAAGAATTTTAGATCTCCTTTCGTTTACTCTTTCTTTCAAACCACAGCTTGGGTCATAATGGAGGTACTGATGGAGCAGTACCTTACCACACTGAAGGAGGCCACTGACAAATTTTCAATAAACATGAAGGAAGGGAGGGAGGGAGGAAGGGAGGGGGGGAAAGGGGGAAGGAGGGAAGAGGGCAAGGAATTAAGGGGGAAAGGGAGAGAGGAAGGGAGGAAGGGAGGAGGAAGGAAGGAGCATCACCCTGAACTTATCCTTCAGACCCCTGTTTTTACTGACAAATCATTTTAGGCAACTCAGGACAAAGCGTTCTCCTAGGCATTAGCCTTAAGAGAGTGTTATGAGATACTGTCTTGTACTTTTTTGATCCTCTTGATTGAGGGAAGGAAATTTACCTTGTAAACTGTTGGCATAAAAAATGGACCTCTGATGTTAAAATGTGGAACCTGGGAGGTAGATATGACCTAGCTTCTGAATAAGGTGAACATAATTTTGGTACTTGTTTGCTGCCTCCCTTGGGAGCCATTCTTTTTGATTATATGGGTTCAAGAAATATTTTTTCTCTATTGCCTAATAAACGGTTTAGGTAGAATTTATTTGGAAAATAAAATCCTTGGTAAAATTACAAAGAAGGAGTGTTATGTTCTCCAACATTATTGTAAGACATTGTTATCTATATTCAAATAAAGAAATAAGTAGATAGGTAAAATAGAAATTGGTACTTTGAATACACACTCAGTTGACATTAAGACTAATGAACTCTGGTTTCTGATTCACATTTCTCATCTTCAGGTAAAGTTTATTCCTTCCAAAAGGCAAAGAAAAATAAGAAAACAAAATTATGAAGGAGCTATTTTTATCACAGGAAAGAAAAAGGGGAAATGGATCTGGGTTGCACACTACATTTAAAATGTACATTATTTTGAAAAACTAAATAGCTCAGGATCTTTTAACTTCATAAACAGGTTATGTGATCTGAATCAGTTAACTGATGGGTAAAAAAATCTCTGTATTTACATATGCTGCCAAGCCTGGCAAACTGTGCATTCATTATTCACTAAATCTCCACTCTTATTTTTGGATGTATTTAGACTATCATTTCTTAGCAGCCAAATGTAAAATAGGAATATGTAAACAATAAATTAGTTTAGATTGAACTAACTGATCATGAATTGAGATTAATTAAGTTATTTAGTTTTGCATCATCTTGCCAAAACCATAGGGAGTAACGCAGTTACTCTCAGCAAGAGAATAAGCTGTGATTCAAATGGATAATAAGTACGATCATCTATCACCAAAGAAAATTATCTACAGCAATTATGACCTCAAGTTTCTCTTGAATCATGAACTGCTGCAAAATGTCATCTCTCAGTTTTAGCGGGGTGAGAAAAGTAGTCTCCTCATAGTGTTCGTGTAAGTGCTTTTAAATATGATGAGAGAATAATACACCTTGCACAGTTTCTGGTATTAAGGAAGGGAGAAATAAACATTAGGTTTTTATTACTATTGCTTATACAAGTTTTAAACAGTTAACTGTATAAAGCTCTGCTTTAAAACTATAGAAAAACTAAAAGGAAAAGTGATTGCCTATACAAACCTTTTATAAACTTTTTCAGTGTATTTTTAGCCTTTTTAATGAACAATCTGTAAATTAATTGGTTATAGTATGTGTTTGGTGCTAATTAATGGGAGCTCTCTACTGAGTATTTTTTAATCTTTTTTTGGCACACTTATAGGTGACATTTAAATTTTGGTTTGGATTTACTTAAGAAATTTATATGCAAGAAATCCTGAAATGATTGGAACAGAAAAATTAAATGTCCAGTTCCTGAGAATGTTGTGACTCTCAGAAGGTAGTGTGTAAAGATCTGTCAGCTGAACTAGGAGCATGACTTGAAATGCACATCTCCTTTCATAGCGTGCCTGACATTTTTTTCTTCTTCCTGTCTTCCTGACCTTGCTATTCGAATTTCTCTGTATATCCTTATTCCTGTTCTACCTACATATTTAATCACCCACCTTGATTTCCCTTTTACTTCTTTCACTGGTCTAGATTTAGCTGCCCATTGCTTTCACCTGACTTTCAGTAGTTGCTGGTGATGTTTATCTGCTTGCTTTTTTTCTGATTCACATTCACTCCAGATTCATACTCAGTGAATTTTGGACTTGAAATTTGGTCCCACCCACCAACTTCCATGCAGTCTTTTCATAGAACTCTTTACAAGGTGTTTGTTCAAAAAAAATTGTATTGATTTAGTCTCATGACACTTCAGTTCTTGATTGTTTGTTGCCTTTTTCCTATTGTTACTTTTGGGATTTGGAATGGTTGCATTTATTTGTGTTGTTAATATGTCCACAGTGAGAGGGCAGGAAAAGGATACCTAATGGTAATAAGTGAAATAACTGATATCACCCTGTCTCTTTCGTGATGATTATTCACTCTGTACCTGAATTTGGGTAGTGAGAATATTGTAAATGGAGCATGAAAGAGGTAACTTCTGTACACAAGAAGATAGCATACTAGCTGGGGAATAAAAATTCAGTCCATCAACTAGATAGGCACTTTTCTTATATGCCATAAATACATGAGGTTACCAATATATTGATGCTTTGATGTCAGTTGGAGACATGACCTATTTTGTTAGCTATGTGGAAGTATTAAACTAGCAGATAATTTATTTCATATGGCTATTTTCCACAGCAGATTTTGGTAGAAAGGTATTGAGGAGTCTGGCTCCTGGTTAAAAATCTACATGTGATTTTCAAGCCTGACCATAGGCAGTTACAAAGGCTTTACCAGATTTGTTGTGTACCGTCTCTGAAAGGGGTTGCAGTCAAGGATTCAGGCCCCACTAGCTGGTCATGCTCCTTAACATATTTTCATTGCTACCCCATGTGTTTTCATTGCTGGGTCTTTTTATCTGAGGCCTTGGACAGAGGTTCTCATCAGGTCCCTCCTGGAGTCTGCCTAAGGGAGGAGGGTGGAACTAAAGACGCTTTTCCCATTTTGACTCAGTACCCAGTACTTTTCCACTCCTAGCCCTTCCCCCTGCCAGCCCATAAAGCTGGTTCAACTTTTTATTTGGGGCTCCATCAACGGTAGGGTGACCCCCACATCTGTGCTGATCCACCTGATCCTTGACCATTGTGCCTGTCCTTGGGGGAAGTGGAACACAGTGAGTCATTGTTTCTTCATGTTTTAGACTCTTACTTACACATCGCGGTAAGTGATTAAAGGCTTAACTCTCTCACTTATGGTTTGTTGCTTTAATTAAGGCTACTCCTTCACCTAACATTTCAGATCTCTCTGCCCCAGCCCACTTGAACTCCTGACAGATACGTACATAAAAAGTAGAAATAGCTCAAGAGGTACATAAAGTGTACATTTTTAAATTATCTGTTTATCTAAAATGATAGAATTTTCAAATTAGTTTTTATATTAAACACACTTTAAGCTTATGTAAAGTAGTCTATACCTTGTTTACACCCTTTTTAAGCCAGTTATATTTCCTAAATTAAGTAATTTATAATAATTTTTAGCTTCATTAATGTAAAAAGAAGTCCAAATAAAGGAGATATCCTTTAGTAACTAAGCTAAGCTAGTGATTCCAAAATGAAACTAATTAGAAAGAATTCACTGTTGATAACTTGCATTCTTAGATTGTTGATATAAATGTTGCTGTCATAAGTGGAAAAAACCAACAATTATTTGTGCAAAAGGTTAGCTGCTTTCACAAGTTTCATTTAACTTTAATAGAGTCGTAACAAACTGTACATGCCTTAATGTCTAAGCTGGTTTAGAAATTCAACAATGAAAGTATACCCTCTGGTTACAGCATTCTTGTGTTATAATTGAAAAGCCAGCTCTTACGGGGTCCCCACGCTTATTAAACAAGTTTTCCACACATTTTTTCCCGCTAATCTTTTAAGACATAGTTTAGAGGATCAAAACAGAGGTAGTAAATATAAATGTTTAATATATAGACTAAGTAAAATATTAGCATTTATGTAGACGTTTGTTTCCAGTCGTTTTAATGTGGTTAGTCATTCACTCAGAATCCATATGCTTATAAACTTATGAGCTTTGTTTCCTGCAAAGGAGGCAGGAACTAACACTAAGATAATCAACTGGGCATTGGGTTTCTACACTTTTTCTTTTCTCCCCAGTCTTGAAAATTAATGGAAGAAAAATCTCATATTTTCTGTCCATTTGAAAGCATACCAAATCCCTGTATTGGATTTAGGTAAACATCTGCTCAGAAGTAGCAGATATCTAATATTTAAATTAATCAACTGTTTAATAAGGGCTGTGTTACTTAGGGAAGTGTAACGGTTTAATGTATTTTTAGCACTTACAGTGTGTGAGGCTATAGACATGAAAGTTAACACTGTCTCCTGCTGCCCCAATTCAGCCTTATTATCCCTCACCCTTTCAGTTTCACCCACTTCAAATCATTGCCATCATGGCTGCTTAGGTGATCCCTCTTAATGCAAACCTGAATCTACTATTTATCTCAAACTATAAATCTTTTAAAGGCTTACAGCCCATAGGTTAAGCTGCCTTGCACAGGACACACACTACCCCCTGACTTACTCCCTTTCCGTAGCTCACTAGCAGCCTTACCATTCATGATGTAGTAAGGAGATACCACTGGAATTGTCACACTTCTACCCTCTTGCTCTTTCTGTTATCACTTGGAACACCTGTGTTCTCCCTTCACCTGGCTCAATTCAGTTTAGGCCTCCTCTCCAGGAAACATTTCATGAAGTCCATTTGGGCTAAGTGCCCCTGATGTAGGCCTGCACAGGACTCTGAGCATTTGTCTGTTTGGCTGGACCACAGCGTGATTTCCAGTCTTGGCCTCAGACAGGTCTAGGTTTGATCTTACAATCTGCCCTTTACGATTTGGGTAACCTCAACCTCTCTATGCTTCCCATTCCTCATTTATAAACTGGGGGTATTTATAACAATAGTAGTACTTATTGCATAGGGAATTCAGTGAGTTAATGCATGTAAAGCACTATGGCCTAGTGCCTTGCACATCTTAAGCATGTAGTAAATATTAATATCATTTTTATTGTTGTTACAGTATTTCCTGCATTGCTTTGACATTATTCTTCCTGTGCATGTGTCTTCCTTCTAGGTTGCCTTCTCCTTTAAGGCAGGGATTCTCCCTCACTGATCCCAGATTCCTCAGGCCTGTGCATTGGTTCTGGTTCATAATAGGAAGTTAGTAAATGTAAGAGGTTTACCAGATTTATCAGCTTAAAATATCATAGGAAAAGAATATTAATATGTTATTAAATTAACATATTATTCTCATTCTAGTGTAGAATGGCAGGATAATGAACTTCTCTTAGGGAAGACGGGAGGGTAGGTTCTCCTGCCTTCTAGCGTAATCTCTGATGAGTAGTCTCGGGCTTATGTCAGTTGCTTGTTAGTCCTGGAAGGCAAATAGCTCATGATACTTTTACTAATCAATTATGTGCCTGTGATCACTTTAAAAAATTTAATTCTAAACAACAGGCAAAATAAATGTTTTTTTAAAAAAATTCACATTCAAAGATCTCAAGATTTATGCCTTTTTCATTTATCCAAATTCAACATTGCTCAATAGAGTAAATCAATTTTGTTGAATATGACTTTTGCATCGTCTTTAATAATAACTGTTTTTTTGTAGCCAAGATGAAAGTGGTGCTGAATGGCAACGAGGCTTGTTTGTTCTGTAGGCATAAATCCAGGGTTTAAATTTAAAACCTGAATTAAGTATACTAGATATGGATAAAGATTTCCTGTAAAATTCCATTATCCCAGAGTCTAAGAGAATGAAATATTATTAGATATTTTTAATAATGCCGTGCCTTTTCTTGCCATTTTTGCACTGCTCATTATTTCTTTTGTCTTCCATTTCCTTTGGAATGAGCATTCAGCATATAATACTGGAATGCACAACTTTATGATGTATACCTACTGCATTTCATTTTTCAAAGTGATGAGTGATTAATTTTAAAGAATTTGCCATTCTTCTCTAATATAATATCTAATGTATATAAGGTTTAGTACTTTGAAGCTATTAGAAAAGATACTTATTAGAAAATAGATGTATTTATTATCTTCTTATCCCTCTTCCAGCTTTTCTCTATCTTCACTCATGCATGTGTCTTGACATTTCAATTCAGTCCTACAAGTAAATTCCTGTCTGCCCTTTCCTCTACTCAAGACTTACAGTGAGTTCAAAAGGAACTTTGGGCTCAGAGGAAGTGCTCCTTTGGAGAATTTCACACTGAATAATTTGAGTGAGTGCTACATATTTTAAAAGAAGATGTATGCAACACGGCAGGACATAAGATCAAGTGAAAGTGAAAAGGAGCATCCCAGGAGATACTCAGTGGGATGGCAGGAGAAAGTGAGGCATTTATTCCGCATCTAAATAATCTCATTAGCATTTCTCTGTGCTAGTGAAGTTCATCAGGGAATGTTAGAGCATGACCTTTGGAGATAGGCTGCCATGGGTTCCATGCCCTTCTGGTCCTGCTCTTCACTTGCAGTGTCACTTTGGCAAGTTAATTTAGACTTTTTATTATATTCCTAGTCATAGGATGATTGTGAGTAATGTTCCAGAAATTGTGACTCTAAGGAATTCTTAAACATTGGATGTGAATTTTATGGTTTCTGGGAAAGATCTTATTTTAACCCAACTTATCTCATTTTTGTGTGTCTATATGTTACAGAAGGAAAGGAAAGCAATATATTTATTGATTGTTGTGGACAGAGAAAGAGTTGGAACTAACTACCTATTTGGCTATATTCTCTCACCCTTAATCAAAAGCATGATAGTTTCATGGCCTGAGGATCTTCTTCTATTCTTCTAGATGTGTGTGGCTGGTATATTATCAACTCCTCTTGAGATCAAGCCTGTATAGTAAACTCATTTCCTCCCTGCCAAGAATCCTGTTTAAAAAATAGTGACTGGCTTGAGTGGTTTCAGAGTTTTGTCTAAACGGGAAGTATATGTCAGGGGCATTATTTTCTATTCCTGACCAGACTTTTGTGCCATTCCTCACTTTCTTTCTCTTATCATCAAAGACAGTGGAATCTTTCTCAAACTTGTTATATCAGAAGTGGTGTCTTTTATTGGGTCATTTTTTCCCCCTAAGATTCCTTTGATGAAGCAAGAATCTATTATTATTGGCTCAACTGTTTTATCTTATTTCTGAAGACTACATTTAATAATATTTATAATTAAAACTTCTGAATAGTAGATAGTCTTACTGAACTAGTAAGTAAATTTCTACTAAATTTGATTTAGTTAGGGCTGTCGAGTTGATTCCGACTCCTAGTGACCCTTTGTACAACAGAGCAGAACTCTGCCTGGTCTTTGTTTACACCATCCTCTCATCCTCCAGTGCTATATTAGACAATAATACTACTAAACTTATATCTAATTAATTCATTTAGCCAAAGTACTTAGTAGTAAAACAAACAACTTAAAATTGAACTTAAAAATATTCCTTAAGACTCTCAATTCCTTTTCTCTCCAAGGCAATAAAACCATGATATTCTATAACTTGCTGTATAGGTTGTGGAAGAGCATAACAGATCGCTTGTCAGATAGCATTGTTGGTCAGTATTGTTCCCACCTTCCTCTTAGTGGAGGCTGTTCTTCATCCATAGTGAGTTACTTTTGATTTCAAGGTCTAACATAAAAGCATTTTCCTAAGAGATTAAATTATGTTATTGTCAAACTACTTTTATAAAAGTGATGCATTGGACCCAACTTAAAACTTTATTAACCTACCTTTGTAAATAAACATGAAATTGCTACATTTTTATTTTCTGAATCATAGCTGAGTTGATGATTGTGTGCCCACTTCATTACTTTATTGAGAAACAGATGGAATCTAACAAAATGTTCCTGCTCTTTGGAAGCCTCAAGTCATTCTGATATTTTTACAGTATGTTCTGGATTCTGATTGGCATTATTAATAATATAATAATCATGTATTGATAGAAGATTACTTACCTTAAATGTTTATTAGGATATTTCTGTTTACTTTGAAACTATAGGTAGTGTATATTCTTTTTATGATTAATATAGAACTTTGAGAAACACAGCAAAAGTATATAAATGTATTCATGAATTTCACTTTGATTAATAGTAAAGTACTGTTTATTATGTAAATTCTACATGCATAAAAGTAAAGGATGCTAGGTTATATAGATAACCCAGTTTATTGGCACTAATGCCATTCTTTGCAGTAATAGTATGGATTATGTTTTTAGGTTTAGTAGTGTTGTGCTGGCAAATTTTTAACAACTGCTTCTGGAGGAGGGGAACTGATTTGTGGCCTTTGCCAATGTCCAAAGTGTAATTATTCCCCCCTTACCAAATTTAAACCAGAAATGATTTAAAAACCAGCTTAGAAATCCATGAACATTTTTTAAAAATGGTTCTTGTGAGCCAGTATTATCAGCCAGCTTCACCATAATATTGGATTTAATGTCACGTACTCCATTTTTAAGAATAGACACTTCACATCTCAATATTACACCAGAAATTCTTTGTCTAATTCTATAAATATGTTCTTTCCTTTCTTTCATTACTTCCTGTACAAGCAGCCTCTAGTCTACTGACTCTTAGCAAAGTGATCTCCAAGCATTATGCCAAGATCATCACTTTTAGGTACATTGTAGACAAACTGTTGAAAGCCAACAATAAAGAGAAAAATGTTAAAGCAGTTAGAGAAAATGGCATATTATATAGAGACAAACAGTAATTTAAAAAATGAATGAGTTCATCAGAAACAAAACGGAGACCAGAAACATTAGAAAGAGGTATTCCAAGTTCTAAAAAGAAAAAAAAGTTAATCTAGTTAAACATTTTTTAAATGATAATGCAATAAGGGTATTTTCATATAAACAAAAATAGATCATGTTACCAGCACACCCACAATTTATATATGTATATAAAATATGTCTGTATGTATTACACATATAGTATATATACGTATTCATGAATTGTATATCATTAGTATATATCTTGAGTCATAGACTCTATGTAATACTCTTTGTTTTGAAGTCTTTATCCCTCTTGTATAACCACTTGAGCTTTCTTAGGCTTATTGATTCCATGGTTAATTGTTTTCCATTCTTTTTCTTTGAACTTATTTTTATCTTTATATTTAAAAGATTCCTTTACATGCTATATAGTTCTGTCTTGTTTTTATCCAGTGTAACACTTGTCTTTTTATAGATTTTAGCCCATTTACAATTATTGTTGGTTGAGTATTTTCATGGTTGTGTTTCATTCTGCCATTTACTGTATGTTTTCTATTTACTTCATCCATTTTTTTGGTCTTTTTTTCCTTTTCTACCTTTTATGGGTTAATAAAAATAATTAAAATTTTGAACTTTATTTTAATATTGCTGTTGGCTTTTTAGCTATATCCCATTGCATTATTTTTAGTGGTTTCTTTGGACATTACAGTACACATCTTTAATTTATCACAGTCTATTTTGAGTTAGTGTTCTACTCATCCATGTACAATTTAGGAACCTCACTATAATATATTTCCACTTACTCACTATAGTCAGAACTACTATTGACGTGTATCTTTTTACAATATAAACTCAGTAATAAATTAACATAATTTTTATCTTAAATGGACACTCCTTTTAGCATGTGTGCCTCTTTGTGTTTTTTGGCTCTTTAAGTTAATATTTCCCATTTAATCTTGCAGGTTTTTAACCATTATTTCTTTAAGTATTTTTTCCTGCTCCTTTTCTCACTTTGCATTCCTTCTATGACTAAATTCACATGTATATCGAACTGCTTGATATTGTCCCAATATTTGTAAGGGTTTGTTAATTTTTATTTGTCTTATTTATGTATATTTCAGATTAAGTAACCTATATTGGTTTATTTTCAAATTCATTGCTTCTTCCTTCTGCCATTTCTAGTCTACTGTTTATGCTATCCAGTGAATTTTTAATTTTATTATTACTTTTTAATTTTAGAATTTCCTTATGTACAGTTACAACTTATCTGTTAATATCCCTATATGTCCACAGTAAAACTATTTAATGTTTTAATTATTTGAAAACATTTTCCTTTGATTCTTTGACATTATAATAGTTACTTTGATGTTAGGTTCAACTGCTTGTAGTCAATTTCTATTTACTGATATATTTTTCTCTTAGTATGGGTCCATTCATAGTAATTTCTTTCTTGTTTCTGTCCATTCATAGTAATTTTTGTTTAAGAACTTGTCATTTTAGATGATACTTTGTGTCAACCCTGCATTTTGGTTGTATTCTGAGGACTTTTTGTTAGTGTTTTTGATCTTGTATTTATTCAACTTGCTCTCAAACTGAAATCTCCCACAGTGTACAGTAGCTGTTTCTGCTTAGTATTGACAGAATACAGTTGTTGCTATTTTATCCTGGGCCAATGAGTCCTTGCTAGGCCTGTTTGCTTGGTTAATTAGGCAAGGATTTAGGCAGATTTTATGATTAGATTATGGGGATTACCTGTCCATTGCTTGCTTTGGATTCCCACTTAAATTTCCAGTTTTTCTGCAAGACTTTGGATTTTCTGTCTTCTGACACCTCAAGCCATTAAGGATTCAGTGGTCCACTTCCTGGGCTGAAAATGGGCTGGGGGATGCGTTCAGTTTTTTTAAAAAAATGTAGGAAACTCATAAACTTCATGTGATGTTACTCTCTCTTTGAAGATTAGACTCACCTCTGGGAATGGCTTCTTTTTCATCAGACCCCTGTGTCACTTTGCACATAAATAGATTAGTTGTTAGTCTGGGGATTTGGACAGAAGTTTTACTCAGATTTTGTATCTTAGTCCTGTTGTTTTCTTGTTTTCAAGATTTCTCACCTTAAATTTTCATTACTCTTCAAGTTGCAAATTCTTTCTTCTTTCTTCTTAAGTTGGAAAGTCTGTGGTTTTCTCATTGTTGTAATAATTCATGTGAGTTGAGAAATCTGCCCAAGCAAGAAGATATAGCAGACCTTAATCTATATCTGCCTAACAACAGAGTGTCAAAATACATGAGGGAAAAACTAGAACTGCAAGGTTAACAAGATGACTCGTCCATTATAGTTGAAGACTTCAGCACCATTCTACCAAAAATGGACAGATCCAGCAGGCAGAAAATCAGTAGGGATACAGTTGCACTCAATAACACTATCAATCACTTGTATATAGTGGACATCTATAAACTAGTTTCTGTTAACAGCAGAATACACATACTTCTCAAGCTCATATAGAACATTAATTGGGAGAGACCACATTCTAGGGCATAAGCACAACTTAACAAGTTTAAATAGTAGAAATCATGCAGTGCTCTCAGACCACAGGGGAATTAAACTAGAAATCAAGAACAGAAAGATAGCTGGAAAATTGTAAAATATTTGGAGATTAGTACACTACTAAATAACATTAGGTCAAAGAAGAAATCTCAAGAGAAATTTAGAAAATATTCTTAACTAAACGTGAAAATACAAGTTATCAAAAGTTTTGAGATGCACGTATTTTAGAGTGCTTAGAGGAAAGGACTAAAATTGAATGCATATATTAGTGAAGAAGAAAGATCTAAAATGAATCATCCAAGTT
This sequence comes from Equus quagga, assembly GCF_021613505.1. Lineage (NCBI taxonomy): Eukaryota > Metazoa > Chordata > Mammalia > Perissodactyla > Equidae > Equus > Equus quagga. Next base: position 100,472,493 of record NC_060274.1, read on the forward strand.
TCCACCTAGGAACCTAGGAAAAGAAGGACAAATTAAATCCAAGGTAAACAGAAGAAAGAAATAATAACAATTACAGCAGAAATCAATGAAATTGAAAACAGGATATCAGTAGAGAAAATCAACAAAACCAAAGGCTGGTTCTTTGAAATAAATAAGTAAAATTGCTAAACTACTAACCAGCTAACTAAGGAAAAAGGAGAGAGAACACAAATTGCTAATACTTAGATGAATGAAGAGACATCACTATGATCCTATGGATATTAAAAAGACAATAGAAGAATACTGTGAATAACTGTATGCCCACAAATTCAACAACCTAGATGAAAGTGAACTAATTGTTTTTTAAGATGTAATTTGCAAAAACTCACACAAGAAGACATACATAATCTGAATAGGCCTATATCTATTAAAGAAATTGATCAATAATTATTAACTTTCCAAAACAGAAAACTGCAGACCCAGATGGGTTCACTGGTGAATTCTACCAAACATTTAAGGAAGAAATTATACCAATTTTCTGTAATCTCTTTCAGAAGATAGAAGCAGAGGGGATACTTTCTAACCCATTCTATGAGGCTAGCATTACTCTATTATCAAAACCAGCTGAATACATTACAAGAAAAGAAAAAAAAGGACAGACAAATATCTCTCATGAACATAAATGCAAAACTCTTCAACAAAATATTATCAAATAAAATCCAACAAGGTATAAAAAGAATTACACACCATGGCCAAGTGGGGTTTATCCCAAGTATGCAAAGCTGATTCACCATTTCAAAATCAGTAATTCATCACATAACTAGGTAGAAATAAAAATCAAATGGCCATGTCAGTAGATGCAGACAAAGCATTTACACAATCCAACACCCATTCATGATGAAAACTCTCAGTAAATGATCAATAGAGGGGAATTTCCTCAACTTGTTGAAGTATATCTGCAAAAATCCTACAGGAAACATCACACTTAATCATGAGAATCTAGAAACGTTCCCACTAAGATCAGGAAGAAGGCAAGGAAGTCCTCTCTCATCACTCCTTTTTAACATCATACTGGAGGTCCTAGCTAATGCAATAAGACACGAAAAGGAAATAAAAATTATAAATACTGGGAAGAAAGAACTAGACCTGTTACTGTTTCCAGATGACATGATCATCCATGTAGAAAATCCCAAAGAATTGATGAAGAAACTCCTTGAACTAATAAGTGATTATAGCAAGGCTGCAGGATACAAGTGTAATATACAAAAGCCAATCACTTTCTTATATACCAGCAATGAACAAGTGGAATTTGTTCATTTACATTAAATAAAACACTTAGGTATAACTCTAACAAAATGTCTTCAAGATCTATATGAGTAAAACTACAAAACTTTCATGAATATAATCAAAGAAGAACTAAAATGGAGAGATATTTTATGTTCATTAAGAAGTCTCAATATTGTCAAGATGTCACTTCTTCCCATCTTGATCTGTAGATTCAATGCAGTCCTTATAAAAATCCCAGCAAGTTATTGTGGACATGGAAAAACTGATTCTAAAGCTTATAGGTAGAGGCAAAAGACCCAGAATAACCAATAATATTGAAGGAGAAGTACAAAGTTGGAGGACTGACATTGCCCAACTCAAAACTTACTATAAAGCTATCATAATCAAGATATAATAATTGGTGAAAGAAAGACAAATACATCAATGGAACAGAATAGAAAGCCCAGATATGGAACCACTGAGATATAATCAACTGATCTTTGACAAAGGAGAAAGGCAATGCAATGGATAAAAGATAATCTTTTCAACAGATGGCGCTCAAGCAACTGAACATTCACATGAAAAAATTGAAACTAGTTACAGACCTTTATCATTCACAAGGATTAACTCAAAATGAGTCACAGACCTAATGTAGAGTGCAGGGTTATAAAACTCTTAGAAGATAACAGGAGAAAATCTGGGTGACTTTATGTTTGGCAGTAACTTAAATATACCACCAAAGGAACGATCCATGAAGAAAATAATTGATGAGCTGGATTTCATTAAAATAAAAAATTTCTCCTCTGTGAAAAACACTGTCAAAATAATGAAAAGAGAGGGGGACTGGCCTGGTGGCTTAGTGGTTAAGTTCTCACAGTAGCTGAGTTCGATGGCCTGGGGTTCACAGATGCAGATCCTGGGCACAGACCTAGCACCACTCACCAAGCAATGCTGTGGTGGCATCCCACATAAAATAGAGGAAGCTTGGCACAGATGTTAGCTCAGCAAAAATATTCCTCAAGTGAAAAAGAGGAAGATTGACAACAGATGTCAGCTCAGGGCCAATCTTCCTCACACAAAAACACACACAACAAACTAATGAAAAGACAAACCACAAATGGGAAGAAAATGTTTGCAAAAGACACATTTCATAAAAGACTATTATCCAAAATGTATAAAGAACTTTTAAAACTCAAGAATAAGAAAACAACTCAATTTAAAAATTTAAAAATTGGCCAGAGATCTTAATAGACATCTCATCAAAGTAGAGGTACAGATAGCAAGTAAGCACATGAAAATATGCTCCACATCATATGTCATCAGGGAAAATTAAAACAACAATGAGATACCACAGCATACCTATTAGAATAGCCAAAATCTGGAAAACTGACAACACCAAATGCTGGGGAGCAACTGGAGCTCTCATTCTTTGCTGGTGGGAGTGCAAAATGGTTTAGCCTCTTTGGAAGACAATTTGGCAGTTTCTTAAAAAACTAAACTTACTCTTACTACAAGATGCGGCAATCATACTCCTTGGTATTTACCCTAAGGAGTTGAAAACTTATGTCCATGCAGTAACCTGCACATGGATGTTTATAACAGCTTTATTCATAATTGCCAAAACTCAGTAGCAACCAGTATGTTCTTCAGCAGGTGACTGGGTAAATAAACTGTGGTACACCTAGACAATTGAATTTTATTCAGCACTAAAAGGACATGATCTATCAAGCCATGAAAAGACATGGTGGAATCTTAAATGCATATTACTATGTTAAAGAAGCCCAGTCTGAAAGACTACCTACTGTATGATTCCAACTATCTGACATTTTGGAAAGGGTAAAGCGATAGAGACAGTACAAAAATAAGCAGTTGCCATGGGTTGAGGGAGGGATGGATGAACAGGCAAAACACAGAGATTTTTATGGCAGTGAAAATATCTATAAGATTCTGCAATGGTGTTTGCATGTCATTATATGTTTGTGCTAATCCGTAGAATGTGCAACACCAAATGAACCCTAATGTAAACTAGGGATTTGGGGTGATAATGATTTATCAGTGTAGGTTCATCAATTGTAACAAATGTGTCATTCTAGTGAGGGATGCTGATAATGAAGGTAGCTATGCATATGTGAGGGCAGGGGATATATGGGAAATCTCTGTACCTTCCACCCAGTTTTTCTTTAACTCTAAAAAATAAAGTCTTTAAAGAATGAAGTCTATAAAATATATATAATCATAGTAATGTACATGTGCTACATTGGTTTTGAAATTTTATCTTTTTTATTTTTTTTGAGGAAGATTAGCCCTGAGCTAACTGCTGCCAATACTCCTGTTTTTGCTGAGGAAGACTGGCCCTGAGCTAACATCCATGCCCATCTTCCTGTGCTTTATATGTGGGACGCCTACCATAGTATGGCATGCCAAGTGGTGCCATGTCCGCACCCGGGATCCGAACTGGTGAACCCCGGGCCACCAAAGCGGAACCTTCACACTTAACTGCTGCGCCACTGGGCAGGCCCCGGTTTTGAAATTTGAGAATCAACATATCTGATTAGATTGTATCAAAAATGGAATAAACCTCCATCTTCCTCTGACACGTGTGCTCATATTTCAAAATGGTGAGCGAAGATATGCTGACTATGTTCAGTGGTATAAGAGATGTGGTTTTAAATATGTTCTTTTGAATTGGTGGAGTTGAACATTTAAACTAGTGATAAAACAATGTTATCAGAGGGAGGAGGTATTAGTGGTGTAAGGGAAATAATCCTTATGTAGTATATAAGGAAGTTAATAGGCAATATCTAAAGTTGTACCATAGTAATTGGTACAGTGATATTATTTCAAAATGTGGAGGTAATCACTAAATGAACTAAAAAAGAAGAGATTTTAAAAAGTTGACTATAAAGGGAGAGGAAATGGGATTGGATTGGGGGTAGAAAGGGGAAGACTTAGGCAGGAATTTACTGTTCTTCATTATAAATATTTCTATGTTATTTGGCTCTTTGATAACCACTTATGTAATATATTACTTAAAAAAAAATTAATGACATATAGTTACAAGAGGATAACGCATTGCTAGAAACATGGGGGGTGTGTGCATTTGTATGTATTATATTTTGGTCAGTTCTACCAATGTAGTTAATAACCTGTTAGAGGCATAAATCAATGATCAAAACAAAACAAAACAGATATTATCTGCTTTCTACATTATATATCAAATGAAAAGCAAAATCACTAGGAATAATTCCTAGCAGTAGATTCAGGGATTCAGGTAGTACTCACTTTCAAACTAATTGTTTAAGCAAAATATTTTTTCTAAACTGAAGGCAACAAACTAGCAGTGTATGTGGTTATGTTGAATATCATCCAGCTCCCATGCGTAGGAACCATTTGAACATAACTAGGCAAATCTATTCATTTTAAAGTGCTGGGAAACACACATTTTATTGAACCTCCTAAATGCGTAATTAAAAAGAAGAATTCAGTTGGGTGACTTTTTCAGGAGTAGCTATGTAGTGACTAAAGTTTTGGGGCAATTTAACATCAGAACTGAGTTGTACATACGAAAATATTCTCTCATTAGCTGACTTAAGACATCAACAAGTTAATTCCATAGTTTGAATGGGTGAAGGAGTTAATTCATATCACAGGGCCACATAAGGGAGTCAGAAAGAAACTTATATGATTGTTGACTTGAGGACTTGGGGGTTATTAAAAAAAAAGTTCCTGTGTCCCTTAGTGGCTCTCTCTACACAATGACATTTTAAGGAAAAACATTCATTGATGTCCTGAACTGAATGCAGGCTATTTGATAAGATTTCATTGTGGACACAAGATCCTGACAGATATATTGGATAATGATAACAAAAAAATAATTTGGTGCTAAAATAAAATACATTTAAATTCTGTTGGGCCTGGGGCTGGCCCCAGGCCAAGTGGTTAAGTTCATGCTCTCCATTTCGGCAGCCCAGGGTTTCGCTAGTTTGGATCTGGAGTGCGGACATGGCACCGCTCATCAGGCCATGCTGAGGTGGTGTCCCACATAGCACAACCAGAGGCACTCAAAATTGGAATATACAACTATGTACTGCCGGGCTTTGGGGAGAAGAAGAAGGAAAAAAAAGAAGATTGGCAACAGATGTTAGCTCAGGTGCCAATATTTAAAAAAAATTTAAAAATAAAACATAAATCCTGTTGGGGCTTAAATGAATTTGTGTAAGTTACCTGTCTGGGAAACTGAGCTGCTGCTGTCTCTGGTGTTTGTTCAGAGGAATCTCTGCCCAGATGTCCACATTTCCCTGCCTCTCAGACCATCCATGAGGAATTTGATAGGTATTACGTGCTCCTGTGCTCTAATGATCTATTCTGAAGTAGTATATTTAAGGGTTGGTAAATTTTGTGTCTACCACCTTGGTAATATGATTAATGCAAATTGATATTTAGCAAAAAGTGTGTTTTTGCTAAAGAGAATCAAAATATGAAGTTAAAATCGAACTAAGGCATAAATAGCTACAGCTAAAGTATAAATGGACTATGAAAATGACTTTATTATCTCTGAATATATGATAGCTAATACCTAAACTGGGATTAGATACCCAACTATGCTTAACCTTAAACCTAAATAATTGATAAAGTAGAATCATTTCCCAGAGTACTAGTAGCAACAACCTAAAACTCAAAGCACTTGAGAAGCCCTTTCACACTCTCGAGGTGATACCCTCAACAATTGCGTTCAGACATGATTCTACCACACATGATGTGGTAATACCACCCTGGCTTTATCAGTCATTGCTGTGGGTCTTCCACCAGCTTCCCAGCAGGAATGGGAAGTGGAAAGCCTTGTCTTCATGATCTGGAAGATCGTGGATGTGTTCAACCATGCCCCACCATATGCAAATGTTCCCATTTTTTCCTTTCTCTCCTTGCAAGAACCATTGTAACATGGTCACTGAGTCAGACATGTTCAAATCCCAGCTCTATTACTTAGTATCTCTGTTCCCTTAAAAAAAATTGGTCACCTCTTGGAGGCTATTTCTCATTGGTAGAGTGTTAACAGTAATTATACGTACCCCATAGGATTCTTGTCATGACTAAATGAAGTTATGTAGATAAAATGTTTGGTTAGCAGCATTTGGCCCAGCATGGGCACTATATAAATGTTAGTTATTATCATTTTATTTTTTCTTCTTTCCCTCTCCTGCTAATAGTACCTAGAGGCATCTATTAAATTCTATCTGGGAAATCATAAATACATGTAAGATAATACTGATAACTAATGAATGAAAAGTTTATTTAAAAGGAATCATTGGGTTGAAACAGATTCTTCGCCTACTCTAAAAGTTAAGAAAAAAATAGAGTTTAACTTAGAGATAGTCTATACTGCTTATGCTAAATATATATATATATATTTTTTGGTGAGGAAGATTGGCCCTGAGCTAACATCTGTACCAATCTTCCTCTGTTTTGTATGTGGGATGCCGTCATAGCATGGCTTGATGAGCGGTGTATAGGTCCATGCCTGGGATCCGAACTTGCGAACCCCAGGCCACCAAAGCAGAGAGCTCAAATCCAACCGCTACACCACCAGGCTGGCCCCAGAAATTTATTTATTTATTTGTTTGTTTATTTTTTTGAGGAAGATTAGCCCTGAACTAACATCTACTGCCAATCTTCCTCTTTTTGCTGAGGAAGACTAGCCCTGAGCTCACATCCGTGCCCGTATTCCTTTACTTTATATGTGGGATGCCTACTACAGCATGGCTGGCCAAGTGGTGCCATGTCAGCACCCGGGATCTGAACCAGTGAACCCCAGGCCACCAAAGCCGAATGTGCGCACTTAACTGCTGCGCCACCAGGCCAGCCCCTGTTTTTTAAGTGTACACTTAAAAAGTGTTCATTTTAATGTAGATTGACATTTTATTGATATAATCATTTGGCAAAAAACTGGAGAGGTAGATAATAAAAATATCTTGCATTTAAAAAATATGTAAAAAGTTCTATAATGTATCCTGCATCTCTGTGTCAGGCAAAATTCCTTTCTATATTTTTAAAAGGAGCAACGTTTGGTCTTTCATCTGCCACTGAACTAGAGCAAATCTCTAACGAGTGTTCAGGTTGTTAAATTATGTTAAAAACCTATGACAATTATGTCTAGGTCCTATTTAGTATTTTTTTCCTCCAAGTGATTTTTGTCCAAATGTGCTTTCAGTATTCATTTTCATGGCAGCTTTTAAAATGCTCTCATAGTGTTCCCAAGATACTGTCGATGCGACTTTGTAGTAAATAACGTTGTAATGTCAGTGTACTGCTAAGAAAGTGACATGATGTCAAGAATGCACTCAGTGTGGTTGTATCATAAATTCAGTGGGAAATGCATATTTATGGAGACCTTCTTAGGATGTCAAAGGAGAGTAATGCATATGTTATATTACTGAGAGAAAAGAAATCAAGGCAGAGGATCTTTGTCAAAGATGATGTAAATTCCACTGAGTAAAGGGAATTTCAAGTCGTGGCAGTCAAGGTGGCTTCCGATTATAAAATGCTATTATGTAGCATTTCTCTTGACAGCTCTGAGAAGAGCCACACCCGGACTGTGAAGGCCTGATGTTCTGGGTCCGCAGAGGGTCAGTACACGTGGATTTCAGCCTCTTTTCTCCTTGAATTACTGGTAGTGCTAGATAATTTCTACCTTTATGGAGGAAATGACATACTTAAGCTGCTGTAATTTCAAGGTATGGCTGAATGAAGCCTCAAAAATGGTTGCCATTAGTGTCTCAGTCTTGGTGGAGGAGATGCCAGCTGCCTCCTGTGTCTCTGGGAGGTGCTCTAAGCTTAGTAAGTGAGTCTCTTTAGCTTATGGACTAGGTACTTTTTTATTTGGTGTTTTGTGTTGGTTTTTGAATCAAGTGAGTCTGTGTGTGAGCCTTTAAGAGCAGGTTTTCCTTTCCCCCTGTAGTTCTCTAGTTTTCATGGGCATATTCTCCATTGATTTTTCAAAGCAGGGTTTTTTCGGGGTCTTCTCTCTCCTGTGTTGGATCTTAGGGCTGGGGTGCCTAATGTGGAGCTCGAGTCCCTCGCTCCTCTTGGAAAAGCTCTGTATCTTTGAGATTGCTCCTAACTGTGAATCAGTGTGGCTGGGTTGTGTTTTTTTCCTCAGTGGGACTGTATCTCTGCCTCTTCTCCTGCTCTCAGTGTTGCCCCTTGTTGTGGACAGATCTCCCTCAAAGGAAAGTATTCCACATGTAGTTGTAGATTTCTTATGTGCTCGAGAGGAAGCAAGCTCAGGATCCTCCTACACTGCCATCTTCCAAACTTCTCTGAATTCCCGTTAAGAGGATTTCTGATACTGACTGTAAAAATTATAAAATTTCACTGCGTTACATCAGAACTAAAACTATTCTCAGGAGAAATACAACAATGAGAAGACATACAGACTGGCTCAAAGTTCATCCATAGCCTAGAGCAAAACTGCAGAGCTACAGCCAACTTGCAGCAATAAAGTGTAATGTATGTAAAGATACCTCTTTTCTGTGGTAATGTCACTGAGATTTTGGAGTTGTTTGTGAGAGAGTTTTCCTGCAACAAAGGCTGACTAATATGATATTGTGTATTCTCAACTAGACAAAAATACCTTCATAAAGACCTAATAAAGTATCTGTACAGTTTTGGTTTTACATAAGTCAAAGTTAACAAAATATTTTTAAAATAGGTTTAATTATTTTTGTGCATATCAGTTTTATGTATATGGGCCAGTGATATTCAGATAAGTAATAAAATGAAGATATATTAAATCAAAAATAACTTTGTTTATTTTAAAAGTTTTTTTTGCCTTAATTTCAGAAGAATTAATAATGTTGTTTTAGTCAGTATTTTGACATAATTTATGTTCAATGATAGAAATGCCAAATTAGGCCATTTTTTTGTTGTTATTACTCCTGAAGACCATTTCAAGCTTCTTTTTTTTATTGAGTTGGTTTATAACATTGGTTTATCACATTATATAAATTTCCAGTGTACATCATTGTGTATCGATTTCTGTGTAGACTACATCATTTCGCCACCCAAGACTAATTGTTATCTGTCAAACTTATTCTTCGTGTTGCTTCTTTTCAGTTCAAACTGAAATGACTCGGTATGCCAAGCCTCTTGATAGGTTTTGCTGAGTTTCTTGCATAGCTGAGCAAAAATCAACCTGTGTAAGACTTCTGAATTCTTGAGTCATCTTTATTCAGCCATTTCCTCCCTTCTTTCCTTCTAATTTTATTTTTAAAATTGCTGTGTAGTTGGGGCTGGCCCCATGGATGAGTGGTTAAGTTCACGCGCTCTGCTTTGGCAGCCCAGAGTTTCGCTGGTTTGGTTCCAGGGCGTGGACATGGCACCACTTATCAGGCCACACTGAGGCAGCATCCCACATGCCACAACTAGAAGGACCCACAACTAAAATATACAATTATGTACTGGGGGGACTTGGGGAGAAAAAGCAGAAAAAAAAAGAAGATTGGCAACAGTTGTTAGCTCAGGTGCCAATCTTTAAAACTGCCATATAGTAAAAGTAATTTTTATTTTGACATCCAGCTGAATGAGTCTTAGGATATGTATTCATGTAACCACCCCATCTGTATGCAGAACTATTATATAAACCCAAGGAAACTTCCTTATGTTACACTTTTTATAGTTGCACCCTTTCTCCTGCTACCCACCAACTCAAATTACTGGCAAACTTGGATTTTGTCTGTATCACTATAATTTTGCCATTTCAAGAATATAGTATAAATGGAATCATACAGGATGTAACCTTTTGAGATTAACAATTATTGGTCAGCGTAATGCCTTTGAAATTTATCAGATTTTTATGTGTATCGATAGTTTATTCTCTTTATGAGAAATATCATTTGTATTTCTTTGTGTCATTGATTGTATCTGATTCTTTGTATCAGATATATCACTGTATACATGTATCAGTATTTGTTTATCCATTCAACCATTGAAGGACTTTTGAATTCTTTCCTGTTTTTGGCTATTTCAAATAAAGCTGCATTGACTATTAGCTTAGAGATTTTGTGTGAAGATTAGTGTTATAGACTGAATTGTGGCCCTCCCAAATTCATATGTTGAACTTCTGAGTGTATTTGGAGACAAGATCTTTAAGGAGGTAATTAGGGTTAACTGTGGTCACAAGGGTGGGACTCTCATCTAGTAGGACCAATGTTTTTATGAGAAGAGGAAGTAACCCTAGAACTTTCTCTTTCTCCCTGTGCATATGCAAAGAGAAGTGGCCATGTGAAGACCTGGCAAGAAGGTGGCTATCTGCAAAGCTATGAGAGAGGTCTCACCAGAAACCAGTCCCGCTGGCACCTTAATTTTGTGTTTCCTGTCACTAGAACTGTATAAAAATGAATTTTTGTTATTCATGCCTCTTAGTCTGCAGTATGTTGTAATGATAGCTCTAGCCAACTAATACAGTTACTGCTCTAACCAATAAAAAAAAATATGGAAGTGACTTGGAACTAGGTGATGGATAGGGGCTAGAAGACTTCTGAGGTGCATTCTAGAAAAAGCTTTAAAGTGTCTCTTGGTAGACATATGGACCTTAAAGGCAATTCTGGTGAGATCACAGAAGAAAAGAGGGGTCTGTAGAGAAGCTTCTGTCATCTGAAAGAATATGTATATCATCATAAACAGAATGTAAAAATATGCACATTAAAAGGTGCTTCTGGTGAGATTTCAGAAGGAAATGAGGAGCATATCAGAAACTGGAGAAAAGGCAGTTCTTTTTATAAAGTGGCAAAGAACTTGACTGAGTTCTATTCTAGTGTTTTGTGGAAGGTAGAATTTATGAATAATGACTTTGGATATTTAGCAAGGGAGATTTCTAAGCAAAGTGTTGAAAGTGCAGCCTGTTTTTTTTTTTTTCTTTCTGTGTGAAGTAAAATACAGGAGGAGAGAGATAACTTGAAGGAATTGTTAAACAAAAAGGAGCCAGACTTGAAGATTTAGAAAATACTCAGCCTATCCATATTGCAAAAATGATAAAGTATATTTTGGAAAGAATACCAAGTGTGTGGGTAAACAATCACTCCATAAAGAGATTGTCTGTGAATTTAATCAGCTATCTCAGTTGAAGGTAAGAATAGAAATGGGATTATACTGGTAGAAACACTGTCACCTGGGATTAAAAGCAAACAGAAAATGGGTTAGAATGAAGGAAGTTCCACAGGACTTCTGGGATTCTGCAGGATGGGAAAATGGAGCTGTCAGGCTTCCTTCTTGCCTTATCCTTTAAGAAAATGGAAGAATGACCCTGAAGGCAGTTCAGAGATCATCAAGGTTGCCATGCTCACCACATGTGTCTGTGCCTGGAGAGGGGGAGAGGTTTGTGTCTCTTTCTCATCCTTTGGGGACATTAGTTTTTTTGGATTAGGGTACTGCCTTTATGACCTGTTTTAGTCTTAATTACCTCCTTAAAGTCACCATCTCCAAAGCCAGGTACATTGGGGGTTAAGACTTCAACATATGAATTTGAGGGGACACAATTCAATTCATAGCATTCCTCCCTCTGACCCCCAAGATTCATGTCCTTCTTGCATTCAAAATATATTCACCCTGCCACAATGCCTACAAAAGACATAACCCATTCCAGCGTCAATTCCAAGTCCAAAGTGTCATCTAAATAGCATCTAAGTCATCTAACTCAGGTATGACTGAGACTCAAGTTATGATTCATCCTGAGGCAAAATCTCTTTCCAGTTGTGAACCTGTTAATGTGCTTCCAAACTACATTGGTGGGATAGGCATAGGATAGACATTCCCATTCCAAAGAGGAGAAATCGGAATGGAGAAAGAGATGATGTGCACCAAGAAAGTCTAAAACCCAGCATGGCAAATTCTATTAGGTCTTAAGGCTTGAGAATAATCCTGTTAGCTTGGTATTCTGCCCTCTGGTCCAAGTGGGATGGCAGCATTACTTCCATGGCTCTAGATGGTGGCCTGTCCCCTTGGCTCTGCAAGGTGACCTTCCCCCTGAGGTATTGGGTGAAGGCATCTTGGTCTGTTGAAACTGAGAAGATACCCCACCATCTGAAAGCAGGGAGGAAACAGTCTTGCCTCCTGGATCTGTGTTGTGTTTAGATCAATGATTCATTTTGAGTTAGTTTTAATATAAAGTGTGAAGTTTAGTTTGGGATTAATTTTTTTTTGTACAAAGGTGACCATTGGACCAACAGTATTTCTTTTCAACAAAAATTTCTTTGGTGTGTTGTTCAAAAATCAAATGGCCGTATGTACTGTGCCTATTTCTGGATTCTATATTCTATTTTATTGATCTGCACGTGTATTCTTTCTCCAATTCCACACTGTCTTGATTACTGTAGCTTTATGCTATTTCTTAACATAGGGTAGTATGAATCCTTTAAATGAATTCTTCTTTGTCAAAATGTGTTAACTACTTTAATATTTTTGCTCTTCTCCGTTAATTACCCTTGCCCTTGAAGTTTCTTTACCTAAATAGATTAAATCAACTTGTGTATGTGTGTGTGTGTGTGTGTGTCTCTCTATATAATGCTCAGATGTTAATTGTTATTGCCAGAAATCTGTGGGTCAGTTCATGGATAATTCGTGATTCCTAGTTTGAATCTTTCAATCTATGAATATGGTATGCATCTCAGTGTATTTAGATCTTCTAAAAATTTCTTTCACCAGTATTTTAAAGTTCTCAGCATACATATCCTATACATGTTTTATTAGATTTAAACCTAAGAATTTCTTTTTTGTTGTAGCTGTTTTAAGTGGTATTTGTTGTAATTTCCAATTTTGCAGCTCTAGTATATTTGTATAACCACTATTGCTTTCTTTTTTTTAAAAAAAAACTTCCTTGATATATAATTGTTATATAAAAAAACTGCAGATGTTTTATGTATACAGTATGATGAGTTTGGATGTATGCAAACACCCAGGAAACCATCACCACAATGAAGGTAATGGATGTGTCCATCACCTCCAAAAGTTTCCTTGTATCTCTTTTTCTTTTCCTAAGAACACTTAATATGAGGTCTGCTTTCTTAAAAAATTTTTAAGTGCACAATACAATATTGTTGACTATAGGCACTACTACTGCCTCCTTTTGAGTTGAGCTAGCATGATATATCCTTTTGTTTATTCTTTTACTCTTTCATCCTGCTTATATAATTTTACTTCAGGTGAGTTTCTTATAGACAGCACATAGTTGGATCGTATTTTTTATTCCATTCTTAAAATCCCTGTACTTTAAGATGTGTTTAGATCACTTACATTTATTATAATTATTGATATGTTTGAATTTGGGTCGATTGTTTTATTATTTATTTTCTTTTTTCCCCTCTGTTTTCTATTCCTCTTATTTCTTTCTTTTGGGTTATTTGAACATGCTTTATTATGTCATTTTAATTTATCTACAGTGATTTTGGCTATATATCATTGTAATTTTTAGTGTTTTCCCTAGGAGTAACAAAATTCATGTTTCACTGTGCATAGTCTATTTAGAATCAATATCTTACCACCTCAAATTGAGTGGAGAAATCTTACCACCATGTAGATCCCCTTTAAATCTTATGCTATGTTTGTCTTATATATTGCGTATATATGTGTATATATATATATATATATATATACACATTGAAAACTACATCATGCAATTTTATAATTTTTCCCTTTAACCATTCAAAGTATTTTAAAGAACCCAAGAAGAGAAAAATATTCTATCGTTTTCATCCATAGTTTTGCCAATTCTATTACACTTTCTTAATTCCTGATGTCCCAGGTTTCTTTCTGGTATTATTTACCTTCTGTCTTCAAAACTTCTTTTAGCCATTATTTTAGAGCACACTTACTGGTTATGGATTCTTTGGAGAATAGACCATAAACTGTGGTTTTGAATACTTAAATGAAAAAAAAAGCTAGATGGTAAATATATGAAGAAAATCACCTGAAAATATATTTGGCACATAGTTGTTGCTCACAAGCTTGATCTGAATTGGAAACAGCAATTTTTATGTAATATCACTTTTAAATTAATTGAGTCTATTTTACATCAGCTTACATTACAAAATATTGACAAAAACAATTTATGATTATACTAGTAGGAAAAATAATATAAATAAAAAACAAATACGTCTACAGCATAATTTCATGTAGCGTTCTTAGTCTTTTAAAAATTATGACACCTTGGATTTTTTTTCCCAACATAATCCTAAAGTAAAAGTTTCCACATATTTTCAAAATTAGTTTCTCAGTATTACGTTGATGCTCTCCTTATCATACTAAATGTGCCAAAGCATTAAAGGGCATGTTGTAGTCTGTGTAAACTTTGTAAATCTAAGTTATGCACATATTTTTATTTGGCATATGTTTAGTCTGATTTTCTTATTCCTGGTGCAGGAGTTATGCTAAAACTGGGGAAAATAGTCTCCCCATGCTAATGCAGAAATGAAAGCATTAGCTAGAGTTCCTTTGCCCTACTAGGAAAGCTTTTCCAGGTAAGTGTTGTTTCCCATGTGACCAGAAGGAAAGAACTAATCAACTGCATGTTTCCTAAGAGGTAAATGCAGCCTGGAGTGGAATTTCAGGAGACAGATGATAGAAGTGCCATGTTGTGGACTCCACTTTTAAATCTTACAAGCTGCATGGTTAGTTGCCAAGCTAAATATGGCATAAATATTTGTTTTATCTTCTTACAGAATTAGTAGTTATCAATTTCTTGTCTCAGAAGATTATTCTGAGAAATACATACTTCAAATTTAAAACATCAAAACATAATAACTATATTGGATTGATTCTTAATCACTAAAAGTACTTTGAATAAAGTTATTTAACATCGTCATTTGTTTCCTCATTCACCCAAATGGTAAATAACATTAATAATTTCCTCATAGGGTTATGATGATGATCAAATGAGTAAATAGATGTAAAGTCTTAAAATTATGCCTGACACATAGCCAGCCGCAAAAAATGTGATGGATTATTATTATTATTATTACAATCATCCCTTGATATCCATGGGAGATTGATTCCAGGAACCCTTGCGGATACTAAAATTTGTGGATGCTCAAGTCCTTTATATAAAATAGCATAGTCAGTTGTTTTTATTCATATCTTTCCTGTCTGTGGATTGAACCCACCATTGTTTTGAACGCCATGGATACAGAGAGGTGATGTATTTGAGTTTTTTTGTATAATGTAATTTCTTTATAATGAATTGTCAGTAGTTTTGAGATATATGTGAGGTGGTATTATGATTTCATATTTTTTTAGAAACATCAATTCACAGAAAGAGGTCTAACACACTGCAATTTCAATGTGATTAGATAAGAAAGGAATATCCTAATTAGATAAAAATCTTCAAAAAGTTCAATTTCTTACTTTATCAATCAGGCTATGTGACATTTAGACACATGCACATACACAAAAAATAGTCCTAGAATGATTTATACAGTTTTCATCTCATTTAAACATTACGTAGAGAAGCGGTTTAACCTCATTTAGAAATCACCAATTAGTATGTGGCAGTTTGCCCACTTAAAGCTTCTTCATTTGTAATAAAGCTAATATAATTACATCCAGAGAGCTAAAAGTAGGCCTCAGGATAGTAGGATATTCCAGAACAAGGAGATAATGTCATCACTGTTTGTTAGGGTTAAATAGTGAACTCTACTCAGAGTGTCACATGGACCTTCTTCAGGTATTCTTACATTCATTTATTCGAAGTGTTAATAGTTTAATGTAACCTTCAGGTATATTTTTCCCCATTAGACTTTACTGAGGTACAATTTATGTAGAATAAAATGCATGGATTTTATATGTACAACTGAATAAGTTTTGACAAATGTATACAACTATGTAACCCATGCAATCAGGATGTTAAACATTTGCATCATCCCCAAAAGTCCCCTTGTGCTCCTTTTTTGTCACCCTCCTTCAGCTCCAGTCCCAAGCAACTACTGATCTACTTTCTGTCACTATTATTTTCACCTGTTCTAGAATTTCATATAAATGGAATCATACAGTTTGACTCCTTTTACTCAACACAGTGTTTTTGAGATTTATCCACATTATTGTTTGCATGAATATTTTATTCTTTTGTTATTGTTGTATAGTATCTCTTTGTATAAACAGATCACAATTAGTTTATCCATTCACCTTTTGAATTTGAGTTGTTTCCAGTTTGGGGCTATTATGAATAAAGCTTTTATGGATATTCATTTACAAGTCTTTGTATATACATATATATTTCTTTCTCTTGGATAAATATGCAGGAATGGAACTACTAGTTCATATAGTAAGTGTATGATTAAATTTTTGAGAAAGCAGTTCCCAGAGCAGTTGTAATCTTCCCATACACAATATAGAGAATATTTTCTTCTAGCTGATGGCTTTCTTTTTAATTTTTGTGGTCATGTCTTTTGAAGAGCAGAAATTTTTAAATTTGAGGATATCTAATTTATCAATTTTTTTCCTTTTATTCTTAGTGCATTTTATCTAACCTAAGCTTGTGAAGTTGGTTTTCTATATTTTCCTCTATACATTTAGGCATTTTAGCTTTTATAGTTATGTCCGTGACCTACTTAAATATAATTTTTCTGTTTGGTGTTTTTACATGGATATCCAGTGTTTTAGCACTACTTTTGAAAGGAAACTCTTTCCGCTATAGAACTACCTTGACATCTTTGTATAAAATGAATAAATGTTTATGTGTCCATCTATTTTTGGACTCCAGAATGTTCCCTGTATCTAGATGTCTGTCCTTACCCTGACATTACATTATCTTGACTACTGTAATTTTAAATTGTGTTGAAATCAAATACTGTCCAACGTTGTTCTTCTTTTACAAAATTATTTTGGAATTTTAGATAATTTTTATTTGCATATAAATTTTAGCAAAAGTCTATCAATTTCTTTCAAAATTTTGGTTGGGATTGCATTAAATTAGTCGATGAATTTTGGGAAGGACTGACTTATTAGCCATAATTGAAACTTCTATTCCATGAATATTGTGTCTTTCCAATTATTTTAGAGCCTCTTTAATTTGTCTTAGCAATGTTTTATAGTTTTCAGTTATCAGCTTATTCAGTTGTTCTAATGCTAATATCTAATCTTCTAATATCAAACCACCTTAATGTTTAGAGTTTTAAAGAAACGTTTATTTTGTTCATGGATGTGCAACTTGAGCAAGGCTCAAAGGGAGACTATATCTGTGTTATTCTACTGAGTGTGAATTGTGGTATCTCAAAGGCTGGAAGATGGAATCATTTGAAGCCTCATTGATATATACCTTGCACTTGTTACCAGCAGTCAGCTAAGCCATCACCCCTGGCTGTCAGTCAGAATGCTGGCACATGTTGTCTCTTTGTGTTATGGGATTCTTCACTAACTTGTGGCAGAGTTTCAAGAAGAACTAGGTGAAAGTTTAATCCTTTTTATTACCTAGCTTTGAAAGTCATATATCATCACTTTTATAGTATTCTATTGTGAAAGTAGTTACAACTTCCACTGCTTGTAGGAAGGAAACACAGATCCTTTCTCTTGGTGGAAGGAATGTCAAAATCACGTTGTAAGAAGAGCTTGTAGTATCAGATATATCATTGCATTTGTTTAGGAAAATATAATCTACCTCATCAGCATAGAGGTCGTGCATGTATTTTGTAGGTATTTTATGACTTGATGCTCTGTAATAATATTTTAAAAATGTTTATCTTTTTTGGTTTTAGTATCTAGAAATACAATTAATTCTTTGTATCATAAGACTTTGATTAAACTATTATTTTTTACACACTTTCAAGAATATTTTTAGAGAGCAAAACACAAACACAACAGCAAAGTAAATAGGAATTCAATGAAAATTTTAGCAGCCTAAAAAGGGCATTTTGGTGAAGCTAGGGCTACTAACTAGATAGTTACCTATTTATCCTACATATGTTGGGCTCTATTTATCCTACATATGTTGGGCTAGAGCCTCTCATTTAAGTTGTTAGATGCTTATTTTCAAAATGAAAATGAAAAACTATTTGATTTCTCTTGTCAGAGAGCCTATATAAATAATGTTGCACATATATAGGCTTTTTATGCTACAAATAACAGAAAACTTATTTCAATTTCATGTTTGAAAATGTCAGGAAAAATATTAATTGCTGCATAAAGATATTATTAAGTATATTTAGTTTAATTGAACAGTTTGATTTCAATTGAGTGAAAGTGAGAAGAAGACTTAAGTTTGTTAGATACTTCTTCCTTTTGGCAAGATATCAGACAGATTTCCTAGGTTTTGGTGACATTGGGCAATAAGAATAACTTATTTTGATAATTATGGCATACTTTTGGATGTTAAAATTTTCAGTCTAATCTATTTCAAAACATCAATCTCATATCTAATCCGGTGTATCACCCAATCTCCCCTCTGGTTTGGGGCCAGGGATATTGGCAGAAAGGGGTGAAGATCCCATTGATAAACTGGTATCTGCTGAAACCAACAGTCTGGTAGATGTCTAAATGTAGATCCTTCTGTGGGGCACATAGCATTTCTTCCTAGGCTCCCCATGGCAAACTCTGCACTGTACAGTGTCAACACGGCAATGCACACTCCTTTTATGTGTTAGGGACAGACTTGCAGTTCTTGCTTCCAGCTTTATTTACTTGAGTGTCTTAGCACTGGTATGCCGTTAATCTAGTAGGACATAATTTTGAGCTGGTTACCTTCTAGGTAATTCAACATTGCTATCTTCCATCTTGTTTTCTTGCCCCACAGAAAATTGATGTATCGTTGACAAGCAAATGGTAAAAATTCAGACTATCATAATGATGCTTCCTTTTTCCATTGTAGAACATTTTTGGTCTGGCACCTGCCTTCATCCTTCTCTGGGTAAGAAGAAAGCACCAGATTTCTATTTTTACTTATGCCCTAGGAATCCTATACAAAATGTTCCTTCTTGTAGGGACCTCAACCTTTATGAGTGATTTTCTTGGAGTCTCCCTACTTTTGCCTGGTAGGGGAATAATCCTCTTCATGTAGGAGAAGGAAAAAGTCACTGTACTCTTCTATTCATCTGATATTTTGCTACTTTGAATTCCCTCCTCTATACTTCGTAAATTTTGTATCATCTTTTTATGTAGGTTGAAGGTAGATGAAGGATGATAACTGCAGGACTGTTTTGATCACCTTTTAAAAATCCTGGTGAATGTCTGACAACTTCTTGTTGTTCTCTTTGGAATATGTAGTTAACTTGTACTTCTGCCCTTAGCTTTTGTTCTTTGCAGAAATACTGCAATGACATAAAAAGTTCCACTCAGAATTTTACTTAGTTTGCAGGATAAAGTCAGCTAGCAAGAGACTGAAAAGCATTTCCCTACACCTACAATTTGCTTTTTTTATTCATAGAAAGTTGTGTCTCTTTCTACATAACATGCTCTTTTGTATTAAGTCATAATTTGTTTGTTATTGTTACTTTTACTATATTGTGGCCGTATTTATCTTAATTACTAGTAAAATTAAATTTTAAACGTTCATACAAGTTTAGCACCATCCCTGTGGAATGTTCATTTTCCTGAGTGAGCCTCAACACAGTGGTTGGGAACCACTGGGTATGTACTACTTACTAGGCCTTAGGAACCACCGGAAGGAAGAGTTGGCAGAACATGATTATAGTCATAGCTGGTCCACATTCTAGTTTCATGACCTCCAGCCTATCCTGTAAGCTCTCAGTTTCCTCCTTTGTAAAGTGACCCTTTGTGTTCTTCCTAGTTTTCAATACTAGGATTTTAAGTTTATAAAGAATTACTTTATTTTATAAGAAAATAAATTTTCCCAATGCATTTGAAAAAAAGAATCTTAACTCTCAGTAGTGTAATCTTAACCACCAGACTAGCTTGAGCTGTGAGTTTTTTTAAGACATCATCTTTTGCATCCTTTCATCCACAGGAACAGCACAGTGCCTAGGAACATGGTACAGAATGAATGCTTGTTAAATGTAAGAGTGAATAAACAAGTACATTTCATTTGCAACAGAATTCTGGGATTTTCCTAGTTTTCTATTATGAGGTATTCTATTAGTAATTTTTTCTAGCTTATAAATGCATCATTGATATCTTCTTGGCCATGATGTGTTATATAAACAGTACCACGTCCACTCCCACCAAATGTGCACATATGTGGTTTTAAGAACAATATATTTGGTTTATATGCTAATATACACTAGTAGGAAATTGTGCATGAGTTATTTATGTGTGTTAGTGATTATATATATGAATGAATGTTAATTTTAGTTCAGTTCCCTTGAAATTATTTTTCTCTAAATATCGTCTTTTTATTTAATATAAAGTGATTTTAGAAATCCTTATTAAATGAGAATGGATTGTGGCATTTGTTTTTTGTTCTCCTTTGAGTACTTCTCAATCACTGACATGTACTATCACTTTGCTAGATTGTGTAGCCTCTATTGTCGCCTGACACCTAAAGGATTATTTCTAGAAATCAGGCTCCAATGGAGAAATATATATCTGATGTTTTCATTAGGAAGTCTTCTGTGACCTACACAATTCAGTACTATCTTAGGATTTATAACAACTTTGTGGAGAAGAATCAATAAATTTAACTTGATTCTGATAATAAACACTTTGTTTTGATGAAGAAAATTCCACTTATTGTATGTTCCAGAAGGATAACATCAGACAAGCTATTTACTCTGAATTACATAAAGGAATCATTCTAAGCATTAAAGTCAGGAACGAATTCATTGATCCTGAAAGTTGGCTCAAGCTCTCCTAAAAACTATCATAAATCCCATTTGTGTTTATTTTTATAGTTCATCTTGGCAGAATTTTTCTAAAAGACAAAATAAAATGGGATTGACATTCAATCCTCTTGTCGACACCTGTGCTTCAGGCTAGAATGCCTTTAACCTTGAGAAGTGAGTCATCTTTATACTTGTATGAGTCCATGGAGTTTATAACTCTTTGCTCCAGCTTCTCCAAAGAGCTTGGTCTTGTCTCAGGAAGCAGGACCTTGCTTAATGAATGCCTAAGGTTGATAGTCTGAGCTCAAGCCCTTGACATGTCTCAGTTGTGAAGATTCCAGTCTTTCCAAACCTCTAGCAAAATCAGCTTTTTATGGATTCCACCAGACTATTGAATTTTGTTATTATTAACTCTTATTGTACATACTGTGTCTTTCTTGGTCCTCAGTATTTTACTGTATTAGAAACTTTATCTTTCATATAATATTTTGTTATTATAAGAGGAGCTTTAGTAGATATTAATTCCAACCTGATTAAAAAAAAATGACTCTGTATCTTGTGCTACAGCCTCAGATATAATTAATTATAGCATCTCTTAACAGGCCTCTCATACCAGGCACAGATGGCCTATTGATTTACAGACTAGTCTCCGGGGGAAGAATTATATTTTCATGCCTAAAAACACAGCACCTGGGAATTCTGTGGTATTTTAGGTTAATATTCCTTTCTAAGAGATAATATGGCCTGTCAGCAAAGTGATTATTTAGAGTTAAGAGACATGAATGCTATGCATATTTTGAAAAAGAGGTGCCGTAAAGGGGGATTTGTCCTATTAAGTACATAAAAATATTAAAAAATAATAAAACATTTTATGAACCTTGTGTAAAGACAGATTGACAGTAGAATGAAAGAGTCGTGAAATGGACCCTGGTATGTATAGGAAATTAATTTGTGATAGAGCTATGTATGGGAAATTAATACAAAATAAAAGAAGAACTGTATATTAATTGGAAATAGAAGGAGTAGAGTTTTTAAAATAAATGACACTGGGAAAATGGGAAAAATATTTGAAATCATACGTCCCTTCCACAAAATGTTATGTTCCAAGTAAATTAAAACATAATGTAAAGCAAGAGACAACAATGTAGATGAATCTTTATCTAGTCTGTGAATTATGAGTATTTTCTAAATATGTAATCATTGTTTCTATCTTGAGGAAAAAGATATGTAGTTGTAATTACATAAAATCGTAAATCAGTGTACTTCAAAAGTTGATATTTTTAACACATAAAGGTCATACAAATCAATAGGAGGAAACCCCAATACAGAAACAGTAAAGAAAGAATTGAAAATTATAAAAATGAAAATACGTTATACCAATAAATATATGAAAATTTAACCAAAACCACAGTAAAAGATTAAAATGTACAACAGAGAATAAAAAGCAATAGTAAGATTTTTTAAATGCATTAAATTAAAAATACTTTAAAAATATAATACAATTATGTGCTGTATAATGATTTTTCGGTCAACAATGGACCACATATATGACAGTAGTTCCGTTCCACAAGATTAGTACCATATGGTCTAGGCTGTAGCAGGGTATACCATGTAGGTTTGTGTAAGTACACTCTGTGATGTTCCCAGAACGACAAAATCACCTAACAACACATCTCTCAGAATTTATGCCCATTGTAAGTGACACATGACTATAATACTGATGAAGTCATGATGAGATAGTTTCATGTACACTGCTAATGGAAGTTTAAATTAGAACATTCAAAGTCAATTTGAAAGAAATTTGGAAATATGCATCAATATCTTCAGTGCACCCATCCTTTTACCCACTGATTCTCTTCTAAGCCTCTAGCCTCTTCTAGCCTAAAGAAATATGCAGAGGAAGATATCCATTGCAACATTGTTTATAATGATGAAATTGTGAGATTAGCTTGGATATTCAACACTTGAGTGATGACTAAATAAAGCATGATATTCCAATATGAAATAATATGCAGCTTTTATTAAAGATATTTATGAAGAATATCTTACTGAGATGGAGGAGAATGTTCATGCTATGTTTTGTGAGTAAAGAAGGATATATAGCATGCTGTGTTGAATATCCATAAATATATTTTTGCACACATCTCATTAATTAGGTGAATTCATAGAAGTATAATCATTGTGTATACACATTTTCATACATATTGCCCAAGTTCTATCTAGAAAAACTATGATAATTTATGCTTTTACTAGATGTATGTATGAACATCTCGTATGCATATCAATGCATATGCATTGAATTCTGTTTCTACCTCCTCACCCCCATTCAAGATATTGAGTCTTTTTCATGTTTGCCAGTGCTCAGGTGAAAACCAGCATCTTATTATTTTTAATGAATTTTAAATTGAGATTTATGTATTTTTATAAACCTTTTTGTACGTATATCAGTTGTCTACCTGTGATTTATGCAGTTTGTATGTGTTTTCTTTTTTCTTTTTTATTCATAAGAACAATATATATTGAGCAGAACACATCTGATCTCGAGTTAACTCTACAATTTTATGTGAGTCATGACCCAATAGAGGAGCTTGAATATTTTCTAATCGATTCTGCTTATATTTTTGAAATTACTTCTATCTGCAAGAAACTCTTCAAGATGCTGTTTGTATCATGCATATTAATTTGTTATAGTTCTTAACTAATGCTGACTACAATCAAAAGAGAGAGATGAATGTAAACATAACAAAGTGCCAACACCGTACAAAGATATGCTGTTAATTCTGACTTTGAACGTGAGGGATGGTTTAACAGATTCATCCTTAAGCTGAGTCGTAAGGCAGCAGAGTGAAGGTTATTCCTGACTGAGGGGAACGTGCAGTGAGAGAAAGAATCCCTGTGATGAGGCCAGGGGCTGTGTCTCCTGGAGAAACCTGGGTGTTCATCCTCTCACTCCAATGGATTGCACTCACCTTGTATAGGTTTCACTGTGTGGATATGGGCTCTTAGGTATCAAGATTAGATACTCTATCATATCAGTGTGCTTAGAACTAATTATATTACCAAAGCTCAGAAAAAACTAATCAGAAAACAAAATCAGTGTTTAAATTTGTTCATTTATCATAAGAAATGTAGATATAAATTTGATATTTGTGTTGCTCAAACCAGTGCATTTACTAGCAATAAGCATGGTACATCAGTGGTTTGAATACTTGTAGAATGAATGGAATCAGAGCAAGGATATTAGTCTTGAGAGTCAATGTTTAATGGTACTATGCTACAATAAATGTATTCCTGCCAAGTTATGACCAATATTTACCTCTGTGCAAACTTATTTTTGGTGAATAGTTTATATATGGGGACTGGTAGAGACTAATGCCCAAATATAGGATATCAAGCCCAAGTGGCCCGTAAGTGAACTGGATATTACTTAATACATCAAGCCACAAGGTTGGGCAAGCAAAGAATTATTTCATCATCAAATTGGAATATTTAAGATCATATTTAAGCAAATTCTGAAGGCTCAAGTAGGATTCAAAAGCAGCTAGCTGATATTCCCTATGAAACCCTTCTTCTTCTACTGCCGTCTTTTCCTTAACCCTTTCCTTCCGAAGTAAGGGAGTGATGTTTTCCAAGTCTAATAGACAGGATTGGAAACCAGAAATAACAGGTAAAGAGTGTTGGGAAATGATTATCCATGGCATTTCTGCATGTCTTGAATCAGCTTTTGTTCTGAACTGTCTTTTCAATGATGTTTGTATAGCAAGCAACCTTGGAAAATAGAGATTCTCTCCCTCCAGGAAAGAGGGCAGATTTGATCCCAGACCAGGATAGTAAAGATAGTATCTTCTTCAAAGGCAACGATCAGGAAGGTTTTCTATCAACTCCTTTGAACACTGGGATTTTCCATGTTTGGAGTTCCTCAGATATGGTACGAACCCCCTGTGTGTGCAGCTTCCTGGGTCGCTGCATGTCACCCCTGTGGTGTTTGGAGGGCAAGGGCAACAAATGTGAACATAAAGCTAAGGCTGCTTGCGGAGATGTGAGTAGTGAAGTCCTTGCCTCTGACTCAGGAGTCTTATGTCTTCTGTTGTCATGAAAGTTAACATGGAACAGGTCTTCTCTTAGCTTAAAAGTAGGGTAAAATCTCAGACCCTTCAAAGTTCTTGGAAAAGGGAAGGGCGGAGTCCAAGAGAACATTGTAGTTTTCATCGCTGATGACTGGAAGTTTTGTTATTTATTTTTTTTGTCAATCTTTGGGAAGCAGATTTACAGTGAAGCCATTAACTGGGCTAGAGAATACAGGAATTAGAACGGATTATAGGGATATGAAAAGCTAAATTTTGGACTTATTGAGTTTGAAATACCAGCAAAGTATCCAGCTGCAAATTTTAGGAAAACCACTGGGAAACTCTAGATAGAAGTGTGGAATATCAGAGTATAAGAATCATCTGCATAAAAAAATAGTTAAAGCCCATGAAAGTGGATACAAACCTAAATTATTATTATTTTATTATTTTCTTTATTTTTTAAATTTTTAGTGAGGAAGATTCACCCTGAGGTAACATCTCTTGCCAATCTTCCTCTCTTTTTCTTCTTTTTGCTTGAGGAAGATTAGACCTGAGCTAACATCTGTGCCAGTCTTTCTCCACTTTGCATGTGGGATGCCTCCACAGCATGCATGGCTGATGCATGGAGTAGGTCCACGCCTGGGATCCGAACCCACGAACCCAGGCCACTGAAGCAGAGCATGTGGAACTTTAACCACTCAGCAATGGGGCCATCCCCCTAAAATTATTTTTAACATCTCCTTCCTCCAGAATATACTTGGCTATAACATGTATCTCCAACCAAGTTTGGCATTTTAATGGGTAATGTCACTATTTTGTATTTCCATAATTATATTTTTCTTACAAAAGTAGGGTTTAGCTAATAGCCAGTATGTAACCAATTGCCAAAACCTTTCGATTCTACCTCCATATCATCTCTCAAATCTATCTTCATCTCCCGATTTATGCTACTACAGAATTAATTTCTTATTGCTTCTCATTTGGGTAATTAAAAGAACCTCTGATAACCTCCTTGTCTTTGGTCTCAACTCTTGTCTACTCTCCGAACTCAAGATAATTCCATTTTTTTGCAAGATTAATGCTTTAAAATATATCTCTGACTCTGTCGTTGTTTATGCAGACCTTTGAAATTTTCTCCTTGCCTACTGCCTAAAACCTAAGTTAACTGGATAATCAAGGTTCTCAAAAAATGTGGTCCTCTTCTGTAATTTCCTTCCAGATTTCTGACTTCATTTTGTTGCACATTGTTAGTCTCTGAGACACTTAGACTATATGAGAATTTTTCTTATGCATTCTGATTTACAATACTAATCTAGGTTTTTTCTTTTGATTTTTACTGACCTTTGATTACTTATTAACATTTCTGTTTATTCCCTTTCATTATGGGCTTCTAGAAGTTGAGTAACTTTATTAAGCTTCATATGTATCAAGTTTCTCTTATGATGTCTTGTACATGTTAGGCACACAGCAAGATTTACATAATGGATCAATAAATCTAATTATATGTTAATGGCTACATGTAAACACTGAGAAAGCAAATTGGTGTTATTTGTTAATTAATTGAATATGTCATTATGACCATTTACAAGTCAAGTCTCACTATAAAGTTATTTGTATATATATAAATATTTATTTATATATTTTTATTAGGGATCCCTGGATTTCTAATATACTCTAACCCTAGGAGGCCAGCATTATTAAGTATTTAAGAGTCCATATTCCATTGGCGAAAGTAACATATGGAAGTAATGGAGAAATGGTCAAGCTTTATTCTGAAGTAAATCAAGGAGAAAAGATAAGTAAAAATATAGCACTAACTTCTGTATTAATTAGATGAGAACAAGCCATGGTAAGAACATTTAGGAAATTATGCATGATTTAGATATATGAAAATCTAGATAAACTATAAAGATTTCCAAGAATACTTCTGCATAGTGTTTCTGAGGGGATGCCACACAATTTGCAGAGCTAAGTGGATGGGACTGTCCAAAGTGTGTGTAACATGCTGTGTTGCTTCACCACACTTCTAGCAAAACAGTTCACTAACTGTGGCTGTCTCTAACTGTGCTTTTAATGCTCAAATTGATCACGTAAATCTAGGAAGAAGTTTGACTAGACATTGAGCACAATGGATCAATCATGAAAATTCTTCTGACATAAAAAATGAGCATTCAGCAGTTTTGAAAAACGTTAGAGATTGTCAATTACATATGGAAGAAGGCTTAATTATAACAACTGCAGTATTTTCTATGAAATGTTACCATATTTTGATGAAACTGTTGTTGCTTTCTCCTTGAGGTCAGCAGATTCATTATTATATTTCGAAAAGTAAATTTTGTCTAATTATTTACATAAACAACATTATTTCATTTTATTTCAGAGGCATATGATCTAGTGAATAAAAATATCTGGTACACACAATCTTCAATCAGTTTCAATAATTCTTTATTAAAAAATGCCTTATAACAGAAATTCTAGCTATGATTATGTAAAAATCTGACCATAAACATTTAATCTCCATGGATTAAAAAAACAATGCCATCCTTATGGAACAGAAAGACTTGGGTTTTTGGCACTGTAATGATTCTATGATTAAACTAGTGAATAAAAAAATAACTACCATTTATTGGATCACTATTGGTTTCAAGGTCTTTAAATAAGTAACCTATAATCTTCAAGAAAACCATGTAAAGCAACGGTGACTGTTCTAATTCTATGGATATCAAAACTGTGGCTTAAAGTTGAAGTAACTCATCCAAGATAACGTAGCTAGTAAGTGTTCAAAGGCTTTCAACTGATGTCTCTCAGGCTGTTTTGTTTTTAAGCATTGACAAATAAAAATGGCAAGCAATAGGATATATTGGAGTATATGAGGAAGCCATTTGGTATAAACCTAATTCGGCCTGACTTTTTTTTTCCAAAAGGGCCTGACTGTGGCTATTGAGCACGCATTGCATATCTACTTAGACATTTCCTATGGCCAGAACAAAGGCCCTTGAGATAAAGGTGCAACTTTCCCCCACATTAGCATTTCCTTAGGGATAAGCATTTTTCCTTAGGCTAGGACTGATTGCTGCACTCACCTCCCAGCTCACCTGTGACCACCCAGCTGGAGACAACAGACTGCCACCCTGCTGTGTTCACAGAGACAGAAGACCTACCTGCTATTTCCATCAATCGCTGTGCCGACAGAGGCGACTATTGTAAAAGGGACATTTCAATCCTATGTGAAACATCCTCTTTGAGGGTATATAACCACCCTTATACCCCCACTTCTTTGGAGTGCTCTGTTCCTTTGTGGAAAGACTCTCCCGGGTTATAATCCTCAGATTTAAGCTCAGAATAAACTCACCCAAATTTTCATTTATAGATTGGTTATGGATTATTTTCGTCGACAGCATCAATACAGATTTTGTATGGTCATCAGTGTGATGTTGATGTTTCTGAAGGAGAGGCTCTTTTGGCAGAAGGAAAATTTGAAGGCTTTACAGTTTTATTTAGGTATGGTTTGGTGTACATTTCAAGCCAGGTATGTTAGTCATGGTTCTCCAGAGAAATAGAACCAGTAGGATATACCTAAGGCTAGTCAAGTTGACACATAAAATTAGCCATCACACCAGAACGTACAAATTACTCCTGACAACTACCTGAAGTCATTTGCCTTGAAAAAGAGTAAGATTTGATGGAATAAATAAGAGAAAAAAATAAAGACAGTAGATAAAAGTTAAGATAATTTGTGGTTGAACTAATTTACAATAACATGTAAATTAAGGTTAAATTGAGATTCTTTAAAGTATTCCAGAAAAAATTTTCCTTTAAAATTATTTATCTTGATAATCCAAATCACTGCTCTGAAATGTTGGATTTAGAGATCTCTCTATTTCTCTTTCTCGTTCCTTTCATAGGAACAGTTTTTTAGCATTAATTGTCTATTTCTTTTTTGATATCATCTCTAGAGTACATATTTAATAATCTAGATTTACTTACCCATTTGCTTTCTGAATTCAATACATTTGTTGATGCAAACCTTCAATGATTTTCAGTTATTCCAGTAAAATGAGTTAAACAGAGCCATTTGAAACAATAGAAATGAATCATTTTAGAAATTACTTTTATTACTAAAATAATTGTAAACAATGATTTTGTTTCTATTGTGTCGTGGTTCAAAGCATAGTGCAGTTTTATGGCAGTATCTCTGCCCTCAAAAGACCTTTAAAACTCTGTTGTAAAGTGAAAATTGCATTCCATTGACCATGAGAAATACATTTTCCAAAGGGAGTGGATAGTTCCTGTTCATCGTGTCTGATAAGGAAAGAAAGGTTCTTAGTATATTGGATGGATCATTTGGCTTGTCTAATGCAAAGATCATATCTATGAATATTGCTGTGATATCTGGTTTATTCATGTTGAAGAGCACTTTTAATTAATACATTGACTTTTTTGAAGGTGTTTTACAATCATGAAATCACTTTTAAGTTCATTCTTGGTGGATATGTTCTTGTCTCTTTGCCTCTGTCTCTTGCTGGTCAGCATTCAATCTTAACTTTCAAAGCAGGCAGTAAGGCAACCAGTGTTGAAGTTTCAGTGATGATTTACATCAAGTAGGAACTTTCTTTTTTATTTTGTTTCTATCTCACTTAGAATAAAATCTGCTACATAGCAGTTATTTCAAAATGGGTATTAAAATATTTTTTCTCAGTATCAGGTTTATTTATTTTAACACCTGTGTATCTGTTGGCTCTTAGTACTCCATTGATCTGGTAACATCTTATGATCTCGTTTCCCTTCGTTGGAAAGACAACTCTTTAGCATTCACATGTCCTTTAAAAGCAATACTGAATTTTCTTTTAAAATAATACTAAAATGTATTGAATATAGGAGAAGTGCCTTATGTCACTAAGAGGGGAGAGGGGCCAAACTGAGACGTTTGAAAATGCTTCCATATTAAAATTTAAATTATTTGCTTATGAAACACATGTTTATCAAGCATCCTCAATGGGCAGAGTGTTAGACATAAAATAGAAATCTGAGAAACGGTCCATGTTTTCATGTGGTTTTTAGTAAAGTTTATTTAGAATAAAGAAAGCATGTGCCCATGTAACTACAGACATGCATTGCTTAAGGACGAGGATACATGCTGAGAAATGCATTATTAGGGCATTTTGCCATTGTGCGAACATCGTAGAGTGTACTGAAGGGCATCAAAATTTGCCACCCCAAGATGTGTCTCTTCAACCTGAGGATGATTGTAGGCTGATTATTTTTAAGAAACAAAAAACCAAGAAAATTTTTCTTGTTACCTGCCCCTAACTACGTAAAAGAATTCAGATTAAAAAAAAAAAAAAAAAAACCTGTCTCTGGAAGCAAGCTATCACCATAGCATAACATGAACTGGGTGGTTGATAGGAACCTAGAAAAGCCTGTTTGTTGGGCTCCCTGCTGTGTTCTTCTGTGTCTATGTGGCCAAACAACTTGTTTTCCAAGCATTTGCTCCTTTTCACTTACCTGTGAATTGCCTTCCTTTCCTTTGAAGTCCCTGACTGTCCCCACCCCTAACGTCTTCTTTTGTCTTTAGCTGATGATGGTATTGAAGGTGAAGCCTTCAGCCATTTTGTCAGTTACTCAGTTTCCTGAATTTCTCTCATGTAAGCATGTTATTAAACTTTTGTTTGTCTTTCTACTGTTAATCTCTCATGTCGGTTTAATTCTTAGACCAGCCGGAGAACTTAGAAGGGTACAGGAAAATTTCTTCTTCGTCTGCCGTACTTGTACAAACCTAGATGGTATAGCCTACTACACTCCTAGGCTATATCATAGTGATCTTATGGGACCACCATTGTGTATATGTGTGTCATTGACTGAGACATTGTTGTGTGGTGAATGATTGTAATACACAAGACTGTAAGACACAACATGCAAGATTTGATCACTTTCAAACCTTAGATATACATAACTGTCCATGAGAGTTCCAGTGGGAAAGAAAGATCTTTCTGCTGATTTATCCAGGAAAGACTTTGCAGTTATCTTAAACATACTCCCACCTTATGAGGCAGCCATTCCACTCTTATTTATCCAAGAGAAAAGGAAAACTTATGCCCCCACAAAATCCTGTATCCTGCTATTGGCAACAGCTGTAATTTATATCTTCGACATCTGAAATCAGTGCAAATTTCCATTATGGGCAAATGAGAGTACTGAATCCTAACCATGTTTCCGTTATCTAAGATTAATAAATTCTACAGATCTGCTGTACAGCATTGTGCCTATATCTAATAACATGGTGTTATCCACTTATAAATTTGTTAAGAGGATAGATCTCTTGTTCATAGCACAAAAAATATAAAATAAAGCAAAGGAAAGGAAAATAAGATAAAATAAAATTTACCTTTTACTTACAGAAAAAGAACATTGAATGAATTTTAAGAAATAAGTGCAATAAAAGGAACAGACTGCTTGTAAACATGAGCACATAGATGAATGTCGGAATCATTATGGTGAGTAAAAGAACCTAAAAACAAAGGATTATATACTGCATAATTACATTTATATAAAAATACAAAGTAATCTGCGATGACAAAAGGGCCAATGGTTAGTGCCTAGGGCAAGTGGCAGAGGAAAGGATGGAATATACTGAGGGTGAGGGATCTGCTGTCTATCTTGAATTTGCTGGTAGCTCTTAGTGAGCAGCTGTCAAAACTCACTGAATTGTCTGCTTTAACTGGATGCAGCACATTATACATAAACTATTCCACGATAATTTGATAAAAGTTTAAAACTTTAAAAGAAGTAAATCCTGTTATTAGATCATTTTTACTGTAGCTTCTGAACACAGAAATCTCTTAATATCAAATAGCTAATGACAGCTGTACTTTTGATATGTTATGGCTATTTGGTGAGATATTTACTTGATAATTAACAGGGATAGTTTATATTGTTTGTCCTAGTTTATTCAAAATTCAACACAAAATAGTAAAAATCACATAAGGCATTAAAAGAAAGTAAACAATAAAATACGTTTGTGAATACTCCATTGATAGAAAATTTGAAGAAATGGGTTTAAATATTTAGCACAAAGGACTCAGTGGTTCAAAAGTGACTTTTCTAATAGGATAAAAAAAATAAATTTCTGAAGAAGATATAAAATACTTTTTATTACAAAGAAACTTTTAAAAAAAGAGGTTTAGATTTGGGAATGATCGGGTGGTGCAGAAAAGTATTCTCAATTATCTGTCAGACTCTCAGTACATGATTCTAATGACTTTTATGACTGATCTAATTTTATAAATTTTATAATTGTAGGGTTAATAAGTGGGGGGATGGGCTCCTATAAAATGAGAGTCTTAACTGATTTTAGGCAGGAAGTTAATCTCATGTCCTATCATGGTTAACCTTAAGTGCCAGTAAGCTCACCACAGATCTTTAATATAACATTAAAGGAATTAATGGTGTGTGTTGATGTAAGTTTCCTTGGATAAAGAAATAATGTTATAAGGGTGAAATATTTAATTTCATATTTACTAATTATTAAAAATAACTATTTTACCCTCCAAAGAGAAATTTATTAGGTGATCACTCTTTTCTCTCTTCCCTATTGTTTTGATTAATATGAAATACTTTTTAAATGAAAATTTTGTATTAAATTATGCCTCCTTTGCCAGGTCATTATACTTTTCCAGGAGATGGCACTATAGCACTTTGTTTTATAGTCCCAAAAACAAATCAATAAGCCAAAGGTTATTTTAGCAATGCATCATATAATATTAAGTGAATTAAACATTCTTTTTGGTCTACTATATTTTCTTCAATTATTTGTCTTGCACATCAAATTTATTAATTTCTCTAGGTCTATATTAAAAGCATGAAGTGTTCTACCACAGAGTTATAATATATAATTTTAATGAATGACCTATTTCATTTTGTAATTAAATTGAAGAAACAATCTAGTAGCATAAAGGAGAATATTAAAATATTTATGAATCAAAATGTCATAGATTAGAATGTTTAATAAATAATAATAAACTGCAACAATATGAGTGAAGATTAAAGTCAGCATGATTTAGATTTGTGATAATGTTGAGAGTACCTGGAATTTCATCTACTATTCTGTAATTTTGGTAGATTTAGTAAATAAATACATATTTCCATTTGAATAAATTTTGACCTTTCACATTATTGGTGTGAAATGGTATGGGTATGAAATGAACCCTTTCAGGGATTCAGTACTTAAAACCTTTTTTTGATATTTTAGTCTTTTGGTTTTTCTTACTGCATTCTACTATATTCTTATGAGATGATGTACAGGTATTTGCTTGTCAAAGCATCATGAAGGAAATTGGACCCTTATTTATTAGTTAACTCAGAGAAGTATTTATTAAACATAAGTTCTGTAATGGGTATTATGCTAAGTGCTGGTGGTATGATGATCAAAAAACCAAAATCTTTGACCTTGAGCTCAAAGTCTTATATGAGGCAAGTGTGCAAACTTATATTAATTTGTTAATTCATTTGGAGATGCTGATGACTGAACAAATGAAGGGCTACTTGTGCTTTTAAAGAATTTAAAAGGTATCTACAGATACCTTTAGGCATCTATAAAATAGTAATTATGGTAGTCAGGAAGAATAGCCATTGAAACATACATCAAGAACCTTCTCCGTAAAAAAAAAAGTCCTACTCTAGAAAATGACACTCTACCAGAGCCCAATTATGACTATTAATCACTACTCAGGAAGGAGATCCCTTCCCATTCCAGCCCCCTTCAGTCTTCCTGTCTCATCTAAGGGAGAAAAACGGGAAAGAAAAACATATAGTCAGTAGGGTGGTCAGGTCTTCAAGAAAATAAATCAGGAATACTTGTACCATAGTAGGGAGCAAGAGGCTGGGGAGAAAATAAAAGCAATACCTTTGGAGAAATACTTGTGAGGGTCACAAGCTCAAGACACAGGCCCAATGAAAGACTAGTATTTAATCAGATGATTATTGAATGCTTTTTTTCCCCCACAAATTACTACACCAACAGAACTCTAAAATATGACAATAATGGATTGCAGTGGAAAGAGCGATCGGCAGGTGCAGACTCTTTCTGAGAAGAGTTTACAGGGAGGCTCAATGTCAAGAATAGAGACAAGAACAAGGACACTGCAGGCATTTGAAGCCTCTGGAACCTAAGGGTACAACAAACATTAAATATAGCCAAACTTCTAGCTGTATTAACATAAATTCTCACATTTAAACAACTATGAGATGATGGATGTGTTAATTAACTTGATTGTGGTAATCATTTCACAATGTATATTAAATCATCACATCGTACACCTTTAAAAAATTTAGGAAAAGGTCTATTTACCTCAGTCCCTATTACCCATACATTAGGTCCAGCTTTCCCCAAAAATGTCATGCCCAAAACAAAAAACAGAAAAACAAAAAAAAACAAAAAAACCTCTGAAGACACAAGGCAGTAATGAGAACCATGACACAGATGTTGAAATTATCAAACAGGGAATTTCAAAAGCTATGATTAATATGTTAAAGATTCTAATGAAGAAAGTAGAGAACATGTAAAAGATGTTGGGGAATGGAAGAAGAAACATGGATAGTCTTATGACATAATCAAAGGAAATGCTAGAAACCAAAAACTGTAGCAGAAAAGAGGTGCTTGTTAGTAGACTTAACCTGGCTAAGAAAAGAATCAGTAAATTTGAATATAGGTTAATAGAAACATTCCAAACCGAGTGCAATGCAAAGAGAATTTATTGCTAGCAGAACTCACCTACAATGTTAAAAGAAGTTTTTCAGGCAGAGTTATACCTATATAGGTCAGAAACTTGGATCTAATAAAGAAAGGAAAAGCATCATAAAAGAAAGAAATAAAAGTAAAAGAAAATATTTGATTTTTTTCCAGAAATCAATAACAGGAGAAATGTTGGAAAATTCTCAGATATGAAGATACTAAACAACACACTCCTAAACAGTCAATGGGTTAAAGAAGAAATCAAAGGGAAAATTTAAAAAAATATAGAGACAAATGAAAATGGAAACACAGCATGCCAAAACTTATAGGATGTAGCAAAAGCAGAGCTAAGAGGGAAGTCTATAGCAATAAATGCCTACATTAAGAAAAAAGAATGATCTCAAACAATCTAATTATACACCTCAAAAGCTAAAAAAAAGAATCAAACTAAGCCAAAAGTGAGCAGAAAGAGGGAAATAACAAAATTCAGAGCAGAAATAAGTAAAGTAGAAACTAGAAAAACAATAGAAACGTCAATTAAACTGAGTTTATTTTTTAAGAAAATGCACAAAATTGATCAACCTTAAGATAGAATAACTAAGAAAAAAGAATACGCAAATAAATAAAATCAGAAATGAAAAGAGAGACATTACAACTTACAGCACAGAAATACAAAACATTGTAAGAAACCACTGTGAAAATTATACACCAACATATTGGATAACCCAGAAGACATGGATAAATTCCTAGAAACATACAACCTACCAATACTGAATTACAAAGAAATGGAAAATTTGAACAGACCAATAATGAGTAAGGAGATTGAATCATTAATCAAAAATTTCCCAACAAATAAAAGTCCAGGATCAGATGGAGTCACAGGTGACTTCCAACAAACATTTAAGTATCAATACCAATTCTTCTCAAACTTTTCCAAAAAATTGAAGAAGAGATAACACTTCTAAACTCATTTTATTAGGCAAACATTCTCCTGATACCAAAGTCAGACATGGACATTATAAGAAAAGAAAATTACAGGACAATATCCCTGATGAATATAGATGCAAAATCCTCAGCAAAATATTAGCAAACCAAATTCATCATTACTTTAAAAGGATCGTACACCATGATCAAGTCAGATTTATCCCTGAGATGCAAGGATGGCTCAACATCTGCAAGTGAAAAAATGTAATACAAAACATGCACAAAATGAAGCAAAAAAATCATACGATCATCTCAACAGTTGCAGAAAAAACATTTGACAAAATTCAACACCCTTTCATGAAAAAACAAGCTCAACAAACTAAGTAGAGAAGGAATGTACCTCAACATAATAAGGACCATATTGACAAGCCCACAGTTAACATCTTCTTACTCAATGGTGAAAAGCTAAAAGCTTTTCCTCTGAAATCAGGAACAAGACAAGGATGCCCATTCTCACCACTTCTGTTCAACATAGTACTGTAAGTACTAGCCACAGCAATTATGCAAGAAAAAGAAAGAAAAGGCATACAAATTGGAAAGGAAGATGTAAAATTGTCTATTTGCAGATGACGTGATCTTATAAATAGAAAACCCTAAAACCTCTGCCAAAAGACTGTTAGAACTAATCAACAAATTCAGTAAAGTTGAGTCAGTAAAGTAAAATGGCAGTATCTCCAGTCTTGTTTTAATACTCTAGTGTTTCACCTTGTGATTTGAATACTGAATAGATATGAATCACTCAATAGTTTCGTCCAGATTTTTACAGAGGATATATGCATTTTTATCATTATTTGGGGTTTGATTCTTTTAACCTTCACTTTCTTTGATATATTTCCTCAAAGCAGATATGTTGAATCTCTTCTGTGTGTGGATGTTTTTTCTTCTTAATTTAAAATTTAAAAATATTTGCCAAATCAAATAAAAATCCTTTCCTTTGAGGATGCAACAAAATGTAATGTATTTCCCTCCACTAATAGTAAATTATCTAAAAGAGAAATTGAGAAATAATTCCATTTACAATGACATCAAAAAGAGTAAAATACTTAGGACTAAATTTAACCAAGGAGGTGAAAGACATTGTATGTTGAAAACTATAAAATATTGATGAAAGAAATTAAAGAAGACACAAAGAAATGGAAAGACATTCTATTTTCATGGATTGGAAGAATCAATATTGTTAAAATATCCATACCACTCCAAGTGATGTACAGATTCAACACAATTTCTATCATAATTCCAATGACATTTTTCTCATAAGTAGAGTAAACAATCTAAAATTGAATGGAACCACACAAGACCCTGAATAACAAGAAATACTGAGCAAGAAGAACAAAGCTGCAGACAGCACATTTTTTTATTTCAAACATATTTCTAGGCTACAGTAGTAAAAAGACTATGGTACTGTCATAAAAATAGATGCATAGACCAATGGAACAGAATAGATAATAGAGAAATAAACCCTTGCTTATAGGGTCCACTGTCAACTAATCTTTGAAAATCATACCAAGAATAAACAACGGGAAAAGAATATTCTCTTTAATAAGTGGATATTGGGAAATCTGGATATCCACATGCAAAACCATACATAAAACCAATTCAAAATACACATATACACATGTACACAATGGAATACCATTCAGCCTTTAAAAAGAAGAAAGTCCTGCTATTTGCAGTGACAGGGATGAATCTGGAGGACATTATGTTAAGTGAAATAAGCCAGACACTGAAAGACAGATACTGCAGGATCTCACTTATTTGTAAAGTGTAAAAAGTTGAGCTCATAGTAACAGTATGATAGTGGTTAGCAGAGGCTAGGGTCTGGGAGCAGTGGGAAGATATTGGTCAAAGGGCACGCACTTTGAGTTCTAAGATGAATAAGTGCTGCAGACCCAAAGTACAGCGTGGTGACTATGGTTAATAATAATATATTTTAAACTTGTGATGTTCTAAGAGATTAGATCTAAAGTGTTCTCACCACAAAAAAAATTATGTGAGATGATATGTTAATTAGCTTGATTATAGTAATCATCATAATGTGTATATATATCAAAACATTATGTTGTATGCCTTGAATATATACAATATTTGTCAGTCATACTCCGTAAAACTGGAGGAAAAAGATCAAATTCAACAAATAAAAAACTAGTAATGATATTCCATTGTGTACATGTGTATATGTATAGTTT
Organism: Equus quagga; assembly: GCF_021613505.1. Taxonomy (NCBI): domain Eukaryota; kingdom Metazoa; phylum Chordata; class Mammalia; order Perissodactyla; family Equidae; genus Equus; species Equus quagga. The sequence continues at coordinate 100,510,459 of NC_060274.1, forward strand.
GAGTTGGTTTTGCGTGTAGATATACAGATTCCCCAATACCCATTTATTAAAGAGAATATTCTTTCCACTTTGTTTATTCTTGGTATATTTTTCAAAGATTAGTTGACCCTATATGCAAAGGTTTATTTCTGTATTATTTATCCAAGTATATCAGTAATTATTTTAAATGTGAATGGTCTAACCACACCAGTTTGATCAGAGTCGATTAAATAGCTATACCCAAATTTATATTACCTACAAAATCCTAATTTAAATATGAAGACTTGAACAACTTGAAAGAAAAGAGATCTACAAATGTATAATATGGTAACACTGATTAAAAAAAGCTGAAGTAGCTATATTAATATAGGAGATTTCAGAACAACTAAGATAATCAGGATAAAGAGGAGCATTATGTAATTATAAAGGGGTCAGTTCTCCAAGAAGACATAACAATACTTAATGTGTATGCAGCTAACAATAGAGAATCAAAATACATGAGACAAAAACTGATAGAACTGAAAGGCAAAATAGTTAAATCACTAGTATAGGAGACTTTAACATCCTTCTATCATTAATTGACAGATCCAGCAGGTAGAAAATCAGTTAAGGTTGTAGTGAACCTGAACATCACTATCAATCAACTTGATCTAATTGGCATTTATAGAATAGTTCACCCAACAATGGCAGAATACACAATCTCTTCAAGTTCACCTGAATATTCATCAAGATAGACCACATTCTGAGCCATAAAACACACCTTAACAGATTAGAATAGTAGAAATCGTATGAAGTATCCTCTCAGATCACAATTAAATTAAGAAGGAATCGATAACAATGAAGAAATAAAAAAGTATACAAATTAGAAGGGAAGAAATTAAACTGTGTTTATTTACAGATGACATGGTTGTAATAAGCAAGTATAGGAAGGTTGCAGGATAAAACGTCAGTATACAAAATTCAATTGTTTACTTATATGCCAGAAGTTATTATTCAATTATACCAGAAATTAGAATATGGAATTAAAAAATAGAGCTCTATATTTGTCTAGTCAACACAGGAGCAATCAGGGTGCACATTTTTATGCAATCTGATAATACCTAGAGCATCCATTGGAGTGCCAGAACTACACTGAAAGGACACCTGTTAGTCTCTTCTGTTCTTTTCAAAATTTTGGATGTATTTCCTGCCAGTGTCCCTCCTCGTCATCATAAATTATTTCCAAAGATTATTTTTGGTTAGAAAAAGGCGAGTCTCATTATGTTTGTCCTTATTATTTCATAAGTGCAGTACTATTCCTAATTATATGTACAGCTCTTCTTGAGTTTGTTTTGCAAAGATAGAACCATAAAAAGTTGATCAACTTCTAAGGCCACAGAATGAACTTCTGTCTAGAAGTTTTTTTATGGAATCGTGTGATTTTTAAACCCTCTCTTTTTAGCTCTTCTGTCAAATTACTAGGAAACTCTCAAGAAACTTCATTAGATTTCAAGTGTAGTACTTCTAATATGGGTGAATTATGTTCTTTATGAGGCCTCCAAAATCTGCTAAAGCTCCTGTCCTGCAAATAATGTTCCTTACCATGCTTAAGTATAGGATCCTGTAAGACAGCTACCAGGACAGCTTTCCTGAAGGACTTTGTAGTCCTGGACTCCATATAACTTTTGTATGTCAATTTTGTATACTGAAACTTTATTGAATTCACATTGATGAGCTCTAAGAGTTTTTTGGTAGAGTCTTTAGAGGCTTTATGATTTTCTATGTATAAGATCATGTCATCTGCAAATAGAGACAGTTTTACTTCTTCCTTTCTAATTTAGCTACCTTTGATTTCTTTTTTCTTGCCTAATTGATCAGACTAGAATTTCCAGTACTCTGTTGAACAGAAGCAGTGATAGTGAACACACTCACCTTGTTCTTGATCTTACAGGGAAAGCTGTCAACTCTTTCCCATTGAGTATGGTGTTAGCTGTAGGCCTGTCACATATGGAGTTTATTACGTTTGGGTATGTTCCTTCTATACCCACTTTATTGACAGCTTTTATTATGAACAATTGTTGAATTTTGTCAAATGCTTTTTCTTCATCTATTGAGATTATCATCTGAGTTTTATCTTTCATTCTATTAATGTGGTATATTGCATTTATTAATTTGAGTATGTTGAACCATCCTTGCACCCCAGGGCTAAATCCCACTGGATCGTGGTGTATGATCCTTTTAGTGTATTATCGAATTCAGTTTGCTAGTATTTTGTTGAGATTTTTTGCATCTGTATTCATCAGGAATATTGGCCTGTAGTTTTCTTTTCTTGTAGCGTGCCCTTATCTGGCTTTGAGATCTGTTTTCTAACTGTATCATTTCAAGAGCTTTTTCCAGACATCTAACAGAACAAAACATTATGGGTAAATGGGATCTGTTATTTAGTTGTTTATGCAGTTGGAACCTAATTACCATTAGAATTAGCTGGCTTGATGCATAACGTGTTATTAGAAAATACCTCATGTAAGCTGTAGTAATGCTATTAGTATTTATTGAATTATGTTTTACATTTTATAGAGGTAAATTTACGTTTGTGACAATATGAGTTTTACCATACAGAATTTACCCAAAGACTGAAAACAAATTGTTACTCTAAGCAGAAGTAAAAGGAAGATCAAAAATAGCTTTCATCCTAACTTTGGTTTACAACGTTAATATTCAATACTTCACTGTTGAAATTCACTGTGCTCTGTTTGACCTCTTATCTGAAAAGAAAAGGATCAAACAACAATATTTTAAGAAATATTAAATGAATAATAGCCCTATGCTATAAAGGAAGTTTTTTGCCTTTTAATTAAGAACTAAACTTAATGCACAACTCAATCAAAGTGACCCAAAACTCTTTACAAAATATTTTCTCTTGAACATAGATCCTGAATATCTTTTTTGAAAAGTAGACTATTATTTCTTTTCAAAATGAGATACTACATTGAATTTATTCAAGATTTATACTACCCAGTGTCCCTATGAATATATCTGTAATTTTAAATGGCTACCACAAGAAATGTGTTTTTCAGAAAGACAGTTTAACTGATTGACAGGTAATTAATCTTGAAAAAGAAGACTAATTAGACAATTTGTCTGTGTTACAATTGCTCTTACCGTTGTTTTAAAGAGTGATGTGTTGCTGATACTTTTATAATTTATAACAAAACAAGTCAGGAAAATTAAATTATTATAGTTGACAAAGCAATGCTGAAATACTTGCTACCTAGAGCACCATAAATATTAAAGTGTTTTCGTTATGAAGAACTTCAAACATTGTGGCAAAAACAACCCCATAGTGACCAGAACATTTTTAAATCTCTTTGTGCTTCTGAACTTACACGTTACAACATTTGTAATATTATAAATCTCTTAAAAAACTGGTTGTTTAAAAAAAAATCTGTAACACTTCCTGTTGAATTTACTGTTGGAATGTACATCATTCTAATTTATTTTCTATACCTAGCTTGTCTTTTCATGGAAAAATTGACCTAACTCAATACATTTATTAGGGTATGGAAATTTAAAGTGCTGCACTCCAGTCATAGATCTGGGAATTGAGAAAGTTCTTTAGGTCAGCATCTTGTTCTAAAGTCTGCCTTTAGGCCAGGAGAGATCAAGTGAGTTTTTCAAACTAGAACTGGCCAGGGAAATAAGAGGTTCCCTTTATAGTCGATCTCTATTTCCAAAACATCACGATGTCTCTCAGAATTACATGAGAACATAATTTTAGCCCGTATCATTAAATGGACATTTTACCCTCTGTGACTTGATATTAAGTAGGTTTGGTTGAGATGGATAGATAATAATAATGCTAATGCCCAATTATTATGTATCATTATTCTTATCATTTCTTGTATTTTGTGAAAGCAGACATACATGCTCCAAAAATATATGAATTGTAGTGATTATAAAATTTACTTCATATTTAAGATAACTCAGGGAAATCTATTTGGTGGAAAGAAAGGGCATACATTACTGTAGATGGTGACAATATTTGCCAGCAGTTAGTGTGTGTGTGTGCATGTGTGTGCGCATGTGTGTGTGTATATACTCAACTTTAAATTTTACAAACTCTTTAATATTTCTAATAGATTATGAATTATCTGAGGGTAAAGAATATATTGTTTACTTTTCAATCCCCATCACTTTCCTTCATGTTGAATAATGCCTAAATTACCTGGATAGACCTTTATTTGCTGGTTTGTTTGTTTCTTTCAAATTATTACCAAAGACATCTACCAATAACTGTACTTTTCGTGTTCAACTGTACTTCCTTTTTGCCCTTTTAGAAATAGATCCTTCTGTATTTCTTTTCTTTTTTGTTGAGGAAGATTCACCCTGAGCTAATATCTGTTGCCAGTCCTCCTCTATTTTTTACGTCAGTCGCTACCTCAGCATGGCCATGAGTGATAGAGGTCTGCACCTGGGAACCGAACCTGAGCCCTGAAGTGGAGCATGCTGAACTTAACCACTAGGCCACGGAGGCTGGCCCCGCCTTCTGTATTTTATATGTATATCTGTTTCTTCGGGGACTTCTGCTGTACAAGAAAGTATCCTTGAGACCAGGAATTTGATGGAAAGTGTATACATACTCCCCCATTTAAGTATGTGAATGGTGTAGATTATAATTTATTAAAGTATGATTTTCTTATGGGAATGGGAAAGTAAGTTCCTGAGGTGTAGGAAATGAAATAAAAAGCAAAGATGAGTTTGTTCATGTTTTAAAGCAGCATTTTCTTTTGGTCGAACATTAAAATTATTTTTATGGTTTTATTAATTAATGTCTTTGTTCATATTTTTTGAGTTTCTGTTTCATGATGATAGACTCCTTCCTTGACTTGAAATTACTATTTAACCTATTAAACCCATTTAAGCCACTTGAATGCCAAAGTTCTTCTAAGAAAACCTGTCAGAATTTACATGGTTAGCATAGTATGATAATTCTCATCATACATTGGATCCTTGAAAACTCTGTGTTTATTGTATTTTAGTATTTGATAATTTTGTAAGTGAAAAATAGTATTTCTTCTTTTTGCTTTTTAAGGTTGACTTTTTCAGTTTTATTAGTCATTTATATTTTGTTTTCTATAAATTATCCTAAATTTTATACTATTGTTAATCTCCCATAGCATCATTTTCAGAGACTGGTTCTATTTCTTCAACCTTAAACTTCACACTTCAAAAGCAGCATGTTATATAAAATGTTTTATAAAACATCTCTGCTTGGCTTTATTTTTTTTTTTTTCTATTTCTTGATGTTTCTTATAGATTCTTTTAATGACCCAATTCTCCGGTTCATCATTGTATGCTCTCCATTATGTATTATTTAATTTGCTAACAAAGTCAAAATTTTTAGAGACTGGCTTCATATTACTGTGGAACACCAACTAGCATCAAAAGCCTTCTACAAAGTAGATCCAGCCTTTTTTATTGTCCTAGTTTGTATCTCTTTGTATAGAAATTTTATTGTATTGGCATTATATTGCCAGGCTGCAAAACCTGTATCCGTTTTCCCCTCACCTTATCCACTAGCTTCCACATTCGTGTCTTTGTTGCTTTGAATCCCATTCTCTGCCTTATCTTTTTATCTCTAATTGAAACCTGTAAAGAATTTCAAATTCTACATTTTTTCATATAAGCTAACCTTATCCTCAACAAGGGTTCTGGGAACCACCATTACTTGATCTGTGTTTTTCAGAACATGTTTGCTATGTTCTGTCTCGTGTAAGGTGGTCTGAGTTACCCTATAGATAGATAGATAATCAGCTCTTTAAAGGCTGGCCTTGTCCCCTCCTTCTCATGGTACTGTGGGGTTTTGCACACAATAGAGTCTTGATTTATATTTGTTTAATTGAATTACACCTACTTGGTTGTTGGTAAAATTCAGTTTTATTACAAAGATTGATTTAATTCCTTCAGCAAATAGTCTCAAAAATTCTCTTGGGTTTTTATATTTGTTTGTCACAGTAAGCTTTGCAGTTATTACTACTCTGGCTTAAAGAACATATTTATAAATATTCTTTTGGGGACTACTTTTAATAACTTGTAAATAGGATTGACAAGTTACACTTTCTGAGTTGCTTTATGCTTTTGGCAACAAAACCTCAAAAACATAGTTAATTTTGAAGAAGATCCTTCTGGATTTGTGTGCTACCAATAGTATCTATCCGTTTGTTTAGAGAGATTAAATTTTATTGCTTCCAACTTTATATGAAAATAAGAGTGTTGACAATGTCAAAAGGAAGTGATCTTTGGAGACTTACTTTAATAAACAGATACAGGAAATCCATAAGAAGCATTCCCAACGTAAATTGCTATTTCTATAGTATTTAAGGGTGAAATACAAATAGTTTATGTTCTGAAATAATTTATGTGGTAGTTTCTACTTTTCATAGCTTTACATATACTTAGAGCTTAACAAATGTTTGTTGTTTTATCTATGTTGCTTCATTTTATCTTTAGAATAGCTTATTGGGTAGGCAGTGTGTTTAATTTCTGTTTTACAAAGAAACCATTTGTGAAAAGGTAAAATGATTAGCCAATATTCACAGAACATTGAAACTGGGAATATCTACTTAAGTTCCTTGCTGTTGAAGGTGTGGTCCACAGACCAGAAGCTTTGGCATCGCCTTGTTGGAAATGTAGGGCCTCACTCCAGATCTATTGATTCATTATTTTCATTTTCACAGCATGTTCACATGATTGCTTTGCACATTAACATTTGAGAAGTACTGGTTACATATCTTTTCACATGTTTTATGTTTTAAAATGTAGATTTTATTATTATTCTGCTATGGTGAGGCCAAGAAATCAGGAGACAGTTGCCATTGAAACGACAGTTTGTTACTCACATTGAGAAGATTGTTCTTTGTTCCCAGGAGGAGAGGGCATGCCAGACCATGCAGGGGCCCACTTTGGGAGGGACCAATGTCACTCAGAAGGCACAGGGAATGCGGGAAAATGTGAACAAGAACCTTTATTATGACTTTCCTGAGAAAGACAAGGCAAGGCAGGATAAGCAAGATTAGGACTGGCTAATTTGAATAATTTCAGTGGGCTCCAAGGTATAGAGGCTGTCTTTAGTTGTCTCATAGTTGGCCCTCAGGTAATTAGGACAGGAGAATAATGGCCTGGAGTGTAAGAGCCCAGTAAAGGATGTGGTAGGATATGGGCTCTGGATTGGTTAGTTTGCAAATGAAAGACATGTTCCAAGATGAGTCCTTTACTATCTCTGGGAATTGGCTGGAGCTGGGAGGGGCAGTCTCTCGAGGGTCAGCAAGGCCCCAAGGTGTAAAAATAAAAAGACAAGATTAACACATTATCACATAGAGTGAAACTCTATCATGATAGCCAGAGTCCAGAAAACTTTATATAAAATATGGAGATGCAGTTATTGCAAGGTTAATGAAAGGATTGAGAGAGCCAGTCCAGCTAGCCTCTGGCTAGGCAGATGAAATCCATTCAGGTCCTCCAGGTAATGCTGCCTGGAGGCCCTAGGTAATGCCCCTAGGTAGCATTACCTGGAGGCAGCTCTCCACTCTGGTTTATTCTTTATCCATGGATATTGTTTTGATTCCTCTGACTGGCAGGGACTTCCAGGAGCACAGCAGTAATTCCAGAAATAAGCTCATGAGTTGACATCTGTTTCATTGGCCCTATAATGAAATTTGGGCACAGAGAATCCTGAAGGCAGAGGACCTGCCCTTATCTCCCTGTTTCCTGCTTCCTCCCATCTCCTCTCAAGCCTACCAGTCCTCCTCACCAGAGGATAAGAACTAAGGAGCTTTGGGGTTACCCCCATTTGAGGATCTGGGTGAAGAATACAATGCAATTGCTAGTCGGGTTATATGAGAATTAGTGAGGTTAGGGGAAACTGTACAGCCACATGGTACTAACTTAAGAAAAATAACAATTCCATCAGTTTATTGAGAAACTACTGTTATGCTCAGTACTGCACAGATGTTAGCACATTTAATCTTAACATGCAAATATGAAAGTTGAAGGTCAGAGAGGTTTAGTAATTTGACCAAAGTTGTTATATGTTGGAGAGTTAGTGTTAAATACCATGTCTGTCTGACTTAAAAACCTATGCATTCTCCTATAGGCACATCTTTAGTGTCGTAAAGTGGATAAAAGTGCTTAAACAGTTTATGTATTCTGAGAACTTTTCCTTCCTTATTAAAGAAAGTGCTGATCTCTCTGCTCATGGGTTCATTGTGATAGCATCAATAAGAGATAGAATAATTTCCTGATTCATCTGAAATGGCTAGGGTTCAATTTTTTTTAGGTCAGGTTACTTTACTTTTGTCATACTCAAACCTAAATTATTTATCAAATCTGGAATGTTCCCAGGTGAGCTTGGCTCACCTAGGTTGATAAATCTATGATATCATTTAGAAATAACATTTGACTTAGGATAAAAGGAATTTCTGTGGAGATGTATAATATAGAAGAGAGGAGTTTGTGTAGAATTGTAAAAGGTACTTTAAATGTTTTTTACTTCTATTGAAATATAATTTACATACAGTAAAATTCATAAATTTTAAGTGTTTAATTCAATAATTTTGGCAAATATGTACTGCAGGTATATTGGTCAGGTATATCATTTTAAGCTAAAATTTACCTTCTAGTATAAAACAGAATCATGCATTTTCAGTGTAGGTGATATGTTAATCAAGATTTTTATATTATTTACAACTTACGCATTTCCCTTTTAGCATATTACTGTTATTCATAAAGTTTAAGAACTCTGTGCCATGCCAATTTAAATTTCTCATAAAAGGGTCATTAGTGTGGCAGATAAAATGCACTGCTATGGAAAAAAGAGTAATAGATTACAACTGCATTATAATAATTGTTCAGAAAATGATAGAATGTCATTAAATGCTAAATTATGAGTATTTTAGTAATACAACATGTAAATGTACCACGTTAGCCTAAGTCGTTCTCAAACTTTGACTTCCATCAGAATCACCCAGAAGCCTTGTCAAAACAGATTGGTGGGTCTTGTCACCTAAGTTTTTCTAGGTGAGGTTGATGTTGCTGCTCTTGGGACCACACCTTGAGAGCTAATCCCTTAGAGATGTGCTTCTTTTTGAGCCATTTAGCAATGTGTCAAAAATGTGTGTGTTTTTTTTTTAAGATTATGATAGATTACAACCTTGTCAGAGTTCAGTTGTACATTATTGTTAGTCATGTTGTGGGTACACCACTTCACCCTTTGTGCCCTCCCCCCACCCCCACTTTTTCCCTGGTAACCACCGATCAGTTCTCCTTGTCTATATGTTAACTTCCACCTATGAGTGGAGTCATACAGAGTTCGTCTTTCTCTGTCTGGCTTATTTCGCTTAACATAATACCCTCAAGCTCCATCCATGTTAATGCGAATGGGAAGATTTTGTCCTTTTTTATGGCTGAGTAGTATTCCATTGTGTATATACACCATATCTTCTTTATTCAATTATCAGTTGCTGGGCACTTAGGTTGGTTCCACGTCTTGGCTATTGTGAATAATGCTGCCATGAACATAGGGGTGCATGGGACTCTTGGAATTGCTGATTTCAGGTTCTTAGGATAGATAACCAGTAGTGGGATGGCTGGGTCATAAGGTACTTCTATTTTTAACTTTTTGAGAAATCTCCATACTGTTTTCCATAGTGGCTGCACTAGTTTGCATTCCCACCAACAGTGTATGAGGGTTCCTTGTTCTCCACAACCTCTCCAACATTTGTCACTCTTGGATTTGGATATTTTTGCCAATCTAACAGGTGTAAGGTGATATCTTAGTGTAGTTTTGATTCGAATTTCCCTAATGATTAGTCATGATGAGCATCTTTTCATGTGTCTATTGGCCATCCTTATATCTTCTTTGGAGCAATGTCTGCTCATGTCCTCTGCCCATTTTTTGATCGGGTTGTTTGTTTTTTTGTTGTTGAGCTGTGTGAGTTCTTTATATATTATGGAGATTAACCCTTTGTCGTATAAGTAGCTTGTGAATATTTTTTCCCAGTTAGTGGGCTGTTTTTTTTGTTTCAATCCTGTTTTCCCTTGCCTTGAAGAAGCTCTTTAGTCTGATGAAGTCCCATTTGTTTATTCTTTCTATTGTTTCCCTCATCTGAGGAGTTAGGGTGTCTGAAAAGATTCTTTTGAAACTGATGTCAAAGAGTGTACTGCCTATATTCTCTTCTAGAAGACTTATTGTTTCAAGCCTAATCTTTAGGTCTTTGATCCATTTTGAGTTTATTTTTGTGAATGGTGAAAATGAATGGTCAATTTTCAATCTTTTACATGTGGCTGTCCAGTTTTCCCAGCACCATTTGTTAAAGAGACTTTCTTTTCTCCATTATAGGTCCTCAGCTCCTTTGTCAAAGATTAGCTGTACATAGATGTGTGGTTTTATTTCTGGGCTTTCAGTTCTGTTCCATTAATCTGTGTGCCTGTTTTTGTACCAGTACCATGCTGTTTTGATCACTGTAGCTTTGTAGTATGTTTTGAAATCAGGGATTGTGATGCTTCCAGCTTTGTTCTTCTTTCTCGGGATTGCTTTAGCAATTCGGGGTCTTTTGTTGCCCCTTATGAATTTTAGGATTCTTTGTTCAATTTCTGTAAAGAATGTCATTGGGATTCTGATTGGGATAGTGTTGAATCTGTAGATTGCTTTAGGTAGTATGGACATTTTAACTATGTTTATTCTTCCAATCCATGGGCATGGAATGTCTTTCCATCTCTTTATGTCGTCATCAATTTCTTTCAATAAAGTCTTGTAGTTTTCATTGTATAGATCTTTCACTTCCTTGGTTAAATTTATCCCAAGGTATTTTATTCTTTTCGTTGCAATTGTGAATGGGATTGAGTTCTTGAGTTCTTTTTCTGTTAGTTTATTGTTAGTGTATAGAAATGCTACTGATTTATGTATGTTGATTTTATACCCCGCAACTTTGCTGTAGCTGTTGATTGTTTCTAATAGTTTTCCTATGGATTCTTTGGGGTTTTCTGTATATAAGATCATGTCGTCTGCAAACAGCGAGAGTTTTACTTCTTCATTGCCTGTTTGGATTCCTTTTGTTTCTTTTTCCTGCTGAATTGCTCTGGCCAACACCTCCAGTACTATGTTGAATAGGAGTGGGGAAAGGGGCACCCTTGTCTTGTTCCTGTTCTCAGAGGGATGGCTTTCAGTTTTTGTCCATTGAGTATGATGTTAGCTGTGGGTTTGTCATATATGGCCTTTATTATGTTGAGGTACTCTCCTTCTATACACATTTTATTGAGGGTTTTTATCATAAATGGATGTTGGATCTTGTCGAATGCTTTCTCTGCATCTATTGAGATGATCATGTGGTTTTTGTTTCTCATTTTGTTAATGTAGTGTATCACGTTGATTGACTTGTGGATGTTGAACCATCCCTGTGTCCCTGGTATAAATCCCACTTGATCATGGTGTATAATCTTTTTGATGTATTGCTGTATTCGGTTTGCCAGAATTTTGTTGAGGATTTTTGCATCTATGTTCATCAGTGATATTGGCCTGTAGTTTTCCTTCTTTGTGTTGTCCTTGTCAGATTTGGGGATCAGAGTGATGTTGGCTTCATAGAATGTGTTAGGGAGTGCTCCATCTTCCTCAATTTTCTGGAATAGTTTGAGAAGGATAGGTATTAAATCTTCTTTGAATGTTTGGTAGAATTCTCCAGAGAAGCCGTCTGGTCCTGGACTCTTATTTTTGGGGAGGTTTTTGATTACTGTTTCTATTTCTTTACTTGTGATTGGCCTATTCAGATTCTCTATTTCTTCCTGATTCAGTTTGGGGAGGTTGTAAGAGTCTAGGAATTTGTCCATTTCTTCTAGGTTGTTCAATTTGTTGGCATATAGTTTTTCATAGTATTCTCTTATGATCCCTTGTATTTCTTTGGTATCTGTTGTGATTTCTCCTCTCTCATTCCTAATTTTATTTATTTGAGATTTCTCACTTCTTTTCTTAGTGAGTCTGGCTAAGGGTTTGTCGATTTTGTTAATTTTTTCCAAGAACCAACTCTTTGTTTCATTGATCCTTTCTACTGTCTTTTTTGTTTCAATATCGTTTATTTCTGCTCTAATTTTTATTATTTCCCTCCTTCTCTGACTTTGGGCTTGCTTTGTTCTTCCTTTTCTAATTCTGTTAGGTGTCATTTGAGGTTGCTTATGTGAGATTTTTCTTGTGTAGTGAGGTGAGCCTGTATTGCAGTGAATTTCCCTCTTAGGACTGCTTTTGCTGCATCCCAGATGAGTTGGTATGGCATGTTTTCATTTTCATTTGTCTCCAGATAATATTTGATTTCTTCTTTAATTTCTTCAATAATCCATTGTTTGTTCAGTAGCGTGTTGTTTAGTCTCCACATTTTTGCACCTTTCCCTGCTTTATTGTTGTAGTTGATTTCTAGTTTCATACCATTATGATCAGAAAAGATGCTTGATGTTATTTCAACTCTCTTGTATTTATTGATGCTTGCTTTGTTTCCCAAGATATGGTCTATCCTTGAGAATGTTCCATGCGCACTTGAGAAGAATGTGTAACCTGCTGTTTTTGGGTGAAGTGTTCTATATATATCTATTAAGTCCATCTGGTCTAATTTTTCATTTAATTCTATAATTTCCTTGTTGATTTTCTGTCTGGATGATCTATCCATTGGTGTTAATGGGCTGTTGAGGTCCCCTACTATTATTGTATTGTTGTTGATGTCTCCTTTTAGTTCTGTTAAGAGTTGCTTTACAAATTTTGGTGCTCCTGTGTTGGGTGCATATATATTTATAAGTGTTGTGTCATCTTGGTGGAATGTCCCTTTTATCATTATATACTGTCCCTCTTTGTCTTTCTTTATCTGGTTTGCTTTGAAGTCTACTTTGTCTGATATTAGTATAGCAACACCTGCTTTCTTTTGTTCATTGTTAGCTTGGAGTATTGTTCTCCATCCCTTCACTCTGAGTCTGTGTTTGTCTTTGGGGCTGAGGTGTGTTTCCTGGAGGCAGCATATTGTTTGGTCTTGTTCTTTGATCCATCCTGCCACTCTGTGTCTTTTGATTGGAGAATTCAATCCATTTACATTCAGAGTGATTATTGAAATGTGGGGGCCTACCGCAGCCATTTTATCTCTTGTTTTCCGGTTCTCTTGCATTTCCTTTGTTTCTCGTCCCATGGTTTTTGAATTACTAATTCAGGTATGTAAATTTCTGTACTAGCTGTCTTCTTATTTGTAATTTGTGTCTTTATTCTTGTTATTTGTTTAGTGGTTACCATATGGTTAGTATAAAACGTCTCATAGATGAGATAGTCCATTTTCTGATAGCCTCTTATTTCCTTAAATTAAAACCTTCTGTCCCTTTTCTCTTCCCCTTCTAGGTTGTTATTGTCAGATTTCTTTTCCCCCCTTCTTTCTTGTGTTGTGAGTTTGTGGTTAAAATGACAGGGTTTATTTATTCTTGGTGTTGCCCTTCCTTTTATCTTTAATATTTTATTTAACTTTTGCTAACCTGTTCTGATGGAGATCTGCTACTTTCTATTATTGTCCTTCTACTTATCTCCTTTTCTCTTGGTTTTGTAGCCCCTTGCCTTTTTTTGATTTTTCAGGTATGAGGGTTTTCCTGAGCATTTCTTGAAGACTAGGTTTTGTGGCAATGAACTCCCTTAATTTTTGTTTATCTGGGAAAGTTTTTATTTCTCCATCGTATTTGAAGGATATTTTTGCTGGGTAGAGTATTCTTGTTTGCAGGTTTTTGTCCTTCAGAGTTTTGAATATATCATTCCACTCTCTTCTAGCCTGTAAAGTTTCTGCAGAGAAATCTGCTGATAGCCTTATGGGGGTACCTTTGTAGGTTATTTTCTTCTGCCTGGCTGCCCTTAGTATTTTCTCCTTGTTGTTGACTTTTGCTAGCTTCACTACTATATGCCTTGGGGTTGGTCTTCTTGCATTGATAAAGTTTGGAGATCTATTGGCTTCTGTCACATGAAGTTCCATCTCTCTCCCCAGGTTGGGGTAATTCTCAGCCATTATTTCTTTGAATAGGCTTTCTGCCCCCTTCTCCTTCTCTTCTCTCTCTGGTATACCTATAATCCTTACATTGCATCTCCTAATTTAGTTAGATAATTCTCAGAGAGTTTCTTCATTTCTTTTTAGTCTTAGTTCTCTCTCCTCCTCTGCCTGCAGCATTTCTATATTCCTATCTTCCAAATTGCTAATTCTGTCCTCCGTATTATCGGCCCTACTGTTCAGTGCATCTAGATTTTTCTTAATCTCCTCTCTTGTGTTCTTCATTTCCAGTATCTCTGTTCAGTTCTTCTTTATAGTATCAAACTCTTTTGTGACATAGCTCCTGAACTCGTTGAGTTGTCTATCTGAATTCTCTTTTAACTCATTGAGTTTTTTAATGATGGCTGTTTTGAAGTCATCATCATTTAGGTTATATATTTCAGTGTCTTTTGGGTTGTTTTCTGTGTATTTGTCATTTTCCTTCTGTTCTGGAGATTTCATATATATTTGCATATTGCTTGATGGTGTAGATTTGTGCCTCCACATAGAGATAGATTTTAGTTACTGCTTCCACTTGTTTCTACTGGTGTGGTGGTGGAACAGCTGTTTATACTGCACTGACCAGGAACCCTATCAGCTGTTGCTAACTGGGCCTGGGCCTCTCCTCCTAGTCGCTGTGGTCCTGTGGGGTCCCTCTTCAGCTGTGGGGGCAGTCACAAGGGGGCTTCAGGCTGCTGGTGCCTACTTTTGCAGACCACCTAGACGTGCTCCCTCCTTAGGGTCTGCAGCGGTGTTATGGGCATTCCCAGCAGCCAGGGGCAGGATCACCTATATTTGCAGCTCTGTCACTGTCGGCGCCCACAAAATCTCACTTGTCCACTAGAGGTCACAGGAGAGCTACAGGCATCTTCTGCAGTCTGTGGTTAGCTCACCTAGCTATGCCTCTTTTGTCCCAGGGTCTTCCAGCCTTGTGGTTGTCGGGGGGGGCCTCTCTACTAGTGCTGTGCAGAGGCTTTTGCTGAGGCTGCTGTGAGACTGTAGAGTTTCCCCCTGGGCCACGGAGCCGGGCCTCTGGAACTCGACCTAGCCCCAGTCTTCTCCCCCAGCATCTTGGGGGGCCCCTTGCCCTGTCTGGGGGACAGCCGGAGACCGTGAGTTCAGTGGCGGCTGGCTGGCTGCTGCTCTGCCTAGGATTCTCCTCTTCAGGACCCTCCCAGCATTCTGAATGCTGGGCGGAGCCTCTCCCCTAATGGCGAGTAGAGGCTTTCCCTGCTGCCAGATCTGGAGCCCAGAGTTTCCCCCTGGGCCATGGAGCCAGCCACTGGAACTTCACCCAGCCCCAGTCCTCTCCCAGGAAATCTCCTGTAGCACTGTGCCCCGACCGGGCGACAGCTGCAGTCCGTGAGACCGGTGGCAGCAGCTGGCGGGCTGCTGCCCAGTTCCGGATTCTCTCCGGGAGCCTCCCAGCGTTGTGTATGCTGGGCGGGACCTCTCTGCTAATGGCGAGTAGAGGCTTTGTTTGCTGCCAAAATGGGATTCTGGAGTTCCCCCCTGGGCCGCGGAGCTGGCCGCTGGAACTACCCCCAGCCCCAGTCCTCTCCCAGGAGATGTCCAGTAGTCCCGTGCCCTGACCAGGCGACAGCGGCAGTCTGTGGGACTGGCGGCAGCAGCTGGCGGGTTGCTGCCCCATTTGGGATTCTCTCTGGGAGCCTCCCGGCGTTGTGTATGCTGGGTGGGGCCTCTCCGCTAATGGCGAGTGGAGGCTTTGTCTGCTGCCAGGACGGAAGCCTGGAGTTTCCCCCTGGGCCACAGAGCCGGCTACTGGAACTCCAACCAGCCCCAGTCCTCTCCCAGGAGATCTCTGGTAGCGCCATGCCCTGACCGGGTGACAGCCGCAGTCCATGAGACCGGTGGCAGCAGCTGTCGGGCTGCTGCCCCATTCGAGATTCTCTCGGGGAGCCTCCTGGCATTGTGTATGCTGGGCAGGGCCTCTCTGCTAATGGCGAGTAGAGGTTTTCCCTGCCGCCTCTGGTGTGGGACTCTGGAGCTTCCCCCTGGGCTTAGATGTAATCGCGGGGGGCTTAGGTAGGGCTGTGGTCACCTGTTTCCACCATCGCTCCTCTGATGTGTGCACCCTCCTGCCCTTGGTGTGTGGCGATGTTCTGGGGGCGTCTGCTGGAAGAAAGCCGCTTGCAGGTACTAGGCCGTTCGGGGGTTGGGGTTGGAGAATTTCCACTTATCTCCACCTCGTCCCCAGGGGAAGTCTGTCCACCTTCCGATGTATAGCAGCACGGGTCTCTCAGGTGTCTTGAGATGCTGTGTGGATATCCTTTCTTAAGCAATGAATGTCCAATTAGTTGTAGATTCGAAGGGGGAGAGACAAAGAAGACTACTCATGAAAAATGTGTTTTTGATATCTATAAAAGTTGTTTTTGTTAATTGGCTTTCTGTCATTCAAAAGACTGGATTGAATAATAAATTACTTGATTACAATAATGACAGAAAATCTGTGAATATAGTTTTGTAAAAGAAGGAAACCACAAAACTCCAGAATAGTCTATAGTGCTTCAGCATAAGCATTCCATTAAAATAAGTTCTCGCTAAAAATGCTTTAGTCCTGGAAACACAGCAGTAACATCCAAAGGCAATCAGAATACTGTGTATCTGTTACACTGTTTATGCAGCTCCTCCAAAGGAAACTGTTCTCCTCCTTTAAGAAGCCCCTGAGGACCATTTTGTTTACTTTGCTTCTACTCTTCCATCTCCTAAGATCCATATTTATACATTTGAAATTTTTCTGTCAGTTTTTTAAAAAATGTTATCTTGTATCTCATTATAAAATTTTTGAACTTTTAACTTTCTTAGAGGATTATGTACTAGATTAATTGGCATAGAACTTCATGTCTTCCGTTTTATTCAAGTGTGCTTGAAATAGATATCTCTACATGTATATTTGAAGGAGAAATTAATTTTCCTTTTGGGGGTATTTTTCATAAACAGAGCTTAATAAAAGCTAGGGTTCAATTTTAATCACATGGAAATTATTTGGAATGAAATCTGTAAAGTAATGCCAAAAGCCATGCTATAAAAGAGTGATTTTCTCATTTAAGAAACTGCTGTTATCTTTCATTTCCTATAAGATCAAACTCTTCGGACCTCCTTTGAAGCTGTCCTGCTGCACTTTCTACAATTTAGTAACATTCTGGATATGATGATTAACAAATTCAAGTAAATCACCCCTTATCTCTGCAGAACTTCAAGTGTATCTCTACTTTCCTCTCATACATCAAATGTTTTTTCTCCGCTTCACTTAAAAATTACTGAATGACTATTTCTAGTTCTAAATGCTCCAAAGAAGTATGCCTTGATAATTCCCAACATGTTTCTTCCTCATCTTCCTAACTCTTCATAGAGATTATTTTCTTTAAAATATGTTTGGAATCTGGTTATATTGAGCTTTATAGGTCTTTTATTTGTTTTTTTTTAAAAAGCTTCATTACTTCATATGTATACATATTGCCCTCAACGAGAGTATTAATTTCTTAAAGTCAGGTATATTTCATATGCAGTGTTTGTGTCTTCTACAGTTCTTAGCAATTATCAAAATTAATAGTCATTTGAAAAACTCAAATTAACTTAGGAATTAGCCTGTTTATGTAAAATGACAGATAATCTAGAATCATTTGGATGGGAAAAGTTAAAATATAATTCTTTAAAATGAAAGTACTCCTCTGTGTGTTGAAAAGGAATAAAAGAAAATAGGCTTAAGAATGGTATAAAACATGAGTGATAGGACAGAGAAGGATTGAACCTCTGGAAGTCAGGGTTCCTAAAGAGTTTGTAGAAGTTCCTTTGTAAATTTTTAAAAGCAGAGAATATTTCACCTTCTGAACTAATTGCACTGTAGTTCTCTCTTAGAGGAGAGGTATCGATTAGTGATCGCTAAGATCTAGTCTTAGACTAGGTCTCTCTAGTCTGTCCTGTTCCCATGATTATGCTTTAAACCAGTTGCAGGATTGCTGTTATCTGTACAAAATTGAAGGGAGCTGAATTTAAAATGGTCAAGGTAGCTTTCTGTATATTAAATTTTGTCTCTAAAATTACTATACGGTGTTTTGTTTAGCATCAAGTATATGATTTGCATAATAACACAAGGCTGGCAGCACGGTCTATTAGTTACTGTGAAATCAGTCTGTTCCTTACTTTGTAATGCGTAGTTTAAAATTAGTAATTAAAAAGTAATTATTACTAGTGATAGATGAATGTTCAATAATAAAGGTTATTTTCTACTTGACTACAATAAAGGGAACACCAGGATTGGAGTCACCTTGCACAGTTTTCAGAAATTTACTGACTTTACTTTCTGTCCTTGCTTGAAAGTGTTAGTGCTTTCCAAATTGAATATTATGACACATGATATTTGGTCAAAATTACCCAGCATTCGTTTGTGCAAAAATTTCTGATGCAATATTTTGGAGGACTTGTTGGCTAACTTATTATTTGTGGTTGATTGAACCTGAAAAGGTTATCCTAGCAAAACCTGATGTTTATTTAGCTTATAATTAGGGACACATTTGTATGCCACACTAGTCTTCTGTCCTTGGTGGAGTTGACATGTTATTTGGCATCATTCAGGTAGCATGATACACTACATTGAATTAGACAGAAGAGAAGTACTCCACAAGATAATTGCTTTCAGATATGATAGCTGCTGGTGCTTTTGATTGTTTGTAATCCAGTTTACTAGAGTTTTGCTAGAAAAATCTATCTGCTTTAAATAATCTGAATGCTTATAAATTATGCATTAGCAGTTGGAGTAAATATATATTGTTCATTTGACAGATAAGACTACTAATGATAGGTGGCAAGGTACCTAGGATGAGATAAGAAAGAAAACGTTGATCAATATTTGACACAAATGCCTAAAAGCTGGAAAATTTGAAGAGAAGTCAGAGAAACAATTGTTTAGTTTCTGACTATGGAGATGGCTATTAGATGGTCATGGTTGAAATGCATTATATGTAAAGAAAGTAAGAGATGAGACCATAAGTAGTAATCTCTCCCATTCTCCTTTGGAGGATAAAATGTTCTACTGAATAGCTCATTCAGATGAAAGATGAAGGAGCAATAGTGTGGAGTTCCTGGCTGCTTCAGACCATTTTCTCTGGGAAAATGCTCCTTCCACAGTGATTATTGAAGGGCTGGTCTAACTTTATACCACATGACCTTTCCTTTGGCCACATGTGTTTGGATCAGTGTGGACACCTGAATCAAGGACAGTTCAATTTTATGCAGGTAAGCAGGAGCAGTCAGATTCTCTTTCAGAACATTATATTAAGATACACTATAAGTGGGAGACTATGAATACAACTTGAAGTAGAATGTCCGGGCTGGGGTAATCATGTTTAACCATGTGCAAGGTGATAAACAGAAAAAAAATTCTTGGGGCCGGCCCAGTGGCATAGCAGTTAAATTCATGTGCTCCACTTTGGCAGCCTGGGGTTGGCCGGTTTGGATCCTGAGCTCGGACCTACGCACCACTTATCAAGCCATGCTCTGGCAGATGTCCCATGTATAAAGCAGAGGAAGATGGGCACAGATGTTGGCTCAGGGCCAATCTTCCCCAGCAAAAAGGGGAGGATTGGCAGCAGATGTTAGCTCAGGGCTAGTCTTCCTCAAATAAAAAAGAAAGAAAATTCTTCACAGAGAATCAATTGATTGAAGATATTTAGGGAGTGGCTGTGGCCTAAAAGAGCTACAAAAAGAATAGCTATTTAATTGTTTATATATCTTATATACCCTATAGAATAAAACCTGCTGTAGAGTTATATGCCCTTGATAGGGATTTAAACATTTTTTCTGCCTAAATTCATTCATTTTCCATAGGGACAGCACATTATTCATTTCCTGGAGAACCTTTGGCTTAAGAAATTCATGTACATTGTTAGGGAGAGAGATATTTCCAGATATTTTTGATGAAATGATATGATATACTGAACAATATCTTTTACTATACTTCTGCTATACAAACTATACTTCTAACATACAAACATATCTTTTGTTGTTAGTGCTGTTGAGTTTATTCCAACTCCTAATGACCCTGGGTACAGCACTGTGGAACCCTGTGTGGTCTTTTTACGCCATCCTCTCACCTTCCAGCGCTATTTCAGGCAATGTTCCATTACTATTCATAGGGTTTTCATAGCCAATTTTTTTGCAAGTGGGTGGCCAGGTCCTTCTTCCTAGTCTTTCTTTCTGGGAGCTCTGCTGAAACCTGTCTGTCATGAGTGATCCTGCTGGTATTTGAAATATCAGTGGCGTAGGTTTCAGCATCACAGCAACACACAGCCACCACAGTATGACAACCGAGAGTCGGGTGGTGTGGTTCCCTGACCAGGAGAGGAACCCAGGCTGCTGCAATGAGGGCACCAAATTTTAACCACTAAACTGCCAAGGCTGACCACATGGCCATATATGTATCTATATCGATCTAATTATAATTATGATATATAATATATGTGTCTATATTATATATACATACGTAGTTTGGACATTTTACTCAGTCTTTAAGCTGTATCCACCTACTGTCTGTAGTCCCTTTTAAAATTTCAGTGTAATGTCTTAAGGCTTTGCAGTGCTTCTTTGAATCTGTCACATGTACGTGTATGATGTTCATATATAGAATTAGGGCATCCTCTTCTCTGGGTATCTACCTTGCCAAGATTTCTCAGACTTCTTTCCCTATTTCTTCCAGCTGAAAAGGAAACCACTAAGTTTCATAGTTTTAATTTGCCATACTGTTTCATGGCTTTGGCTTACCCTCTGAGAAAATCCATTCAAAAGAAAATACAGCAAACACACTGTGCCAATCACTGATCCAGGTTTTGACTCCCCTCAACAGTCTGCCTCTTTATGTTTATACTATAGAATTCCCTGGAAGTTACCTTTTATTAAAAATAAAATTTATAATTTTATTCATAAATTTTGAGCTATTATTATCCAGGACAGTCTTTTATAAGGGAGAAGTACTGTCATACCAGGAGCAGAAAAGGAGCATTTGTCTTTAAAACCTTATTGGTACATTTAGTTTTATGGTGCATTTCTAGAAGTTAAATAGTTAGATCACTGAGCATCTACTTTTAACATTCTCGTCCCGAAGGAATATTACATCATTTTAAACTTTCCTCAACACTTTATAGAATTTCTGTTTTCCCACATTTTCATCAGTACTCGATATTAGCAAACTTCATCATTTTTGCCACTTTAAGAAAAGGAAACCGGTAGCGTATCATTGTTTTCCATTCTGTTTTCTGATTACAAATGATGTTGGTCAGCTGTTTGTATTACTTTATAGTAAATTGTCTTATCATGTCATTCTGTTTTTTGCATTTTTTGTAAACCTCTGAAACAGAGAGTTTAGTTGGAAATATTTCTTAATCCATGGGAAATTATTAATGTTGTGTACAAGTCCCTTCTCTTGTTTTACTTTTTGTTATTTTTATTTCACTATTTTTTTTCCTCCCTGGATCTCTGCTGTCATCTCTTTGTTTGATTCATCAGGGACCCCACTCCAATGTTTGGTAAATGAAGTTAAGTATATGTATTTTATCAAAACGTATATAATGCAGTTTTGGTTAACTATATATTTAAGTTTATGTAAGAAGTATTGTGTTATAGTGCTCATTGATTTCCTAATTTTTTGAGTCATTGTACTTTTAAAACAGATCAATAATCCTGTAGGTACCTTTAGTTTGTTGTATCGGACTGATGCACTGTATTCCACTGTCACCATATTTTAATGATGAAATATACTAGTAATGGACACCTAACTTATTTCACTCCCTGCTAACAGTATGCTTATGCATTTCATTTATCTAATTACTGGCAAATTGTTTTCTAGAATGACTGTTTAATTTTAATTTTATATCTTGGCATAATAATAGAATTTTACTAGTTAGTTTACTTGATTTTTTTTCCTTTACCCATGGCAATGTAAGCCTCCTGAGAACAAAATCATTATTTTTGTTTTGTTCATCTTTGTTTCCATAGAACTAACCCCATAAAATCATAGGTATAGAAAACAATTAATAAGTACTTGTAGAAAGATAAATAAATGTAATTTCTGGTTATAATGCAAGGTGATATTTGTTGTTTTTCTTCAAATTTTGCTTAGGTCATTTCCTCTAAAAGCATGGACTTAATGCTGGAAATATACTGGAATTTTCAAGATTGACTAATCTTCTGAGAATAGATAAAATTTATATTCATCTAAAGAACCACAGTAACACCAAATGCTGGTGTGAATGTTGAACAACTTTCATTGCTGGTGGGAATGCAATATGGTAAAGCCAGCTTGGAAGATAATTTGGCAGTTTCTTACAGAACTAAACATAATCTTACCATTACAATCCAGCCATCATGCTCCTTAGTATTTACATAATGGAGTTGAAAATTTATGTCCACGTGAAAACATGCACACAGATATTTAGCAGGTTTATTCATAATTGCAAAAACTTGAAAGTAACCAAGCAGTCCTTCAGTAGGTGAATGGATAAATAAACTGTGGTACATCCAGACAATGGAGTAGTCAGTGCTACTGAAAAGAAATGAGCTATCAAGACTTGAAAAGACTCAGAATATTACTGAGTGAAAGAAGCCAATCTGAAAAGACTGCATACTGTATGATTCCAAGTATATGGCATTTGGGAAAAAGCAAAACTATGAAGACAGTAAAAAGATCAATGGTTACCAGGAGTTGGGGAGGTAGAGATGAATAGGTGGAGCACAAGAGGATTTTTATGGCAGTGAAAATCTCTGTATGATGATATAATGATAGTTACATGTCATTATACATTTGTCCAGGCCTGTAGAATGTACACCACCAAGAGTGATCCCTTAGGTAAACTCTGTACTTGGGGTGATTATGATGCATCAATGTAGGTTCATCAGTTGTAACAAATGTACCATCTGGTTGGGGATGTTGATCATGAGGGAGGCTATGTGTGTGATATATGAGAAATCCCTGTATTTCCCGCTCAATTTTGCTGTGAACCTTAAACTGCTCTAAAAAAGTAAAGTCAATATAAAAAAACACAAAAAAGTAGCCTTCTTCAGTAAAAGAAACCTGATTTACAAAGAATAAAATTTAATGGAATATAAGTATGGGAAATTTTTCTAAAAGTATTCGCTATGGAGTTCCTTGATGTGAGTTCTCCTGATTAGCTTAAGAGAGTATTGAAAACACACAACTTTTTCGTTTGAGTGGTTGGGAATGAAGAAACTTAAGAAATTGGTAGTAGCTGTTGCTGATAGAATATTAGATAGATAAATAGAAGATAAAATATCTGTTGACGTATAACTTAAGAAACAAAATAATTTTATTTAAAAAAAATGATTTACTCACTAATCACAAACATGTCTAGAATAGAGTGCAAGAAGTCTTTACATTTTACAATATTGCCCAGACCAACTCATTCTCTGTATTGATGAGCACCTGTGGATTATCTCGAGGAGATGCCATCAATACTGCAGATGGCTGACATCAGTGTATTTGATCTGAACGAGCACAGGCGTCTGGGGTTGAATGTTTTCACTTTCATAGGTTTTCTTTGGAAGTTGTTCTAAAACAGACATTTTTTCAATATAAATGTAAATTATGATTCTAATTTTATGTCTTCTAGAGAACATAATTTTCTCTCTTATCTTATAGGTTGTCATAATCTAGGAAAGATCCTAAATAAAATCAGTTGTGGCATAGGAAACAGGGATACAGAATTATTTAGCTCACTTTTTGCTTAATGGAAGGGTTCATTTTGGAAAACTAATATTGCCTTAAGAACAAGGATATCGTTTCAATAGAAGCTCTTCATTAATAATAAATATGCATAGCAAGAAGATAGTTGTTTTCAGGTGTGTGAATTGATAGACATATTATTCCTGAATTTCTATAATCATCCATTTGTCATTCTGATATATAGGTTGGGAGCATTACGTCCCACAAATGGTAACTGATTTTTAAACTACTGGTTACAGAATATTATTATAAACTGCCCTCCTTCTTCAATTGTAAATCATGTCAGCCTTGAAAAAATACTCTCTTCAAAGAAAATTTATGGATATAGCATCCTATAATTAATAGAATAATTGATACACATGGAAGAATGCATTTATATTAAAGTTAGGATTAAATGATTGGTAGTAGAACCAGCTTGACATTGGAAGTTTATTTTAGACTTCTATCTAGAAGATCTTATCTGGATTTTTACCTGTACAGTTTGTATTTAATAATAGTTCTAGATGTCTCTTAATCACATCTGTCAAATAATCCTGAAAAAAAGGCAGTCTTGTCAGTGACAGTCTGGCTTTAGTGACTAAGGACTTCATTCACTAAGAGAGTCTTGAAAGTATGATGTGTATTGATCTTCAACTGCCCTATTTTCAGTCTCATGGAATGTAGAATTCCCATGGTGTGTGTGAATCTAAGTGTGTATGTGTGGATAGTCTTCATACTGATACATATGAATGTGCATTCGTTTGTGTAGATATTCTTTCTATATGATATTACTGTTGTTGATCACCATCATTGTGTTCATATATTATTTAAATATAATGATATGTGACTGGTTGTTGTTTCTAAGCTCTCTTTCCAGAGAGGAGGAAAATATCAACCCACCCACCCATTCTCGATATTTAAATTGCAGTTTTGAGAACCCAGCCCTACACTCTACACACAAAAAAATCATCTTTTTATATTTGATAGACACATAATATGAGCAACCATATGCCAGCTTCATATTAAAGTCAAAATTTTCTGAGGAATAATAGCATTCCAAGGCATTTTTGATGTTTAGTTAGATAACTGTGTATATATATATGCATGTATATGCCAAAAGTATATATATTTATAAAACTTCTGTACAGTATTGACTATATTCTGTTTTAAAAATCTTTAGATATGTATTACTCAGAATTGATTACATCATGCTGACATAACAAATTAAACCTCAAATATCAGTGACTTAACTCATTAAAAGTTTTTCTTTTCCTCACTCAAGACAGTTTAGTGCAATTTACTGGGGCATCATTCCACAGTCCTTCAGGGACCCTGCTGAAGGTGACTCCAGGTTCATGTGTCTGAATCATTTGGAACATTAGTGTAGTTGGAGGGTCTTTCACTGGTTTGGCCTGAAAGAGATTCATGACATTACATTGGTCATAACTAGTCATATGGACCCAACTGACTGCCAAATGCCTGAAAAAACTGAAATCTTTTTCAAGAAAGAACATGGAATATTTTTTTTAACTGACTGCCTCTGTCACACTATATCTCAACTCTTGCTTCTGTAGGACTGGAAGTCCTGGTCCTAACGAAAGGTTAAAATTTCTCTAGACAACTCTTAAGGGTTTCATGGAATGGTGCCTGGGCCCTTTGGAGTTCTTATGCCTAGAGACTTGCAGGTGAGAACAGGGGTCACAATACTGGCAAAGGCAGTTGACACTGGTTAGTAAGAGAGGTAAGGGTGTTTTTACAAAGTGGAGATAGTGAATACATGTGAAACTCCAGGGATTTTGTAGGTTCCTCCTGGTACTCCCTTACCCCAACATAACTTTGAATGGGCACATGCAACAACTGCAACCTGAGTTTATGATAATGAAATACCCAGAACCCCTAGGGGTAAAGGTTTTGTTTAACCACCAAGTAAGCCACCAAGACCTACCTAGGTGATAGCTGAGGGGGAGAGGGGTTCATAATACTGTTAAAGAAAAAATTATTCTGACGCTTGTTGAAATGGTAAGGAAAAATTTATTCAAGACTATGGCAATAGGGAGAGAGATCAATCTCAACTCCAAATACAGCAGAGACAACTGGGGATTTATAGCCACTGAATAGATTGAGGGGGTCAGTGGATGGAAAATTACTAAAAGGAGATATCAAGGGTAGGGAGAGTCTTGCTAAAGCAACAACTGGATTCTTTCTGAAAGTAGGTCAATGACTTATACATCAAAGGTGGGGAATGGAGAAACTTGATCAGGTGTTGAGGTGGATCAGCTATCAAGGGTGCCTTTGCAGGATTCCTGTTAAGCTAGGCTTGTCAAGGATGGAAACAGAAGCCCTAGGTTAAGGCTTAGTCAAGAAGAGTGTTCAGAGAAGCCTAACAAAAGACTAGTCAAGGACAGGGTCTTTGTCAATGGACGGTGGAGTAGGGAAAGGATGAGCACCAGTTGCAGTCCTGAAATACACTGCAGTGAGGGGGATGTAGTTAATCTCACTAATCTCTCTTCTGACGTTCCTCTTAGGAAGCAAGGCCCATGAGATCAATCTTGCCCGTACCTGTGTAGATAATCTGTGTGGTGCAAGGGATGGGCTCTGGTAGTGAGACAAATTGCCACTCAGATCTCTTAACACATGGAGCGCAGTGTCTGATGACCTGAGCTGCTCTGCTCTGAAATCTATCACTGCTTTTTTTGCTGATTCCAAGTTTCCCATGGGCTGCCTCACATGAATGACTGAGTCAAACAGGGAAACTAAGGCAATCCCATTTCTGGGAGAGGAAGGATTGCTCTAATGGGCAATTTTGGTTTCATAACTCCTGGTCAACCTTGCCTAACTTTCTTAGACTGCACTGCAATCTAAGATGTTTCCCTCTAGTCTTTCCCCCTTCCCTCTCTCCTTCACAATGGCCAGAACTGTGTTGCAGTCTAATGTCTGTACAGACTTCTGACAGCTTCTACCTCATTTTTCCTCATAAACATTTCCCCTAGTAAACGCTTGCACAACAAATTGCATCCTGGCATTATTAGAATGTGAAATAGAAACAAATGAGACTGTCTAGGTCTCTCTGTTTTGTGACCTAATATCTTTATGAAATTCTTCAAGTTGCTGGCAAAGTTTTCAAACTGCTTATTTGGCCAGTTCTTCTATTGTAAACCAGCAAAGGAGCCAATATGTGTTTACAGGCTTTCTTGGAGCAAACTCAAGATATCACTATAGACAACAGAACATAGATAGGAAAAAAAAAGTAAATTTGAGGATTTATAGAGTTTCTGGGAAGGATACCATATTTCCACAGGTGATAAAATCGATGTTTAAAGTTAGTTTTTCTTAAATTCTCAAGTGGTAGGTAAGCCCAAACTGACACTTGAGTTGACATGGCATATATTAAATATTACATCAGGTATATCAACAGAAGTACTATCAGACTAGATAACTATATCATGTGTCTGGAGGAATTTGGAAATTTCCGTGTCTTCCAAAATTAGAATAGGGAGTCTAAATAGTTGTAGACAAGAAATCAAGAGTCAAAGACTGCCAGTTAGAGCTGAAGAAGCACTGAGAGGTTAAAACCCACAAAATTAGTAAGGGAGAGACTCCATTCTTTTTCCCAGCTATGATCTATTTCAAGTTGCAGTTTTTTTTTTTTAATGATATTTCCTTTTCTTTTAACTTGTGCCCTTTTTATTCACTTAATCACATATTAAAAATGATATTATCTATTTCCAAGTCCCGCATCTACTGGAAATTTATTCATGATTATAGTATTATATTTAAAATTAATTCACATGATCAGTGCTCTGCATTTAAATGTCACATAATATACAAATTGAAAATCTAATGCCAATTCACGTGAAATCCAATCCAGGTGGTTTTGTTGACCAGGAAAAATACTGGATACTTGAGAAATTTGAGAAAAGGTAGAGTAAATTTAATATCTAGTAGACTATGATAGATTGTCATTTTGAAATGATTCACAGCCATTGTTAATAAACTTTGTCTTGAATTTTACTTTATTCTAATTTTTTTCTTGAGTATATGAAGCCTACTTGCAGCTTTTAAAGGTTAAACTGTTAATGCTAGGTCAGTGTTTATGAAACTATAAACCCTGGGATTGTTGGTGGTGGTTTGGAGGAGTCATATGTAAATATGGTAATATCAATTACACTGTTTTTTTGTTCTGGTTTTATTTTTTATTTTAAAATTATTTGTTGAAATATAGTACACATATAGAGAAACATAAGTACAAGGCTCAATGGATGTCATTACAAATTGAACACACCTAACTAACAGCCCCCAGACAAAGAAATAGAATATTACCAGCAATCTCATGTCCCTTCCAGTCACTACTCTCCCCAAGGGTAACACTAGCTGGAACAGCCCAAAAGCATAAATTATTTTCATCTGTTTTGTACTTATATAAATGAAATCATAGAAAGAAGAAGGGGAGGAGACAGTAGCCATAAAAATGCTCCTAGAACTAACAAGAGATTCTAGCAAGATAGAAGAATAGAGGATCAATAGACAAAAATTAACTATTTCTATATACTGGCATGAACAATGGGAAAATCAAATTAAAACACATACTTTAAAAATATTTTATTTATACAATAAATTTTATTGTATGTAATTATACCTCAATAAACTTGAAATAGAAACAGAAACTGTAAATCCTCAGTGACTTGCCTTTGACGTCAAACAAATTCTGTCTTTGCTATTTACTCGAAATTTTCATATTATGTTTTCTAAATTTCAGTTTACTTATCTGTATATTGGGCCTAACAAAAAATATTAAGTCTGACTGTCTCATTTAATATGTTATGATAAATATACATTAGCAGTTTGTGGGCACGTCACATGCATTGAATAGACATTAACTGTCTTTTGTGTCTTATGTAGATACTTTACATGGCTTTTTTGCTAATAATCACTGTAATAGCTTTAAAATTTTTTAATTAGAAATGCAATTCTTTCAGTTTCCTTGGCTATAACTAAAGGTGATGGATCCTATTATAGCTCAGTGAGGGAAGATCGGACTACATTAGCCTCAACTTCACCATTTGTGAGAAGCAACCTTAGAAAATCACATGGCTGTTACAGGGTATCCCAAATTCAGCACTTCTCAAGAGTAGGAAAATCACACAGGGCATCGTCTCTCACTGACTTCATTAGATCTCTTTTTCCTGTTCTCAGGAATAGGGGTATCTATATGTCATCATTCTCTTCAGCTGCTTGAGTCTTCGATTATTAAATTTAAGTTTAATGCAACTAAATTCTTTACGCTGCCAAATCTACCCTAGTGTAACAAAATTCAAAGGAACTTTAAGCCATATGTTTTTTAACCTTTTCTTAAAAGACAGTTTGAATTATATCACCATAATACGATATTCGTTAAACATGATTTGTAAAGTTTCCTTGCAGTATATGTGCCTAATCATAGCTGATAGTAACAGCAAGAAAAAAAATGGCTAATTCATGAATTTTGTTTTCTTAACCTTTCATTCATAAAGTTTAAAATTTAGAAATAGATTCTACCATATTATTGGCCAAGAGTCAGTAGATGCTATTTGCAATTTTTATGTATATTTGAATTTCCCCCAATTTACATCTGACTCCCAGACATTTGGTTTATCCCATACGTAAATACATTCATTAATAGTCTTTGTAAAAGACTTATTTGTAAACTTTATTTACGAAAATGTCCATGGAAACACATACAATGATTTGAAAATTTCTCCTGCTATGAATATTAAACACAGTTTTGTCAATAATAATTTCACGAGTATTTGTTAGCACAAAGATTAAAGGAAATCTTTTTCATAAGAAGTTTCTAATGTAGCAACACACACTTTAGGGAAGATGTGATATTTAGAATCCTTTGTTCCAAATGACATTCAAAGGTTTCCCAACTGGAGTCCTGCTTCATATCTTTAGGCAAAAATAATGTAATCCTTTCTTTCTAATTTAGAAATATATTTGACAGTTAATATTCTATAGTGTTATAATTAATTTATAGTTTGAAAAATATTAGATCTTTCTGGGAAATTTTGAGATACTTTCCAGTTATTAATGGAGATTTTATTTTCTTGAATTAAATTCCACTGGTGTGTTGAAAATAAAATTTAAAAAGAGAATAAGCTTTTACTTTTTAAAAGTTGATTACGCTAATATGGGTGAGTAGTAGTAATGGAGCTTTTGATGTTCTTGCAATTAGATTTTAATCATATGGATTCATTTTACTTGCTTTCCAAATAAATCCTCTAGTGGAATGTTTTCTCTTTAGAATATAGTCCTTATATTAAACTTCCTTCAAGATGAATAAATCTCCTAAGTGAATTTAATAATCAGTTCTGATTGAGTATATTAAAATGAGATGTACTTTTAATTCTTCGGTAATTAAGATATATACATTCCGTATGTTGGTACTAAGAACAGATCTCTATTTACATACTACAGAACAAACAGTCTAGTGGCACATTCATTTCTTGGATCTCAAGGAACTTAGAGGAAGGTCCACCTTATTGCCTTTTTTATATTTTCCACAGACTTGTCATAAATATGTACTGCTTGTTATTTTCAATCACTGAAAAAAAAGAAATTCTCTTTTCAAAAGAGTCAATAATGGGAATTTTCCTCTAATAAGTAAGAAGAAATATACTGGATGTTTTCAAGTCTTGAATTTTTTTATACAGACATTTTAAATTTTCTAGCAAAATCTCTGTCGTTTATAGTTCTGAACTGTGTGGATTATTTACGGAGGTGCTTAAGTAAGTAAGTGGGAATTCAAAATGAATTTCAGTGTATTCAGTTTAATTTGTTAATATATATTGCATTTCATTTGCACAATACAAAGCAACACAATATTTATGTAAATATCTATTATCTATGTATCACTTATTTATCTATTTATGTATCTGTCATCCTCCGTCCTTTCATCCATGCATTCCACTGTCCGTCTTCTATTTTGTGTAAATTCTGAGGGAGAAGGTATTACAGGGTATATCAATCTTGGTCTAATGAGAAAGGAGAAAGCACATAGAAATGTAAACATAGAGAACTCTTGGCTGTGGTAGGAGAGAGACAATTAAGATGGAAAGGAAACTCTAATATACCATAGGGCTGAAGGAGAGGATCCAAGAAAGGACAAATTTAGGAGGGTTCAAACCTTATTAAAGAAGCTGCAGTCGCAGTCCACTGGGTGGCAGAGAACGTTAATGAGTAGTTCAAGTCAGTGCTTCTCCACAGTCACCAGGCAAGAGTAGAACAGTCATCTGGGCCACAGATCAACTGAGACTGGCAGGAGGTGTTTGAAGGGAGTCAGGACACTGCTGCAGGTCCTGCCAGAACTGAGAGCTGGAAAACCCTCCCTCTGTAGGAACCTTGTGTCCTTCTGTGTGAGGCTTGGCCAGCTTGAGGGGCAGGACAAATGTTGGGTGGCTGGCTCTCCTTGGAATGTTTTTGTGATTAAAATAAATGATCACACAGTTTTCTAGTATCTTCTGAGAAGTTATATTTTTAAAAGGAGCATATATTTTAACAAGATTATTTATTATTTTCTTCTCCCCAAAGCCCCCCAGTACATAGTTGTATATCTAGTTGTGAGTGCCTCTGGTTGTACTGTGTGGGGCCTCAGCATACCCTAATGAGCGGTGCCATGTCCACGCCCAGGATCCAAACCAGTGAAACCCTGGGCCGCTGAAGCGGAGCGTAAACTTAACCACTCGGCTATGGGGTCGGCCCCAGAACAAATATTTTTAAACAGTATAAACCTAGTATCAGATGTTTCCTTTTTATTTGTGTCTAAAAATAGACTAATATTGAGTGTAGTTACCTGGATTGAAAATATGAAATTGTTTTTGAGGTCACCTCAAAAATAATAAATGTGGCTTACCCATTGTCTTAAATAAGCGAATGAGTATGTAAATTGTTGTCACAGTTGACACACACTCTCTCATTGACCAAACTTAAGACGGGCTCCTTTGAGTCCTCTTTTCATCTAAGCCTTGTCCTTGGGCCTTGTTTTTGGCCTGTCTAGTTCAGTTACAGCAAGAATCCTGCTAAGTCAGTTTAGAGAGAATCCTTTACCCTGAATATCGGATATCGAAGGTGAAATACCCTGATCACCCTCGATATCTGATCAAATTCCTTATCCACCACCGTTGATATCTGATTATCCTGGGCTCCCTTCAGCAAGAATTTTGTTGTCTATTTAGCAAGAATCGCCCTTCTCCTGATGTGTTCTCTTAGTAATTTTCCACCTACTGACCTCGCACTCTGTTCATTGACTATAAATCCCCACTTTTCCTTGTATTCAGCACTGAGTCCTATCTCCCTTATTGCAATAGTCTTGACACCCAACGTAATAGTTCTGAGTAAAGTCTTCCTTACAACTTTAACAAGTGTCAGAAGAACTGTTCTTTAACCAATTCAAATATGTTTTCTGCATTAAGAAAGTCATCATTTCAACTACTCTTCATTATTCACCATATTGTAAGATATTAATTTGAAATATGCCATTCATTAAGCAAACTTCAACTGAAATACGAGATTATTGGGTAAACTGAGGACATAATTAGATGTATTCAATCTTCATCAACTATTTGGGATTTATTCAAAAGCTCATAATCCTCTCTAATTAATAATATGCAGATGAGTAGTTTGCAATAATTTAGCCAAGCTGTTCAACAAATCTACATTGACTGGATTGTTCTACTCATCATTTGTTTTGGGCAGAAAATACATGATAAAAAATTTGCTAGTAAAATATAGTGGTTACAGTCTCTAATTAAAGAACAAATGATTCTTAAATAAGATCACTTGATAAGAATTTTAATTACTGTTAAATTAATGTCATTAAATGACAATAGCAACATTGTAGGTTACTTTAGAATATTGAATGACATAGGCATGACTGTGAGGTATATTACCATTATGCGTATGTATATTTGTGTATGTGCTTTCTAATGAATTTTAATACAGTTTTTATGCTAGTTCTAGACTTACAAGGAAGTCATAAAGATAGTACGAGAGATCCCATACACCCCATACCAAGTTTCTCTTATTAACTCTTATATTACTATAGTAAATTTATCAGAAGTCGTGAATCATGTATCAGTACACATTATTATCTAAAGTTCAATTTTATCCAGATTTCCTTTTATTTTACTTAATGTTTTGTTACTGTTTCAGAATCCCTTCTAGGATACTAAATTACATCACCTCATCATGCTTCCTTAGTTTCTGTTGGCTAGAACAGTCTCTCAGGCTTTTCTTGTTTTCTGATAACTGAGAGTTTTAAGGAGTAATAATCAGGTATTTTGTAGAATGTTCTCAATAGAGGTTGGTCTAATGGTTTTCTCATAAATTAAAAGCTGTTATAGGCTTTGAGATGGACAAGATGACAGAGTTAAAGTGGCGTTCTTGTTACATCACATCAAGTATACCTGTTATCTACGTGACATCACTTGTGGTGTTAATCTTCAATGCTTGACTGAGGTTTCTCAGGTTTCTTTACTATAAAATTTCCCCCCCTCCCCATACTGCACTCTTTGGAAAGAAGTTGCTGTACATAATCCACATTTAAGGAGCGAAGAGTCATGCTCTACCTCCTTCAGGGTGGAGTATCTGCATATATTATTTAAAATTCGTTTGTATGATAAACTTGGTCTTTCTTTTTCCTTCCTTCCTTCCTTCATCAGTATGGACTCATAGATATTTATTTTATAATTTGGATTATAATCTAATATACTAATTTTTTCCTTAAATTTTTCAACTTTAGCCATTGGGAGATCTTTCAGTTGACTCCTTTGTCTCTTTAACGTAACCACATCATTATGCCTTTTTTTTTTTGTACTTTACTTTCTGACATTATAAAATGCTCTAGCCTTATCTTGTGTTCTTCCTACCCTAGTCCTAGAATCAGCCATTTCTTCAAAGACCCCTGGTTTCATTTCTTAGAGAATGATATTAGAAATGAGGATCTGGGTGCTAAATGTGTTTCTTGCTACTAGGGTGAGTTTACTTCTAGGCTCTCCCAGCTGACAGAGCAAGGAGACACACGTGTGTATAATAACTTTAGTGTATACACATATCTAGAAATATTTCTCTTTGTATTCACCTGTATTTATATTAAGCTGAACATAAGTTCTTACTGATGTATCCAACTCTAATTCATTATCATATGGATTATTTCAACCTCCTCTCCTTGCTTGTCTGTAGCATCCTACTCAAATAATGAGAAGCTGGGATCCTACCATCTGCTACCAATTTACTTAATTGTTCATTCTAGTATACATTTATGGCAGTGTTAGAATAGTTAACCTCTATTACCATGGGAATCAACTTTATCAAGTAGAATACAGTGCTAATGCATGTTCCTTTTGCCTTTAGTTTTACAGACTCCACTCATTTCCAAAAGTACTTAGTTCAGCAGTTTTTTCCCTTACCTTCTTCAATTACATTGTTTCATACATTGGTAATATAGTTGGATTCTTTTGTAGTAATCTGCATTCTATTCTAAAATTATCTAGTTTCTAAATTTTTTTAATTTGCATATTTAAGATCAAATATCCTTCATGTCATGTATCCACCATTGCAATATCATTTAGGATAGTTTTACTGTCCTAAAATAAAATCCCCTGTGCTTCACCTGTTCAACCCTCACCTTTCTCCTGAACTCTTGGGAACCACTGGACTATTTATTGGATCTTCAGTTTTACCTTTTCCAGAATGTCATATAGTTGGAATTATGTAGTATGTGGACTTTTAGAATGACTTCTTTCTTTCACATAGAAATATTCATCTGAAATTTATCCATGTCTTTCTGTTTCTTGATAATTCATTTCTTTTTTTAAGTTCTGAATAATTTCCCATGATATGGATGTATCACAATTAGTTTATCTGTTCACCTATTGAACAGGATCTTGGTTCATTTGAGTATTTGACAATTATGAATAAAGCTTCTGTAAACATTCATTGGCAGGTTTTATGAGGATATAAGTTTTCAAATCAGTTGGGTAAACATCTAGGTTCATCTAAGTGCCTGTTGTGAGTCTATTTTTAAAATATGAACAAAAGGAATGAGTGGTTCTCATATGATCGATCAAGCAATATACTGTCAGGTCATAAGGAAGATATTTCTTGGGGGGACAGGAGGGGAAGTGAAATCATGGTTGCTGTGTCATATAGAAATATTAGGAAAAAATTAATTGGGATCATTTTATGTTCTTGGCACACTCCCAGAACTTTAAAATATCATTGCATTTTTCATTTTCTGTAGAAAAATTTAACCCATAATAGTTTTTTAAAAATATAATAAATAGTAAATCTTTGGTTTGAAGAAAAGGGTATTATTTAGAATAAAGGCACAGAAGAGTTTTTATTTGAGATATATAATGCTGAAGCAAAATATGAATAATGTCTAAGACACTTTGCAGTTCAGAAAGGAAAGCTTGATATAGAGGTCAGTATTCTTTTCAGGGTGTCTATCTAATTGAACGATTCTGCTTTTTATTAAAATGTCTATTAAAATGCTTAATTTTTGTTTCTGTTGGTATTAATAAGCTTTATTTTCAGAGAAGACTTTCATTTAGAGAATAAATGAATAACTACACTTACATTACAAGGAGTGCAAATGACTGCTATGACCATATTATTAGTTGAAGTATACTAACGTAAGTTTTCTTGAAAATGCAATGCCTTGTAAGCCCAGGAAATTCATCATGGGCATATTATATTGAGTTTTATGGAATTGGTCATCAACTTTTATAGGTTATCTAATGGAAACATTTTTCTGATAGTTCTAATATATCAATGAGAAGATATAGATGGAAAAGATTTGATATGACATTTTTAGTTAGCTTGATCATAAGACTTTTGAAAATGTGTTCATATTTAAATATCATAAATTGGTAAAGCATAGCTTGCCAAAGTACAAATTACCATAGCAAAATTAAAATGAGGATAAAATTCTACAGGTATTTTTCCAAAGTTGTAAATTATAATGGTACACAGAATGAGTATTCCACATAAATATAATTTCTCCGTCATATTCAAAACATTTTGGGGCATTTTACTATTATAATTGAAATTTATCTAAAGTGAATTATACATTTCCATTCCTCTTAAACATATCATATAGAATATTTTATTAATGACTTTATTCCTCCATTATAAACATTAGTTACTCAACATGTCTGTGAAACAAGGATGCCCATTGCAATGTCTTGGACTCTGCAGCTGTCAATAATGGGCTCTACTTTCATAGTCTTTATGTGTCTGTCATTTTCTTTTTCACATTCTTTCTCTTCTGATGTCCTTTACTAGTTTCAGAATTTTGACTGCTTATAATCTGCTGCTTCACTTTACATGTAATTGTCAGGTGAATGTGTTTCAGCTTCTCACACATCAGTTTAGAGGCTGTGTTCCAGGTAGTTAATCTGACAAAGGTATAAATCTGAAAAACAGAGTAAGTAAGGCATTGCAGGCCACCATTATGAGACTCATAAATGACATCTTACAAATGAGTTTTCAATCTTTCGGTGGTAAATGTTGATAGCAGTTTTGGTCAGTATGTCAGCCATTGTTAAACCAAAAGCCAGTTCCTTTTTTTTTTTTAAGAAACTACATACTTCCAAATATTTTGAAAAATTAATATTTTTATAGGAATTTTTGCAACTTATGCAGTATTTCCCTGACTTCACTTTTGGAGGAAATTTCATTTGGAACGTTTATCACTCATTTTATTATTCTGCTGGTATTTAGTGCTGACCGATCCTTGAACTCTGGGTGACTGTGGCCAGTGTAGCTAGTTCATGTATTAAGATTGTTAAAAAATGACATTTATATTCTCTAAATGGTACTATTGATTAACTTGGATCATGTATTAAGCTGTGTATTAGGTGCAACATAACCAGGATTAATATGCTGCGCTTGGTTTTGAGTTTAGATTGCCGCTAACAGATTATTCTCCCTTAAAGATAGCTGATGTTTGCGGAAGAAAGTCATGCTCCCAAATATGTATATTAAAAATAATTCCTAAATCAAAATCTAAAAGATGA
Source organism: Equus quagga (assembly GCF_021613505.1). Classification (NCBI taxonomy): domain Eukaryota; kingdom Metazoa; phylum Chordata; class Mammalia; order Perissodactyla; family Equidae; genus Equus; species Equus quagga. The sequence goes on from NC_060274.1 coordinate 100,547,292, forward strand.
AAGCAAAATATGAGCCATCATCATTTTGTCATCCAAGTGAGGTTCCTGGCAAGATTCATTTCAAGCATTATCTCTTCTAACAACTTTTTTCCCATTTCCTTGAAAGATCATTTGCCCAAAGTCCCATAGCTGCTTCTTTTAGCTTTTTTCCATACCATATTTTAATTGTCTTGTTTCCTCCTCACTACATTTTACTTTTACTTGTCTGTCTTCCCCTCCCTACCTTTTAAGATCCTTACAGACAGAGTCTGTATCACCCTTGTATTTCTAACAACTGGTCTAATGCCTATTTCATACTGAGCCTTCGTAGTCAATATTTTTTGTCTGGACTGAACCTCAGATGATGATATTTCTTTATGATTTTAGTAAGCTTTTATCTTGTCTCTCAATAAGCTCCCATTAGAGACAGATGGTAAACGCGTGTATAGGAAAATATAGACTATATACAGGAGATGCGGATTTTATAGATAACAAATAATTAATGTAAATAATATGAAATATCCATGGAAAACTCACAGAATATGATATCCATTTATTTGCTTTATCCATGTATCATCAAAAAAATTTGATGTGCAAAATGAGATAGAATATGGCCAAGAGCTCCATTATTGAAATCAATGATAATCTAACATTCCAATAAATTTGTCTCGGTTTTTCAAAATGAGTATAAAGCCAAAGCTATTTTATTGTTATAGAAGCTATGAAATATAAAGACAGGGCATTTTTAGAGGAATTAACAGAGAGTACAACTAAATTCTATTATCTTGATTTGGGGAGTATATAATGTAAGGCTAAAGCAAAATATCGATAACACTTAAGACACTTTGCATTTCAGAAATTCTGCTTTTTTCTTATCTAATAATAAGTCCTCAGGACCCATTTTGGGTGCCACTTCTGTGGACACCTGTACCTAAGAAATGGGCAGGAGGCCGACCCTTTATCCCTGGCACTGAAAATAGTTTGATTGTGGTGAATGAAACATTTTCATGTTTGTCTATTAATTATATTTGTTTTTACATAAATTATCTTTTCATGCCATTTGCTCATTTTACTGTTTTCTCATCATCTTAAATAATATAGACGTTAAACATTTTGTTTTAAATACATGTTGCTAGTTTTCTTTTTTAATTTAATATGCTGCTATTTTCTTCACATTTCTGAATAAATTTATTAATATTTTCCATCAGACTTTGTGGAACGGTAAGACCCTTTGACAATAATTTTGTTGTATTGTTTACTATTTTGTGAATCTCTTGAACTGACATTGTCCCTGAATTAAATGCTTAAGGTTCATTGTCTTACCTATTGCATCATTAACATATTTTTGTTTCCTAATTAGAATTTAAAAAGAGAAAAAGAAATGCCTAAACACATGTATAAAGGTGTAAAAGACCTTAAAAATCCATGAAATGTAGTGTCGGAAAGTATAATAATTACCCTTTTTAATGTACGCCGAGCCCACAATGACCCCCTCTTCTCTAAAAATGGTACTGCTTCCTCCCGCTTCCCATGCTGATGGCCTTTGTCAGCCAGGTCCATATCACATGATCTTACATACAGACAAGGATTGAACGGGGCTCTTTTCCTGAACTTAAATTATGTAGCTAGTTTGACTGCATACTGACCATCTTTCACCTGCATGGACAAGTAAAAAGGATGGAGTAGAGATTCCAAGAGAAGCAAGGAGGGAAGAGAGGGAAAAGGAGGAAGATAGATATAGTCAAAACTTGGTTCTGGACAGTTTTGAGTTTTCCACTTTCACATTCCTATCTCTCTCAGGATGGATGTTGGCCCAGGTACTATGGATAACCTCTTGTCATTATAAAAATTCTATTTACACAACGATTCTTAAAGTAAAAGACTTTGACAAAGACGTTAAGGATGGCCTGGATTCTAGTTACAGCCTCGCAGCCAAACTAATATTATAAAGATTTTTGTATGTTGCTTTCTACTTCACACTGAGAATTTTTTGTGTTCTGTCCTCTGAAATTTGTTGTGGAACTCTGTGTGTAAGAGTGGTTTCCATTTTGAGTTAGCATTTCTGGAGATAATAATTTAAGTGAGAATGAAAGAAAATATAATAGAGGTAATATTAAATTCTAGGGACAAGGGAGCAGTTCTTTGGGTCAGAAATCGTATCAGCTTGAAAAGACTGGTAATACTCTTCCTGTGTGAAAATAGAAACAGTCACTGGCCTTAACAATAGATAGTTCAACCAATGGGTGGATGCAGAAAAGACTGTGATTCACAAGTTTTTGTTTTTTTCTGCATATAACAATTGGGCAATAAATATTTGCTGAATGAGTTACTAAATGTGTGAATTCAACTAATAGATGTGAGTAGAATCTAGTAAAGCAGGAAAAATTGGTTTGACTCTTGAATGAAGAAAATCTATGGGGCCCAGCCTGGTGGCACAGCGGTTAAGTTTGCCCATTCTGCTTTGGTGGCCTGGGGTTCACCGATTCAGATCCCAGGTGTGACCTATGCGCCACTTTGTCAAGTTGTGGTGTGGCAGGTGTCCCACATATAGAGTAGAGGAGGATGGGCACGGATGTTAGCTCAGGGCCAGTCTTCCTCAGCAAAAAGAGGAGGATTGGTGGCAGATGTTAGCTCAGGGCTAATCTTCCTAAAGAAAAAGAAAAAGGAGAGGAAAATCTATGATATTTATACAAAGTTCCAGGCAAGAAACTCCATTTATTAAGCTGCTTCACCTATCCAGTATGTTTGCTCCAATTATGTTTTCTTTAGGTCCAATTATTTCTTATATATCTGTAATTCTTTAATATACATATTCTATTTTATCTGACTGAAAATTCACTGAAGACAAGAAATAACTTATTTCCTTATTTATTCTGGCTAAATATAAGTGATGTTGCTAATTTTTGAATATTATGTTTAATTGTATAATTTATAAATTTACATATTTATTGTTATCATTTATAACTTTACTCAAACCTTCATAACGATTAATTAAATCTACTGACCTAGAAACTTGAGAATATATTGAAAAGTGTAATGCTGGTGATTGTGCTTATCAAATTTGTATTCATCGTGGATTTAGAGGCTTCAATTTTATCTTAAACTAAGCATGGGAAGGAATCCTGACTGGATGTGTGTTGGGCTCCACACTGTTTACAGAGAGTAACCATATGCAGTAAGAGTATCTTTCACTAGGCTTCATCATGGAAAAGAGGATTTGACAACTTTGTGAGACTGTAATATAGGTTAGCCATTATTCAGAGGTTTAAATTTCAAATATCAAATCAATTCAATAGCCATTGCTCATATTGTAGAAGATGGTCAACATTGCAATTATGATCATTTCTTAAATGAAAGTTTTCTAGATATCCTTATAGGTAGATTTTACAATAAAGATCTCAAAAATGTACCTCTTGAATTATCCAATTCTGTTGTATATATAATGGTTCAAGAAAAGTCCCAAGCCAATGAAACTGAATTACAATTTATTGTGGTTATTAAATTAGCTTTTATTTCAAGTGTTAGCCATGAAACTGAGACAAGACTCTTTTCACAAGATCAGGAGAACACATGGAAGACATTTTTCAAAGAATTTTGGTGTGTTCAAACCTATCACTTGATTCAGGGTGGCATGTGCTGTCCCACATTCCTACTTAGGGACTTGAGGATATGGAGTGAGGAGTCTATAGTTGGAGGGAATATGCTAACACCACACCTTTGAAGGAGTGTTATTATTAAGGAACAGTTGTAGAGAGCCAGATCATTGGCCATCATTTAATCATCTGATAATCATGTGATAGCATCATATTAAAGTAAATCTCAGGAGGTATATTATAACCCTAGTTTAAGGCAGGTTGCCTCAGGAGACTATAGAATTTCCAGTGACATTCAGTGTGTTGTGCAGATTTAGGGCAGAATTAACCCAGAGTAATTTTGCACCAGTGAAGCACTTTTGACACTTTTATTCACTCATTTATGAATTTACTGTAGAAGCATTGACAGTATACATGTTATATAAGTGAAGTGTAAATAAAGTTCCTGAAGGCCTGCATAGCCCCTTTTTATTTTCTTTCAGTCTCTATTGGAAATGTTTCATGTAAACAAAAAGTAGTGAATCCTTTAAGACTTGCTTTGACTGTTTAATGAAATGGCATATTTCGGTTTTTATTTTAAACTCTTTAATATTTTTCCTTTGTTAAAAAACCTCACCCATATTGACACACTTAACTTTTAGTAAAATCATGATGATTCAAAATGCTCTAAAATTGTTTCTAAAGACAAGAATGTAAGACATCTATTAAAAATATTATGCAAATGCCCTTGCAAACTTTAAGTTGGGTAGTTGGAACGTTGAAATTTAACCATGTAGATGCTGTAAATGATGTAAATGATGCTGTAAAAACAAGACAAAGAGGAAAAATTGCTATTTTTGATGTTTTCCACTTTTAAAAGTTTCTACTTTTGAAGCTTTTTATAATCATAATTTCTTGGGCATAGAGAGTTTAGCAGTCATACATCAAGGGAAAATAGCTGGATGAAGATAAAACATAAAAGTTTGTTTTCAAAGTAATTACAGACCTTTTGAGTTTATTTGTAATTGACCAAAAAAACCTTTTCAAATATATAGGTGAGGGATTTTTTTCTCTACTATATATTTTTATGACTAGTCTGAAACCCAAAATGAAAAACAATATAGTCTCCATAATATAAAATTTTTAAAAAATAATGTTTAGACTATTTTTATTTTAAAAACCTAAAGCTGGAATGATATGAAATTAGGCTTCAGATATGAATATAGTAATATAAATGAGGTTATTAAAGTAATTTAGAAAAACAATTATGGTAACTTTTTAAAAATCAGGACAGTGCACTGGAAACAGCTGAGGACTTTTGGCTGACCAGAAATGTATTCTACGTGTCTGTTTCTTTTTTTTTTTTTAAAGATTTTATTTTTCCTTTTTTTCTCTCAAAGCCCCTTGGTACATAGTTGTGTATTTTTAGTTGTAGGTCCTTCTGGTTGTGGCATGTGGGATGCCACCTCAGCGTGGCTTGATGAGTGGTGCCATGTCTGTGCCCAGGATTCTAACCAACGAAACACTGGGCCGCCTGCAGCAGAGTGCGCGAACTTGGCTACTGGGCCGGCCCCCTACGTGTCTCTTTCTTTTTTCAGGAGGAATCCTTAATCCTTCTTCTACATCAAGTTACACAGTCCTAGAATATGTCAACTATCATAAGTAAACATAGAGCATAAGATTCAATTTGCAATAGCTGACATTAAGTGGCTTTTCCTATGGGGAAATTAAGAGATGTAAACAAGAGTGCCCTTGACGTTTCATTTGAGTGTATCACCAAGTAAAGCAGGGAGTTATTCATAATTGTTTGAAAACTCTGTTTCTGGAAAAAATAAAATGCAAAATAGCATTTGGTGTATAGTTGGAAAGTCAAAAGCAAGTTGAAACAGCATAAATGTCCATTATTTATATAATCAGAATTTAGGGTAAGAGTGGAAAAATCCATAAAAATTGAGTAAAAGTAAATTTCCTTTATTGTAACCAGCAATTAAAAATAATTTGTAGCTTGGGGCCAGCCCGGTGGCACAGCAGTTTAGTGCACACGTTTCGCTTCTGGGCAGCCCAGGGTTCGCCGGTTCAGATCCCGGGTGCGAACATGGCACCCCTTGGCACACCATGCTGTACTAGGCGTCCCACATATAAAGTAGAGGAAGATGGGCACAGATGTTAGCAGGGCCAGTCTTCCTCAGCAAAAAGAGGAGGATTGGCAGCAGATGTTAGCTCAGGGCTAATCTTCCTCAAAAAAAAAAAAAAGGAAAAATTTGTAGCCAAAGTTAGAAGAATATTTTTAGGATTTAATTAAGTGTAAAAATCTGGATTGATCCATGATGATATGTCTTGCCTTCACATGTATTTCAATAAATAATAATGTCTTTATGCTGGATTCGACTAAATGACATCAATGGCAAAGAGCTTTATTGTAATATGTAGGGCAAATAATTTTATTAACATTCAGGTACTGTGGGTGAGGTTAGGGACTTCTCTGCTCTCCTGGTTGTACCTGAGTCTCGGGCAAGCCCCATGTCCCTGGGAGTTTGGGGTGAGGCTTTCTTAGTGACCCACTCCTGTTTCAAATGCGGTGAAATATCACTTTGTGTCTTTGACATGACTTGTGTGGGAACATGTTTCTTTTTCCACCCCAGCAGGAGGAGGAGCAGATTTTTCTGCCTCTTGTCTAGGAAAAGACTGCGTTTTCGATTTGTTTGATTTTTTATGATTTTACCTTCCAAGAGCCACAGTGAATCTTCTCCTCTTGCTGGGCCAAGATTAGGTAGGAGTGACTTTCCTCCTTGCTTTTATATCCTAAATGAAAGCTAAAAGTCCATGAATTCATTATTAATTTTAACTAAAATTAAAATGATAGAAAGACCCAACTACATTTATTCTATGAATAATAATGGAACTTTCCCATTGATGGCCTTCTATACAAGGGAGGCAGCAGAGCGTTAAAGGGGATTGCTCTAGAGACTGAAGCCACAAATTCCTCATGTTCCATTTCCTAGTGTTTTGACTTTGGTCAAATTACTTATGCTTCTCTTTTCAGATTTCTCCTGGAAAAATAGAATAACAATAGAGGTGTTCAGAGAGTTAAATAGACTAATGTGCTTAGAATCCTGCCTGTCACATGATGAGTGCTTCATAAACAGAAGCTAATGGGACAGTAGAGGTGCGATGGCATCTCGTATACAAGAAATCTATTCCAGTAAGCTAAAATCTTAATTTCTCTTTTTTCTGTCTTTATAGGCTCATACTCATTTAGTAGGTTTTATGTGACAAGCATTACACTATTACCATCTCTATTTTTAGAAGAATTTTAAAGACCATTACACTTAAAATCTCCCTCATTGTTGTGAATTTAGATAGAATACTAAAATTTTGTAAAGCAAAAAGTATTTTTGAAAAAATAAAAATGGGGCACATTCTTTATAAATTTTCAAGACTCTAACTTTTATTTTTGTTGTATTTTATGGAGTTGAAATTGCAATTAATTTTTTTAGGTGAAAATAGTTCCCTGTTGGCAATTTCATATGATATGAACTACGATCTTTGAGGGCATTTTAAATCTTAGTATCTATTTATTTTCTGAGTATATAATATTTACATTAGAGTTCTGAAAAAGGATAAAACTTTGTTGTTTGGTATCTATGGTTCTGTCATTTTCTTTTAAATAAAATTAAATATAGTTTGGTAGCTAATTAAAGTTCTGTATAGCCTTGTCATTTTGTTTGATGTCATGATTTTACTACCATTAACTCTCCATAGAGAACACTTAGTATTAGTAATAGATTTTATTTTTCTTTTGGTTAGATCACTTAGAATTTATTAATTTATTCTGAAAGCATAGTTTTAAAAAACAAAAGTCAAGCAAGGAAAGAAGAGTTTTAACAGTAACTCTCAACAGAATTGTATTAGTACTGATGACTTTGCATTTTACATACTATCGTATGTCTTGAACAACTTTTAAAATTTAGGCCATCAATACACAGGGTACCCTGCTGAGGCAAATTATAGTGTTTCATAGTTAGGATGCAAAGTTAAAATGACTTATCTAAGCACAAACTAATTCAGGACAGAAAAGGAAGTATAATTAAGAAATACTTTTGGTTAAATTGAACCTAAACTTTAAAAAAAATATCAATTTCGCTTTATGCACTGTACTTTACACTAATCTTTAAAAAAGAAGCTGGTAGGTATATCATCAGTAGAGAGTAATCGTTTTATATTTAAAATAACTGCTTGCATATGAACTAGAATTTGAATATGAAGTAGATTTACTCAAATGCCTAGGCTTAGCTAATTCAGACTTTTATCAAAATGTCCTGCTTAAAAAGAAGAGACCCAAAAAGTAGTTGGAAGGTGTTTTATTGGTTGTCTAGTTCTAATTCCTCTAAATTGCAAGGATCTTCTCCAGTACACATATGACATTATCCTATGCCTAACTACTAAAGATTATGGGCTTAGTGCCTTGAAGGGTCCTCTGCATTATGCTCAACAGTTCTAGAAGTCATTTCTCTGTTTCTATAATTCCACCCATTGGTGAAGGTCAAGTGAGAACAACAGAGCGCAAGTCTACTCTGCCTTCTGTGTCCTATTCATTTACTCCTCCATCCATTCATTCACCCATTCTTAGCTAATGGCCAAAGTTTGTATCAGATCCTGAATGTGGAAATGGATATGAAGAGTCTCCGCCCCTGAAAAGTGAGCTAGTCTGTCAGCCAATATGTGATCAATACTATGAAGGACATACATCCACAGTTGTTGTAGAAGCTAACGAAAGGACTCCTGACTCTCAGCAGTGAGGTTGGATGTCAAGGTCTTCAAAGAGGAAAAGGCCTCTGCCTGGAGTACTTGTTTCTGATGCAGACAGAGAGTGAAGGCCTAACACAAAAGGGGAGCATGAGTTCAAAGAGGATTATGATTTACATGCAGATTGAAATGAATAGAAGTGACTTTCAGATGTTTAAAGAAGATATTTATTGCAACATCCATTTTCTTTTTTCAGACCTATTCTTAGTTCTTTTATTTATTATGTAGTTTGGTTTCCAGATACCTTCCTCTGTGGCAGTTTAATTTATCAAAAAATGTGGTGTTTAAACAGGACAAAATAATCTGCATATCCAGAGTGCCTTCTGATTTATCTTTGCAAAGAGCACTGTTAAAGCTGTTTTTTAAAAAGCTGACTGGGTGATGCTGTTGAGCTAACATGCTAAGACTGATTATACTGTAAAGTATAAATATCCCACTGCATTCTTGTTTCCTTATTATATAGAGATTGCTCTCATAATTTAGTGGTGTTTTTAATGGGGATCCAAGAATGTAAACTGTGATTGGTGGGATGAAAATTTCTTAAAATCTGATTGAACAAAATGTAAATTATGTACAACTTTTTCCATGGTGTCATTCAGTAGGAGCAAGGTTAAGCAGACATTTAGCCACATGCGTCCACTCATTTACTGGATTTCTCACCTGGTGCACATCAACCATCTGGAGAGCAGAAGAGTACTCTGTGAATTGGTTCAGTTTGCTGTGTTTCTCTCATGGTGAGGCATAAACGCTTAAAGAAATAGTAGGTAGTTGAGAAAGGAGAAGGAAGTCGGGGGAGAAAATCGATGCTCTAGTGATAAGCAACTTCCAAATAGCCGAGTAGCTGCCGGGAATTTATGCCGGCATTAGTCATAGGTCATTTAACTTTATACTTGATCACATTGGGAAGTAAAAGAAGGCAGAGCCATTGAATGCAGGGGTTCACACTAAACCCAAAACTGACCATCAGCTCCTAGCTGCTCAAGATCTCGTCTGCGTGCCTCTTCACAGAGGCAGAGTAGACCTTTGAGTAGCCTTCGTACATATATAAGAAATGCTTTTTCTGCTTACTAAACAGAGAATGCTCACGTTTCCCTATATAAGAAAAAAATCACTTGCACAGCATGCTTCTCAAAACACATGTTTTCAATGTCCCTTATTTAGCAGTTTATTTTGTATCAGTGGTCAGTGTACCCTGGTGATTAAGAGCAAGAGCCCACTTGTTTCCTGACTTCATACATCAGGTTTGCACTTAGGACCTGTGAGGACATGCCTAAAGCACGTTCTTTAGTCTTTCTGGGTCCCAGTTATAGATAAAGTATGGGTAATGATGTCCAATTTAATGAGTTGTTACCATTTGATTAGGTATGTAAAGCAGCTAAAACTCTCCTTGGCACATAATAGATGTTCAATAAATTGAAGCTATTACTGTGTATTGACTTGCTTAACTATTTCATTTTTGCATGTGATCACCTTCCCTCGGTAACCAGGTCCATGGGTGCTATGGGAAAGGACTGTGGTGGTCATATGACTTCACCACAACTGTACATAGAGTTGCCATTATATGTGGGTTGGCTTAGAATCTTGCTTTGCTAATCAACAGAGACGAAAACACATTATAAACTGATTGATTGAATGATTGGCTACCTGCCTGATGGAGTCCTACTTGTCTACTTTGCTTTTGTCACCTGCATTTTTGGTGTCATAGCCAAGAAATCATTTCAAAGACCAATTTAGGAAGGTTTTTCCCTGTGTTTTCCTCCAGGAATTGTGCCGTTTCAGGTCTTACTTTTTTTTTTTTGAGGAAGATTAGCTAACATCTGCTGCCAATCCTCCTCTTTTTTTTTGCTGAGGAAGACTGCCCCTGAGCTAAGATCCATGCCCATCTTCCTCTACTTTATATGTGGGACACCTACCACAGCATGGCTTGCCAGGCGGTGCCATGTCCGTACCCCAGGATCTGAACTGGCGAACCCTCGGCCACCGAAGCAGAACGTGTGAACTTAACCTCTGCACCACTGGGCCGGCTCCTCAGGTCTTACTTTTAAGTCTTTAAACCACTTGGAGTTGACTTTTGTGTATAATGTAAGATAAAGGTCTAATTTCATGATTTTGCACATGGATATCCAGTTTTCCCACAACCATTTACTGAACAGACTATCCTTTCCCTACTGTGTATGCTTGACAGACTTGTTGAAAATGAGTTGACTGTATATTTGTGGCTTTATTTCTGGGCTCTGTGTTCTGTTCCACTGGTCTATATGTCTGTCTTTATACCAGAACCATAGTCTTTTAATTACTGTAGCTTTGTAATATATTTTGAAATCAGGAAGGATAATGCCTTCAGCTTTCTTTTTCTTCTTCAAGATTATTTTGGGTATTTGGAGTCTTATGCACTCCATATCCTTGAGGGCAGAGGATCTACATAAATTATTTAGAATAATTCTACCCTGGAGATTTGTCTTTTATCCCCCATTTATTTATTGATTCAGTAATTTATTTATGTCAGTATGAACGCATGAATATTTATATTATAATTTCAGTTATGATTTAATACTGCTTTATTTTATTGCTTAAATTGTTCCAATATTGGCTATTGGCAAAGGGACACAGTTAGGTCCTATGTCCCTCGGATATGTCCCCATCATTTTGGGGTTTTGTTTTGTGTGTGTGTGTGTTTTGTGTTTTTTTTTTTTTTTTAACACTTCTTTACTTTCTGGCCCTACAAGAAGCTCCAGACTTATCTTTTATGTTTCCTACCCCGGTACTAGAATAAGCCATTTATCCAGGGATCCATGGTTCCCTCTACTGGAGAATAATATTAGAAACCAAGATCTGGGTACTGGTTGTGCTTATTGTCCCTTGGCAGTTTATTACAACATATTACAATGTATGTAAATTTCTTAATTTAATAGCTATTACACTCCTAAAAATTAAGCATAGATATACTGAATTTATATCCTTACATTGAAATTTCTCTACAATAATGTGAACCAAAAATTTTCCACAAAACTGAACATTCAGTAACTTGCTCAGTAAGAATACAATGTAAGAAATATAAATATAGAAAATAGGTATAATAGTGTTATTAGCAACATCATTACTAATAAAGTTATGACAAAAATCTTTTTATACCATTAAAAATAGAGAATTAAATATGTTAAAATATTTATTTTGTATTTATTTCAACCTTTTAAATTTCCATTTTATGTATATTTTATAATGTGCAAAATATATTATTATAATAATGCCCATGCTGAAGTTATAAATAAATGTTCAGATATTAACCTTTTATGCTAATTTTTAACCATTAAGATTCATGGTAAATAATTTTTGTTATCCTTGTTATTTCTCATCTCTTCCTTTGAAGCCGCTGCCGACAGTGTTACTTCAGCATATGCTGAAGCAATGAAGGAATAAAAATGTTTCAAATCTTAATGGTCATACAGATCAGCTGGGATTCTTGTTAAAAAGTCAGATTCTGTTTTAGTATGTTGATGTTTTCTATCGCTGCGTAACTAATTAGCATGAACATTATGGTTCACAACAACCCATATTTATTATTTCAGTTTCTGTGGGTCAGGAGTATGAGTTTGAGTTATCCAACTCTTCTGCTCAGTGGCTTAGCAGGCTGAAATCAAGGTGTTGCCAGGGGCTGCAAACTCATACAAAGCTTCAGATCCACTTTCAAGCTCATTGATTGCTGGCAAAATTTGTTTTCGTGTGGTTGTCGAATGAAGAACCTCAGCTCATAACGGCCCCCCATTGCCTGCCATGTGGTCCTCCTCACAAGGCAGTTTGTTTCTTTAAAGCAAACAGGACTGCATCTCTGCTTCTTCAAATCTCTGACATCTCTGGTTACACGAGTGTGCTTCCTGGGTGAAACTTGTTTGAGCTGCACACTTAGGACTTTTTCATTTCAGTTATGCTTCAATAAGTTTCTTAAAAAATTAGTTGAAGACTTCAGGTGAAGATTTATGATTGTAAACTCTGAAGAGGAATGTAGCTGAAGAATAATGAGAGTTTATAAAGTACAATTCTAACTCTGCAATTGAAAATAATTCCAATGAAAAAGAAAAAAGTCATCTAAAGAAATTATTGATGCTTTATTATAAGCTCAAATTGTGAAAAAAATCCTCAAACTTCAGAAAGAGGGATATATAAATGTTGAAAGATATTGTTCATTGTTGTGAATCTTTGAGAGTAGCCTCAAGAAGTCCAATGCACAAATTGAGGGTTTTGAAAAATGCTGAAAGCAACACAGTGTGTTTGAATCCTTAGCAATAGTACTAAAATGAGCGAGGAAAGGGTGTGGTAATATAATCTGATTTATTAGATTGAAGGCAGAAATGTATGCTTTCTATATTTCTTTTATGCTAAATGCGTCACTGTTTAGATCTGAAAGTAAAGCATATAGATAGTAAAACAGGACAGAAAATATGAGTGCAAATTACAGAATGCCCTATTTAACATGGGAGACCAGTGCTGGCTGTTTAGTGAGAACACTGAATGTTAACAAGGAATGCTTCATGGGGCTCTCCTGGAGGATCTTTGAAGTCAGAACTGAAGAGTAAGCAAGTTAACAAACGTCTTGAAAGAAGTTAAGAAGAGTGGGTGTGGATGAGTGTGGGTTTGGAAAGCACCTTCCAGGAAGAGGAAACAGTACATGCAAAGACCTTGAGCAAAGGTGACACGTGTGTGCATATGTGCAGTTCAGTATGCCTGGAATTTGAAGGGCATAAAGAGCTGTGATGATGAACAGAAACCAAAAGGCATTTGTAGGAGGATTAAATATTACATTTTGCTTTTTGATTTTCAAATAAGTGACATACTTGCAGAGTGAGTGGAAATCTAAATGCAAACCAGAGATTTTTGTTTGGCTACAAGTTCTATAGTAACACTGTGGGATGTGCCTGGTGAAAGCAAGCAAGCAGACAGACGTACACACACTGCTCTAAAAATATCCACGTTCAGCTTACAGCAGAATAATGTTCTCACACAGAGAACATATTCTCTGACCTGACCATGACTCTTTCATTCTTTTGATGGTGCATTATATTCCGTGTAGGTGCCACACAGAAAGAGAAGATTGACGAATTAATTTTTTCCAAGCAGATTTCCCCAGGGTTTGGAGGGTCTGTGTGAGGGACAAGTTAAGGAAGCTGTGAAGCCTTGGCCTGAAGATGAAAAGAAAACCAGAGATGTTATCGTGTCTTAAAATATCTAAAAAAGTTCCATTTGGAAGGGAGAGTTGATGTATTTCATGTGTTTTCAGAATATAGAACTAGGAACAATGGGTAGGCACATTTTCATTCCAAGTAATAAAGACTTTCTGAGAATAGTAGTATTCCAAATAAAACAGTCCTCTCCCCCATACACTCCCTGCCATGGGCTTACTTTAGGGGAGACCGATGTCCTTTCTCAGGCATGCTGTACAGGGCATTCCTTCACTGAGATGGAGATTGGACTACATGACCCTCCTGTCTCTAAGAGGCTGTGATTATGCGTTTCTTGTATTGTCTTTCTCTTTATTGTGCTACACTTGCTAGGAAAATAAAAACCTGAGGTGGGTTTAAAGTGACTTGCCCAGATGCTCTTTCTGCTACTCAGTCAGAACACTGGCTGACTGGGGTTGTTGACTTGATTTTCTGTTCAGATAAAAGTCTTGAATTTGAGTATGTTAGGATTAGTTCTGTTAGGGGACTCCCAAGCATAAGGCAACATTTTAATAACATGAATCCCAGAGAAGATAGTAATTACTCTTTTGTGAGCTAAACAGCACCTACCACCCTGTGTGGCAGTTTTATCATCATTAGAAAACCATTTCTAACAATACGTGACATGCATTTATTGTCCTGGCTTTATGTACATTCCCAATACCATGGAACAGCACTCTATCGGATATTTTAACATTTTGATATTTTGACCATATGAAAAGTTGTCTTTCCTAATAATAATTTTCTTATTACTTAAAACTCTGTTCTTATACATGACATTAGACATTTAGTGTTTACAGTATAACCTGGTGCCCAGAAAATTTTTTTCTATTATAGAAATAAATATACACATATACATATGTACACACAATCAAGCACACACACCCAACCATATAATCTTTCACACATATACACATTTCTTTTTAATAACACCCTTCTTACTTAGGGTTCAGTTCCTGACTTCACCTTTTCATTGAAAGTATTTTCAGTTTTAATGATTCAAACCAATGTATTAATGAATCAAACATTGGAGTTATATGTCAAGTGTATTTTGGAATCTATATCTCAGTGTTTAGTCGTGGACCTAATGAGTGAATTAAGCTGGAACTCTAATAGGCCACCTTGGTCCTGGATGTGGTGTCATGTTAGATGACATACATACTTTAAAGCAAGGTATGATACGTTGGTGATACATTTTGGTGATGACCAACTACAGTTACCAAAGTTACTTACGATAGTAACATTACATTTTATTTGGCATTTTAGTTTTGTGTTCTTGAGTTTAGTTTTACTTTTGTGTTCTTGAGCCAGGGTTAAATTGTCTATAATTTACTTTAAGATATTGCAGCCTGGATAAGAAATATTTGTGTATAATGGTTAGTTTTAACATACCCACTGCCACCATGAACAGCTACTTTGTTAACTGTCCTTTAGAGAAAGGCATTCCCCATAGGATGCATTTAAATGATTTTACTTAGAAGTCCACAATGCAGAATAAGGTGTGCTGAGTATTTCTGCTTCTATGATATCCAGTCAATACCTGAGGATGTGTTAATGGAATCTATCACAGAAATGATTTCCATAATTGGTGAATTGAGTGTTCGTGGTGTGTGAATTGCCAGAAATATTGTACAGGAAATCCTACCCGTGCAAGAACAGGATTTTAAGAATGTATCCAGCCCTATAACCTACACCATTTGGAATGACATCCTGGGTTTATTACTCAGACTGCTTTTGTGCCCAGAAACTGACTCAGAGGATCTTTTGTCACATGACTCTGTGTAATCACTTAGCTGAGTTTTAGCTCTAGAATATGGCTGCACCTGCCTTGAGTGAGTTTTTCATGTAAGATGCTGTCATGGCACCCAAAGAACAAAGAACTGTGAGTGCAGTGAGATTAGAGAAAAGCTGCTATCAATATATTTTGGATCTGTTAGCTCAAAAAGATATATTTGGTGGGATTCCATGTGAGAATTACGATTGTAACATTATACCTGGTAGGTCATCAGTAGGGAGGCCTATATCCATTACCTGCCTATACCTAGTCTCTATAGAAAGGACTGATAAGTACCAAAATGAGCTAATAAATGTGAATCATCAAAATGATTTAGGTTAATACACCAGTAGACTGCAGTATTACAAAAGGGTATTTCCAGTGTAGATTGTTCTGGACATCATTAAAAAGATGATAATACAGCACATTTGTGATACTTCCTTAGTCAATAACCATTCCAAAGTCATTAAAAGTCAGTTTTTTTTAATAACACCATAATCAATTTGAGAGTGTAACTTTAATATTTGTGATATAAAAATTTCAAAGTTCTTGAATAAACTTTTCTCATGTAGTTTTCTTCTACCATTACATACCTGGCGTGTTGAATAGGGGAGTTTGCTTTAGGAGAAAAACAAAACAACAACAAAAAGGATCCACCCTTCTGGGACCAAACAAAACAAAGCAAAAGCAAAAAATTCAAACCCATAAGCTATCACAATTTGATATAACAATAATATTATTTAAACTAACTTGCAGTGGTAGAAGAAGTTATTATTTTCTATTGTCTTACCCAAATGTATAAATAGTGCTCTGTTAGGACAATTCTTTTTGATATCTCCTATTTTACATCTCACAACTGTTTGTGGTTGATATGGCGAAGCTCAGGGGAGGTTCACCTTCCAGGAAGGATTTGCTGCCCCAGTTGCTGGGAATTCTGTGAGTAGATATCCTTCAGCTGTCAGCCCTCGTCAGCACTTGCCTCACGTGCAGATAGTTACTTTGCTGAAAGTCATGCCCTTCCCTGTACAGCCCACGGTCAGTGACTTACTGGAGCGATTAGAAAGGCTCAGCCATTTCAGACCAACCCAGGACAATTCTGATGGGCCATACTTGCTCCAGAGCTTGCCAGGGAGCCAGAGGAGGCCGTTACCCCCTGGCATTGCCTTTCCATTTCTCCAACCACTCAAATCTGCTCTTCTCTCTTCTATAACTATTAATCCAAGGGCATTCTCCTATAGACATTCTGCATATTGAATTCCATCTCAAATTCCACTTCCTGGATAACCCAACCCAGGACACTCTTATTTTTTATTTAGTGTCTTAGTTTAAAAAATGTGCCTGTGTGATATGCTTCAGGGCTCATAGATACACACTCATCTAGTTTTCTTGAATTAACGTATCTTCTATATTCTTGACAGAGCTTAATTAGAGCATAAATAGTAGTTATTTTTTAGATAATTATGGTGATATAAAATTTGGACATTTTAGCCTCATTAACTAAATGTATGAAAATGTTTATTCTTCCTAAAACATAATTTTTTATTATTTTCCCCAAACAAAAGAAATTAAAAAATTCAAATCAGTTGCACTGGATTCCAAATCACTGGTGACACTTGTTAAAATGTAGCTTCTAGGTGCCCACCGAGATATATTGGGTCAAAATCTTCAGGAGCAGTCCAATAATTTGTATTTTAGGAGACATATCGGGGTTTCTGTTGCGCCAAACTACTGAATAGCATGTGGAAACTTCTGAGAGATGTTCGCTTCTTTCTGTGGTGAGTAATAAAGGAAGGGAGACTGAGCTGGAATACTGAATGCTCCTAGCCAACTTTGAACTATACATTGTTGCTTCAGTAAAGATGTATTCTGTAAGGACATTTTATCTATTGCATCAGTGCTTCTCTTTTAAAATAGATAGAATTTTGTATTAGGATTGCAGAATGGAAAGTGACTTAAAAAATTTTATTTGAAACATGCTGTTTCTTTATTGTGTATTTATTTATTTTTGAGGAAGATTAGCCCTAATCTAACATCCACCGCCAATCCTCCTCTTTTTGCTGAGGAAGGTTGGCTCTGAGCTAACATCTGTGCCCATCTTCCTCTATTTTATATATGGGATGCCTGCCACAGCATGGCTTGATAAGCAGTGAGTAGATCTGTGCCTGGGATCCGAAGTAGCGAACCCTGGGCCACTGAAGCAGAGCATGCGAACTTAACCACTGCACACCAGGCTGGCTCCTTTATTGTGTATATATTGATGCTCTGCTGAGATTCTACTTGCAATATGTACTGGCTCCTGAAGAATCAATTAACAGACTATTGGAAAATGAGTTAAAATATGCTTCCGGTTTTGTATAAAAGATGTAATCAATGATCTATATAAAAACTTGTTTTGTTAGTAAAACAAGTTATATGATCCAGTTTACTTTTTTCAATATATAAATAGTTATAGATAAATATGTAGATAAAAATAATAATAGTATTCTTTTTATTATTTAAAGTATCCTGAAGATTGAAAGCAAGTGAAAATATAATGTGCATACATATGTAAGACATATATTAGCTTATATTAACATAAAAGATCAGGTAGTTTATTATGAATATGATTTCATAACCTTCCTAGTAATCTTCTTTAATTTGCTAGTTGCCTTTTAGTGAAGCAATCTTAAAGTCTAACCAAACGATTTGTCATTTGTTTTATTTTCTCTTATTTCTTCCTTTATAAAAAGTAATAAAAACGTGTCAGTGAAATTCTAATCATTTCTTAAATATTTGTAGAAACTCATTAATTTTCTTGCCAGTCTGTTTATCTCAAAGCTTGCCAGCTGTAAATCTTTTCAATTTTTCTCGTTTGTTAGAGTTTCCTTCCTGAAACAGTCTCTTTGATATATTTATAGATCCCTTCGGTTTAATATAACATACACTTTAAAATGAAAAACAAGGGCAGCCCAGTGGCATAGTAGTTGAGTTTGCATGCTCTGCTTTGGCAGCCTGGGGTTCATGGGTTTGGATCCTGGGCACAGACCTACACAGTGCTTATCAATCCATGCTGTGATGGCATCCCACATACAAAACAGAGGAAGATTGGCACAGATGTTAGCTCAGCAACAATCTTCATCAAGCAAAAAGAGGAAGATGAGCAACAGATGTTAGCTCAGGGCCAGTCTTCCTCACCAAAAGGAAAAAAGAGAGAGAAAAAACAGTGCTCATATTCACACTATGGAGAGCTGTTGACATTTTCTTGTGCCAGTCTTGAGTGACAAGCCTCTTCTTTTCTAGAAGAGCAATTAACTGCTTCATTCAGATTTTGACAAATATGATTCTTGGACTTCTTGTTGACAGGCTTAGATTAGGGCAGATCTTACCTCACATTTTGCTTTGGGCAGCTTAATGTTGATTGTAAAATGTAACTTTTTAATATATGCCCATTTACTTAATTTTTCTTGTTATATAGTATTTTTTTAATTCTAAAAAATGCTTATTTTAGCAACTGAAACAATATACAGCATATGTTGTTTCTTCTAAAGCTAATCCTACAGCTGGACCTAATTAATGTCAATGGCCTATTGAGTATCTGTCTTTAATTTTCCCCACATTCCTGCACATATATATAGAAATGTATAAAATCAAAGTTATTTTTAAAAAATAAAAAACTGATGTTAAGCATAGTTTATGTTTTAATTCTCAACTTGTGCTTCTCTCCAAAAAAATTACTGAAATGTAAATATGGTTCATTTTATATTTGTAGAAAATTCCATGGCATAGGTGTATTGATATTTATTCAACATTTCCCTTACTGGTGGGCATTTAGGTAGTTTCACTGTTTGTTTGTTTTGCATTTAAAACATGGTTTAAATAATAACTGTTGAATTTATCTTTAAATACTGCTGCTTTTATATCAAAATGATACATTCTGTCAATGAGATTACTGTGTCAAAGGTTATGTATATTTTAAAGTTTCTCATTGTCTTATACCAGTCATTTTGCATAAGGTTGTAGTCAAATAAAGCCTATAACTGTTCTTTTAGGTGGGTTTTTCTTTTTTAGCCATGTCTCCCCCCTTTAATATACATATGGTTGGCTTTGAAATTAAAATGTAGAACTATGCAATTGTATGTGATAAATTCCTTTAATTGAATATTTAATCATTCTAGAATTCCCAGACACTTGAGGACATTTTTTTCGTCACTGAACAAATATGTTGCACTCTCTCTGTCTTTTATATTGCTTCTGTAGTTACTTAATTTAAAATGTTATGAAGATTTCTAGAGTAGCTGAGGTATTAGTTTCACACAAAACTTGGTGTCCCAACACATCCTCCAAAACTATACAGAACAAGAAGAGTAAAGAAAAGCATATGAATCCAGTGCATTCAACATAACTAAAAGACAGAAAATTCTAGAAATTTTGAATTGTCTGCAGTAGAAAAAAAAAATAGCATTTAAAGCCAAAATATTTCTTTATTTTCACTTCAACACTTTGTGAAGAGCAAGGCAGAGTATGGAGAGAATAAAAACTGCAGAGAAGAGAAAGTTGGAAATAAAAGCACCCCAGAAAGGGGACGCTCTCATTTATTGAAGAAAATACAGAAAACGCTCCTTGAAAATGAAAGAAAACAGTAGGTAAGACACTTAAAAGTGAGTGGGGAATTTGTTTTTTATGTCATATTTACCCTCTTATCTGAAGCAACCAAAAAAAATATGTAAAAATGGTTTTCAAGCAGTGCAGCACAGTGATCACTGAGAGAGGAGGAATGAAGTGAATTCTACAGTTGCTGCAACTTACTAACAAAAGAACATTCCCAGGCTGTAGAACATGGAAAAGGAATGGATACAGTTGTCCTGAGTGAGTACAGAGTTGAAAGATATAAAAGGCCAAAGCAACTAGAGTTCATATGGCAGAATCCTAGAGTAGAGAGACAGGAAAAGAGAGAGAGAGAGATACCTGTGGAGGGCCCCTCTTGAGTCTTCAACTAAGTGCTGATCAGTGTATGCATGTGAGAAACCTAAAAAAGGCCAGGAAAATATGACCCATAATGAGGAGGAAAAAACTAGGAACAGACACATGAATGACAGAGATAATCATTGCTATATTATATATGTTCAAGAGGGTAGAAGAAAGACTGAGCATGTTAAGCAGAGATATAGAAAATGTCACAACAACCCAAAGTCCTAGAGATAAAAAGTACAATATCTAAGAAGAAAAATACAAAAAATGAAAAGATGAAATTAATATCAGATTAGACCCTGCAGAAGAAAAGATTAGTGAACCTGAAAACATTGGCAGAGAAACCATCAAAATTGAAACTCACAAATTGACACTTGTTTGAGAAGAAACAACAGCTGTGAGACAAACCAAGTAGCCAGATATACATGTAATTTGAGACCACATGGGAGAGGGAAAAAGAGAAAAACGTTGAAGAAACAATGACTGAAATTATCCAAATTGGATAAACATTATAAACTAACAGATCCAAACAATTCAACAAACCTGAAGAATAACAACAAAATGATGAAAAACAAAAGGCACATCAAAGTGAAATTGCTTAAAACCGATGATAATGAGAGGATCTTAGAAACACCAAGAAAATAGAGAAACAAAGTAAGAAAGATAGCTAATTTCTCATTTGAAAAGACACAGCCAGAAAACAGTAATCATCTTCAAAGTGTTCATCACCAGCAAATTTGTACTACAAGAAATGTTAAAGGAAGTCCTTCAGACAAAGGATAATGATATCAGCTGGAACTCTGAGTTTACACAAAGGAATGAAGGGAATAAGAAACATTAAATATGTAGATAAAAATCTGGTACATTTTCGCTTACTTTTTAAACGTCTTTTAAGAGGGAATTGTTTAAAGCAAAGATGATAAAAATATGTTTTGGGGTTTATAATATAAGCAGAATTAAAATGTATGACGATTACACAAAGACCGGAAAGGAAAAATGAAAGTGTACTGTAGTGAGATTCTTATACAATATGTGGATAGGTATAATATTTCTTGATGGTAGACTTATATAAGTTAAACATATGCAGTATAAGCCCTAAGTCAACCACTGAAATGGGGTGGTGGGCGGGTGGGGGATGAGTTATTACTAAGGAACCAGCAATGGAGATAAATTGGTATCATAAAAATTATTCAAATTGTAAGAAAAATTGTAAGAAATTGTAATTGTAAGAAAAATTGTAGGAAATCCAAAGTGTAAGAAAAAAGATAAAAGGAACAAAGAGCAGAGAGGATGTATAGAAAACAAATAGCAAGATGACAGACTTAAACCCAACCATCTAAGTGATCATATTGTTTAAATAATTTAAATATGACAACTAAAATGTTGCTAATTTAATTTTTAACAAAGCAGGATCCAAATATATGATGCTTACAAGAAAACTTTTGTTAAGATCAAGATGCGAAAAAGTTGAAACAAAATGTGGAAAAGATATATCATGTTAACACCAATCAGAATAAATCTGGAGTGGTTATACTCAACCAGACAAAGTATTTCAGAGCAAAGAAAACCCAGTGTTACCAGAGATAGAGGATAAAACCATTATAAATATTTGCAAACTCCTATAATAGAGCCAGCATATATACACAAGCAAAAACTGACAGATCTGCAAAGAGAAATAGATAAATCCCAAGTAATAGTGGGAAATTTTGTCACTCTTCCCTCAGTGACCGACAGAACAGTTGACAGAAAATTAGTAGTAAATGTATTAAAGACTTGAACAATAGCTATATAAATTTCAATACATTTTAAAGGATTAATTTCAAAGCATATTTTCTAACCACAATAGAATTCGACGAGAGATTAGTAAAAAGAAAAAAAAAAAGAAAGGTATCTGGAAAATCTCCAAATATTGGAAACTAGACAATACACTTTTAAATAATCCAAAAGTTAAGAAGAAAAGGGGGAGGAATCAGAGAAAATATAAAATAAGCGAATATGAAAATATAATACCTTAAAATATGTGCAGTATATCAAAAGTAGTACTTAAAGGGAAATTTATAACACTAAACACTTCAGTTTTTGTATTGTGGAAATAGAACAGGAAGAGCAAATTAAAACCAAAGGAAAAATAATAAGGAAATAATAAAGATAAGGGGAAAAATCAATGAGATAGAAAAAAGGAAATCAATAGAGATTTAAATAATCCAAATTAAATGAAACAAAAGACCTATGTATGGAAAGAGAAAAAATAAACTTCTCAGTACTTGCAGACAGCATGTTCATCTATGTAGGAAATCTTATGAACTCTACTAGAAGTCTAACTAGTTTAGCAAGGTTGCAAAGTACATGCTAATTAAACAGAATTCATTTATATGTCTGTACAACCAATAAAGAATTAGATATTGAAATTAAAAACATTCACAATAGCAACAAAAATATTCACTACTTGATTATATATCTTACAAGTGATATGTAACACCTTCATGGTGAAATTTATTAAGCATTACTGAGAAAAGATAAAAGAATAAAGAGATACACTGTGTTTATTAATTGGAATATTCATAACTGAGATGTTAATTTTTCCCAAATTCCAGTGAAGCCCAATTAAAATTTCTAAAAGTATGCTTTTTTAGTTGAAATTGGCAAGCTGATTCTAAATTCACATGGAAAATCAAATATTCTGGAATAGCCAAAACAACTTTGAAAAAGAACACAACTATAGTATCTGACAGCCAATCTTACTAGCAGCTGCAGTAATCAAGAAAGTGTGGTTTCCACAAGAAAGAAATACAGATTAATTGAACAATAGAGTCTGGAAATAGACTCATGCCATTTTGGAGATCCAGACCTTTATGAACTGATTTTTGGCAAAGATAAAAAGGCAATTCAATGGAGAAAGGATAATGTTTTTAACAAATGATCCTGGAATAATTGGCCTTCTATGATACTGGCTGTGCCTCTCAAGTGATCTTTCCTGGTTTCACCCTATCTACCTGAGTGCCATGGAGCTTGGTCCTCAGACCACTGTTTCTATCCATACTAATTCTAATTCCCTTATTTCATTCAGTCTCATGGCTTCAAATCTCACCCATCCATGGTGGTGACTCAAATATCTACATCTTGTTTGCAGTGTAATCTGATGTCCAGATACAAATATCCGCTCAGCGTCTCCAGTTATGACTCATCACCATTATTAATGTAACAAATCCCAAACCAAATGACTGATAGGCCCCTAAAACTGCATTCCCTGGTCATGTCTTACAACCCTAGTTAATATTCCAAATTTGTGTATGTTAGAGCATATAATCCATGAGGGCACATGTATTTATATTATTGCTGTAGCTCAGCATCTGGAAAGAACAGGGCAATAATATTTGTTGAATAAATAATTTGGCTCAATAGAATTTTTCTTCAGCCTAATATTTGTCCTGTTCTTATTGATCTGAAGAAAATTTTCAGTCAGAGAATTCGGAAGTAAGAGAAATGTAGAGTAGGTATGATTTATCTGTGTAGTTAATTCGTATTATAACAAATTACATTTTTATTGCATATATTATTACAGAGTTGCTCCATATGATAATGTCTCCTTAATATTTGTTTATAGTTTAATGAATACTGGAGTTGCAATGTAAGTTGAACTATATTAAAGCTCCCATGTTGTTTGTTGCTATTCGCCTATGTACAACAAATTTTAATAAAATGCCCTTTTTAACATAGGTAAATAATTGTTCATGTAGAACATAAAAAAGAATTTAAAAGGGGATGCTTATTTATTTTTTAAAAATTAACATATTTTGTTATTGGTAAAACCTAACATTTTATTTTTTGTCTTTAACATCCACTTTTTAATGATAAAATTCTCTCTCCTTGAATTTTTCAAGTTTCTTTCCTCAGATGGCATGCAAACTGTATAAAGCTGTCTAGAAAATAAAATTTTGCTTTAAAAGTTACTTTTTAAAAAGACATCTGATTCTTTACTGGCTTAGGCATAATTGACCTAGTGTAGCATGGACAAAAAAGTCCTTGTAGATATTCTGTATCTGAAAACAATTTTTAAAAATCTCATCACTAAATTAGAATTTGACTTCTCTAAGGAATACAACGAACCATTTAATTAAATACAGGTAAGTTGAAGAACCAGAACATCAAATTTTAGTTCTGTCACTTTTACTTCATATCCTTAGGGTATGACATCTGCTGAAAACCTAAAATTAAATCTCTGGTGATTTAGATAGCAATAACTTCTAGCCAAGGGACAAATGACTAAGAAGTTGTCTGTATGACCTCTTAGATAGAAAGTACAATTATTTTGAGAGTTTGAGTGAGATAGTGAAGATCGTGTATTCCAAATATAATGAATTCACCCATCAGTTAGAAGGGGATACTTTTTCTTCTGAAACTTGGCCCTGAAAACAAACTTACCAAAGAGACTAAACACAGAGTCTACATTACTTGGAGTTTTTTGAGCAAAAGAAAAGATAAATACAGCTTTCCCTGTTTTAACCTCATTGCATGAATAGAATGAGAAACTGTCCAAGATTTTTAAAGTTATTGTTAAAAAACCTAAATAGTTATTATTATAAGCCATAATAGTTAGTATATAAGCCATAGTCAATGTCTTAATCAAGAGGATAGGTATCCGGTTTATGGATTGTGTAGGATTTTTCCCTCCTCTTTTTTTCCATTTTGTTACTGTCAGTGCCATTTTTATGAGGAAGTAGAGAGAGGAGTTGGTTCATTTAATGTTTAATAGTAAATTGTCTCTCATTTTGCTCATTTTCTTATCAGTTTACAGTTGATACAAATTGCATGTACTGTCTAGATTCAAATTATATAATGTTGCTTTTTTTTTTAACCAAAATTTCTCTACATTTCTAGATACTTCTCTGTAGAAGATCTACTGAGGAGGGAGGGAGGCCTCTATATAACTGGCATGAATTTTGCATGATCACGTATTTCACAGATCCTCTAATTAACATTTTATTCTGTAATATTAAGAAGATTCTTACACACCAAACAAAACTTTCACAGATTTAGGGTGTCCTCCAGTTTGTATTTTCTCTGAATTCTGTGTTGCTTGCTAAGTACAATTGAGTGGAACTAATTAGGAGAATTACTATGAGCAATCTTAGAGACCAGGGATTAAACACAGTTAACACTTCTTACTGGGTTATTTCTTTTATAGTTTAGCAACCACCCAAAAAAGCCATTTATTCAAGTACCCCATCTATTTATATTTTTCTAAGACATTAGTCCCTGCACCATGGCAATTTTTCCTGGGAGACTTCTCATTTCCATGCTATTCTTTGTTTTTTTTTAAATTTCCTTAGGAATCTTCCGAATTGGCTCTGCCTCTGCTTCGAAACAGCCAGTGACTTCTGGGGATATTTATCTCCATGCGTGTGGCTACACGAAATACCTAAATAACATGAAGTATTACCATGCCTGACTCTCATCCTTGTTTTTGTGCATTTCTTCACTGATCTGTCCTCATCTTTTTATAATGTGATGCAAAACATTGCCTCACTCTCAGCATGAAAAAGTAAGACTTTGAGTCTTTTTCCATTTGTAATGATAGTGTGTGTACTCATGACAATTACGAAAGTAACCTGTAATACTCAAATTGGGCTGATTGTTGTGATTATTGTGTCAGAATATTTGGGAATTATAGATGTTTGGAGGTGTAAGGATCATCTTCAGGTGAGGAAATTGCAGCTTTGAGACATTCAGACATTAAGCACTTGCTTTAAAGTCAAACTATGGGCAAAAAGATGATTGCCTTATTATCTCCCAATCCAGACATGCTCTTATACCTAAGAGCTGACAGCATTGTCAGAGTGCCATCATTACCCCCATCATCAATCAACGTGTCCAGATTCTTTTTTTTTTGTTCGCTGAGGAAGATTAGTCCTGAGCTAACATCTGTGCCAGTCTTCTTCCACTTTATATGTGGTTAAAATGTTCCTTTATTTTAGATGTAGTCTCATCGTTACACTTTTCCAAAGATGCTGATGCAATAAATTATGGTTTCAAGTCAAATCTTCAGTTATTTGATTAAAATAAATTAATGTTGGACTTAGATTTCTCGTGTACTCACATAACTTGTAACTTCTGCAAGAAAAAAGTTGTTTTCTTTAATTACTTTTATTTTATTACCAGAGTCTAGACATCTATGCCTCATAGTTTGAGCGGTGAAAAAGTTTTCAAGCCTTTACTTAGACGTTAGATTACTTAAAATGTATTTTGGAGGTAATACTGACTGAACATAGTGATGGGTTGAATATGATTTGAAAGTTAACTAATATCTTTTGTTTTATATTGACTATACTTTTTCTTCACTAATTTTTCCTTTTGTCTTTTCTGGAATATTGATAAAAATTTCTATATGTTCGTTTCATCCATCTAATGTTTTAGATGTTATAGATAGTATTGCACCTGTTAGGTGGTTTTCCTTAAATATTTATTTGATTTTTTATTAGCTTTATTGAGATATAATAGATGTATAATTACCCATAGCAAAGTGCATTATTAGATAAGTTTGACGTATATATGCACCTAAGAAACCATCACTGTAATCAAGATCATGAATCTACTCATTTTCCTCAGTTTTCTTAAGCATCTTGAGCGTCTTTTTTTACATTAACATCCATATATCCTCCTTAGTGAAGTATCTCTTCAAAACTTCGGCCTGTTTTTAAAAATTGAGTTGTTTATTATTGAGATTAGAGAGCTCTTTATTTTGAATACAAGCTCTTTATCAGAAATATAATTTGCAAACATTTTCTAACTGCCTAAGTCTTGTCTTTTCATTTTCTTAATGATGTCTTTCAAAGAGCAGTTCTTAATTTTGATGAGGTCCATTTTATCAGTGTTTTTCTTTGATGGGTTGTACTTTTATATCATATCTAAGAAATCTTTGCCTAACTCAAAGATTTTCTGTTTTCCTTTAGACATGCTATAGTTTAGATTTTACATTTAGGTCTAGGATCCATGTCAAGATCATGTGTTTTGCTTGTTTACGTAACTGCATTGCTATCAGGTTTTTCATTTTGATTGTCTCTGATGTGGAACCCCTTGACGTTCGTAGAGTTGTGTCCAAGGCAGGATTCTTCCCTGAGAAGGAGACTCTTGGAATGCTGTGTAGGTAATTGGACAGGGATGTTTAGACTGACAAGCTTCTCTTCTCAGCCTGTGGGAAGTGTGCAGGAAAGTTGATACTTTCGTTTATATCTGAGGTAAGGAAGGTTTTCTGATATAAAATACTGCCTTTTAAAACATACCACCCATCTGTGTTCAAAAGAAGAGTTAACTAATCTCATTAAGAATCTGCACCTTTTAGTCTCGTGTTTCTCAAAATTGGCTGTGTATTGAAAACACCTAGAGAGCTTAAAAAATCTGAAGCCTGGGTCTCACTCCTAGAGGTTATTCTCTTGCAGCCTTGGCTGTGAATCATTGATCCGGGCAGATACTCTGGAATTTTCTCACATATCAATTTAGCCAGCTCTCTGTACCCTGAAACAAGTGCCTTGGCTTCATTGTTTCAGATTAGTGGACCAGCACAGCTGTTCCAAAATTTTTTAATAACCGTGATGATCATCTCATAGCTCACTGATTACTCCCATCAATGATTGATGAAGAATCCGGAGCGGGGATTCTCAGTTCTGGATGCACATTGACAGTGATTCGGGGAGAGTTTAAATAGTGCTGGGAAACAATGGTCTGGAGATTTATTTGAATGTTTTTAAATTACAAGTTTAAATTTCTTTAAGATATATACGACTGTTCAGATGATTCACTTCTTATAAAATTAAGTTTGGTAGTTTATGTCGTTCAATGAATTTGTCCGTTTCATCTAAATTCTCAGAATTTGAAGCAATAAATTTTTTGTGATAGTTGTCTATTTTATTTTAAATGATTGTAGACTTTAGTGAGTATAGAGTATTTCTTTCCTGACATTGGTAGTATTTGTTTTCTCTCATTTTTTCTTGGTTGATTGCTAGTTTTATTTTAGCATCTTTCTTGTTCTCTTTCAAATAATCAGCTTTTGATTGTATTGATTTTCTCTATTATTTGTCCTCTATTTTTATTCAAATTCATTGATTTCTGCTTTTCTCTATTGTTTTCTTCTTGGTGCTGCTTTGATTTATTCCTTTAAAGTTTTATAAGGTAGAAAATTAATCATTGATTTGAGGCCTTTCTTCTTTTCTAATATAAGCATAAAAAAAGCACTTCCTGTTGTATATTTTCTTATAAGCACTATTTTAACTGCATCACACAAATTATAATGTTATACTTTAATTTTCATTCCATTTAAAATAAATTAAAAATATTGGGAATTTTCTAGCTATGTTTCTGATATTGATTTCCAGTTTAATTCTGTTATATTCAGAGAATATACTTTGTATTATCTCATTATTTTAACTTTTGGAGCTTTTTTGATGGCCAAAGCACTGTCTGTTTTTGTGAATATTCCATGTGCCCTTGAGAAAATAGCTATTTTGCTGTTATTTTGCACAGTGTTATTGATTTTTAATTGTCAGTTTCTTTCGTGGCGTACTTCAGGTCTCTTACATCCTTCCTGATTTTGTCTGTTTTTCTTATTGCTGTGATAGGATTATTTCAGCCTCAACAATGATTGTATTTTTGATGTCTCCTTTGAGTTCTATCAGGTTTTTTTTCACTTACTTTGAAACTCTACTCTTAGATTCATTCATACACATTTACAATTTTTATATATTCTTGATATCTTGTCTCTTTGTCATGCTGCAATGTTTTTCATCTCTGGTAATATTTCTTATTCTGAAATTTATTTTGTCTTATATTAATATTGTCACTTCCTACCTTTTAATTAGGACTTGCATCATGTAGCTTTTTTACTTTTAACCAACTGTACTCTTTAATTTAAAGTAGCTTCTTGTCAAGAGTATATAGTTGTGTCTTGCTATTTTATATAGACAGACAGTCCCTGTGTTTAGACCAGTAACATTCATGGTAGTCATTGATGTGGTTGGATTAAAATCTACCATTTTTTTCTAGTTGTTGTCTATATCTTCTATCAGTTACTTGTTCCATTCTCTTCTTTTTCTGCCTGCTTTTATTTTTCTGATTACATTTAATCTCCCCTGTGGCTCATTATTTATATTTAGTTTTCATGTTTTAATGGTTGTCAGTGTTTACAATATTACTTAGTTACAGTCTCTCTTCAAATAATATTGTACTACTTCATGTGTAGTGTAAGAACCCTACATCAGTAGGCATGCAATTACTTTCTCCCATCTTTTATGCCCTTGCAAAATATTTTAATTTTGAATGCTATAAACCCACATTACATTCCTCCTAATTTTTCTATATATAGGAAATAATTTTCTTATTTTAATAAGAAAAAAGTCTAGTATGTTTACATCTATTTTAAGTATTTATGGAGATCTTCATTTCTTTTTGTAGATGTATCCCTTATAATATTCCTTATGCATGATGAACTTTAACATTTCTTGAAGTATAAGGCTGCGTTAATGAATTATATTAGTTTTTGTTTGTCTAAAACTGCCATTATGACTTCTTCTTCTTTTTTTTTGTTTGGTGAGGAAGATTGGCCCTGAGCTAACATCTGTTACCAATCTTCCTCTTTATGCTTGAGGAAGAATGTCCCTGAGCCAACAACTGTGCCAGTCTTCCTCTAATGTTTGTATATGGGATGCTTCCATAGCACGGCTTGATGAACAGTGTGTGGGTCTGCCCCGGGGATCCAAACCTGTGAACCCCAGGCCCCAAAGCAGAGTGTGTAGACTTAACCACCACACCACTGGGCTGGCCACGTAACTTCTTCATTTTTGAATGATATGTTTGCTGAGTTTAGAATTCAGGATCGAGAGACTTTTTTAAAGCGCTTTAATGATGCCAATTCATTGTACTCTGACTTTCATATTTTCTGACAAAAAGTCTGATGTAAGTCTTGTCAGAGTTCCTCTGCATATTCCATGTCTTTTTCTCTGATTACCTTCAAGATTTTCACTTTATCTTTGGTGTTTAAAATTTATATATTATGTGTCTAGGGCTTTTAATTTTGAAGGGGTGTTATTTATCTTGATTGGGGTATCTGATATTCTTTATAGTTTACTGTATTTTATTATTTTTGGAAAATTCTCAATAATCATCTCCTTTAGTTCTTCTGCCCTGTTTTCTCTCTCTTTTTTACTGAGAACAATTTATGTTGAACTATTTGATATTGTCTCTCACACTCTCAGATGCTGTTTTTTACTTTTGTTTCTTATTTATTTTTAGTCTTTTGGGTTTTTTTTTTTCTGTTTGTCTTTCAGTTTGGGTTATTTCTACTGACCTATCCTCAAGTCCACAGATTCTTTCTTTTTCTGGGTCAGGTATCATAATGAATCCTTCAGAATGTCTCTGTCTTCATTCTTCATGTCTGTTATTATGAGGTTTTTTTTCCCCTCACATTTTAATTTTATTCTTACAGATTCAATTTCCCATTGTACTTCCCATCTGTTCATATACATTGTACATCTTTTCTACCAGTGTCTTCCTGTTAGTTATAACTCTTTTAAATTCCCTATCTGGTAGTTCTAACAATTGGACCATATCTAAGTCTGGGTCTGTTAAACACTTTGTCTCTTGATGGTAGGTGATTTTTCTTGCTTTTTATTGTGTCTTGTAATATTTGGTTGAAATTTAGACATCATACGTTGGAATGTAAAGACTGAGGTAGTTTATATTTAAACCTGAGGATGGGCATGGTCCATTGTGTCTTATGACATTACTGTGGGGGAATTGAATTGATGGAGTCAGAAGTTGAGTTTGAGTGTTGCTGTTGTTATGGTTACTTTGGTATACCACTGGCTTTATAATTTATTTAGTCTTAACTTGTTCATAAGGTAAGGACTGGATTGCTGAAGAGTTTTTCTTGTTCTGTTCCATCCTCAGCTTTAGACCTTTTTCCTCACTGTTCTCCCGGAGAAAACCTTGTCCTTCCCCCAGCAGAAGGCTGTTATCTCAATATTTGCTAGCCTGTACTGGGGTGGGTATATTTTCTGTTGTCCTGGTCCAGACTAGACACAGGTAGTCCCTGAGTCTCTAGATCTCCATAATGGGCCTTTCTAGTTTCTCTTAATGGTAGGAGTTAACTTGTGGTCTGGACAAGGCTAGTTTCATGCCCTTTTCTCATTAGTAGAGGGTATGTTATTTATCCTTCTTCCAGCTGCAGTGGGTCTTGACTTTGTCTTGGGGTCCAATAGATTTTTTCCCTTTTCATGGCAGCCTAAAGCTTTTATCTTCTAAGAGTAATAATCCATGAAGGGCCTTTTGCAGAACTTTATGCCTTCCCTGCAATACTGGCCATTCCCCTCCCCCAATGTGGCACCACTGATGGAGGTTTTATCCAGTACCCACCCTGCCCACATTCTTTCTCCTGAACATTCCATGTTGTTCAGTGGAGAAGAGCTTGTGATTGAGTTAAAAACTACCCTCTTATACAGATTCAAGGGGTTCCATACTGTCACTCTTATTCACACTCATGCTTTAACGATTACTGAAAATGTATGTATAGCTGAATTCTTAACTGCAGGCATGGTGACCTGGTTTCCTCCCATGTTTTGCTCAACATGAGTCTCTGTCTATGTGCTATCTTTCCTTGGAGGTGCCTATATTTTCTCTAATTTTAAGCAAATTGGTTGACCTCCAATTTCAGCTCTCAGACATTTTCAAAAAAGTTATTATTTTTCAGATTATCCAGCTTTTTCTGGTTGATAGCCTAGGTGTAATATTTCCTATGCTCTTCATTTTAAGAGGAAGCCAGAAGTCTGTGCCTAGCTTTTGATATTATTTTGCCTCTATCTTTCAAACTTGACTGCAACCCTGGTATCACTTTAGTATCACCCCAGTGTCTACCCAAAACAGTCAAGAATCCAGACTAAATTTAGTGTGTGAGAATTCCAGTTAATCCAAATGAGAAGTAAGAAAGAATATCATCTGACAATTTTAATTTCAGAAAGATTCAAAACTGGTTCCCAAATTCATGTCATATCCTTTCTTTCATGTCTGATTTTGATTTTTCCATCATCACAATCTAAATCTACTTAAGAGCAAATTATAGAAATTTTACAATGTTTAAAAACTCATCTTTAGTCGGTTATTTTTTTTTCTATAACCACACTTAAATTGAAGTATTATATTCAAGGTTCTAAAAACCATTTAAGGGGAAAACCCATCCCAGTGACTCTCAAAGTTTAGGGCAACCAACAGCTTATCTGTTCTCTTGCTCAAGAAAACTAATTAATCATTTCTCATGACATTCGGTAGTTTGCCTAATTTTGTTTTTTTCATTAGCTGTTTCAGTCTGTATAAGGTTTATGTCATTAAAAGTGAGCCTGAGGATAGTGTTAACATTCAGATCTTTTGAACAATGTCTGGAGGATGGAAGAATGGATGCCAAAGTCGTTTAAAATTCACCACTGCCTTTAATTAGACTAGTTTAACCTTGCAGGCTCAACAAATGAGTCTAGCTAGATCAAGTGAGTTTTTGTTAGTGTTTCTGACATCATCCTAGATATTAATTGAAGGGCTGTACACAAACAGAATTGATAAGGCATGATGTGGGAGTACTTGTGGCTCCGGAGAAACTATGACCTTTTTAACAATGAGAAAATGCATAAAGGTTATAGGGAAATTTTTACTGGCTTCCTGGAAGAATTTGTTATAGATTTGCTTAGACTTTTCCTTGACTTAATAGTCAGTTATTGCTTTAAGAGCTAAATAATCTGACATAAGCAGAAGTTAAGTTCTCGTTAGAACAAACATTCACTATGAGCCTATGCTGCTTTGCATTTGATTATCATGCTTATTTTATCTGATTAAAAATTATGTCTGTGTTGAAAGTTGAATGGAAAGGAAATCTTTTGGCAAGGGCATAATAGACAAATGTTAAAACTTATGTTTTGTAGATGGAGATTACTCTTCCTCAGCAGCATGTGGAAACATACTGATTTATTGCTAGTTCTAAAAAAAGATCAGAAATGTTTAAAACATGCTAACTTAATCACATAATGTAAAGTGTCTCTGCATTGTGCTTACAAAAGTACTGCAAAGTCACATTAGGAAGAGATATTAAGGCACATTCAATATTCTTTTGTAGTTGGAATTACTTTATAATGACACAGTACTTATTTCAGGCATTTCATCAAGGATTGAAAAGTACATTACTGATGATGAAACTTTCTATGTCCTTGTACACATTAAAATTTAGAGTAGAATCTAGTTAATTCAGACATCAGTGTTTCAGAATTTAGACAAGCATTAGAATGATACTTAAACTCATACTATCTATAAAGTGTTTGCTACACAAATGCATGTTAAATACATTTAATGACTCATTAACTGTTTTAATACTTTTAATAATTAAATAGTAAATTGATGATTAAATGATGAACTAATGATTAAATATACACTACATTTAATGATTAAACTATTTAAGAAGACACTTTAAACACCCTCAATTTCTTCAGAAAATCAGATTTAGTTGAAAGTAATCTGTAGATTTACAGATTATTTTTATCTGTTTATTACAGCAGATTTTTAAAGACTTACGTAAGTCGTGCTTTTTTAACCTAATTTTGGAAACAATTGGTAATTTAGTGTGATCAAGTTATAGTTTTTCTTAGAATATTCTATATTTTAGCCTTCCTTAAATGTAGATATTTCTTCCAGATTGGTCACAATAACTAACTAAGTTTCATTTGATTAATTTTTATGTTAAATATGGAATGCTTTGTAGTAATATATAATTACTGCCTCCCCCTATGTCTCAACTCAGTGACTAATTACACACAAAACTATTAGAATTATTTAGTTTTTGTACAATCTTTAAATTTTTTTGTGGCGTCCTTTGCAATTGCTTTGCAGTCTTATTATATACACTTTTATGAGTAAGATTTCCACTCTCTTCATCATAATGAATTCAAGGAATAAGTAAGCAGAGGTCATGGTAGACAATGATTTACCATGCCTCATGTTTCTAGAGTAGCATTCAACTACATTAACCTTTCTGGCCTCTCTTCCCATTCAGTTAATTATGTAATTGGTGAGTATGGCTAAGATTCTCCATACATTCCCTCTCTCATTTTTAGTAATAGAATGTAAAATTTATCTCAAGCATCAGCGTGTCTATACCTAAAAGACTAAATTTACCAGTTTTCATTGCAATAGTTTTGGCCATGTGACTAAGTTTTCATGATGAGGTGGGAACAGTTGAATGGTGTTTTAGGAAGTCTCCTTAAAATGTAAAGTGGGCTCTTTTCCTTTCATTTCTCTTTGCTGCTGGCTGGGTGCAGATGAGATGGTGGTCCTGCAGTCACCATGCATCATATTTAGCATGGTCACGACTTTTTCAGAATGGCAGAACAAGTTAAAGAGAGCTATAGCACTCTTGAACAACAAGTTAAAGAGAGCTATAGCACTCTTGGAACACTTACCTCCAAGCTACTATAATGTGGAATCTGTCTTGTTTAGCCATTGTTATTTTATATTTTTCTGTGACAAGCAACCAAACATAATCTAAATGATACTGTGACTGAGAGAAGTTGCAGAGAATGCTTGATTCAGCGTTTCCTTTCTCTGTTCCTGATCTGTAGATTTGTCTGCCCACAGGGTGGCTGCATTTGGGACTGACTGCTCAAGGGTAGTTTGCAGATGTCAGCTGCGTTGGGACCAGGAGTAAATCTATCTCATTATGCATCATAGGACTAGAAAACCCATTTGGCTATGGATCTAAAAGCAGCTTCGGAAAGCAGCTTCATCATTAATAAAGTTCATATTTTTATCTCCATCTGCCTGACTCATTTATCAGCTGTGTTGATGTTGTCGGGGTGGTCATTGAGAATTAGTGAAAATAACCATATAGCGATATACAGCAGTGTACTGGTTCAACAATGGACTCTTCAGGAAAGTAGCTTTGATTCTTAGTGTTTGCTTATTTTGGTGGTCGCTGTACTCCTCTCTTGGTCAATTTCAAGGTATAAATGTGACATCACTAAACCAAGTTGGACAGACAAGTGCAGTAGCACACCATTATGTAGTATTTCTGCCATACAGTTACAAGAGATATAAATAACTGCAAGACCTTATATAATAGAAACATGGTCAAATAAACTGGAAATTATGAATTTCTAGTATCAATTACTCTCATATTTATTATAATTCATTTAATTATAAGTTTATATACTTTAATTTTTAATATTGGTTGTGTTTAATAAGGAACTTTCAAAATTTCTGAAGATTTAAAATTAGCTCTCAGGAATCAGTGTGCCCTGGCTCTCACACTTACACACATCACTGAATAATTTTGTATATATATAAAATATATGTGTGTACATAGTAGAATTGCCATTGTTTATGAAAATTCTGTATCTAAATACTGCATTTGAATGTCATGTTCATGATAAAATATTGTACTGTTTTAATAATTAATAATGCTTTGTTTCCACATTAAAATGTGTTTAATACTAGTCAAAAGCTAATTAATTAATCCCACACATAGGCAAGATGTATAGGACTTTGTATTTCTCTTCTACATGAGCAACGTGGAATGATTTTCTATACTTCTCTCTTGAAGTGTTATGTTCCTAGAATTCAGGGAGTACCCTTAATAACTCCCTTGGGTAATTTCACATATTAGCTCCATAAATATGGTGTCTCAGTTATGAAAAGGAATAAGATTGCAAGCATTAGTTTGTGACTATTAAAATGCCTGGTTTATTAAGTTACGTTGATTTACATTTCAGTTTTTAGTAAGCAAGTACTATTTTTTTCAGTTATTTTTCTATATCCAATCTTCATATTTTGTTTGAAGTTCCCAGGAGTTTATCAATGAGAAAGTGGGGTCTTTGGAAGGTAATTAGGTTTAGATAAAGTTATGGCGGCCCCCGTGATGGAATTAGTGTCCTCATAAGAAGAGGAAGAGATACCCGCACTTTCTCTTTCTCAGCCTTGTGGAGGACACAGAGAGAAGGCCTCCATCAGCAGGCCAGAAATAGGGATCTTGTCAGGAATGAGATCTGCTGACACTTTGACCTGGGGCCTCCTACCTCCAGAGTTGTGAAAAATAAATGTCTTTTAGTTAAGCTACCCAGTCAATAGTATTTTGTTACAGCAACCTGAGCTGACTAAGACAAGTGTACTGTAGAGAAATTTAGTAATTTGCCATGGTCAGACAGTAAATGAGTAAGGAATCTATAGCTGTTTGACTCGGATCCTTTTCTCTTGGCCAATGGCCAACGTTGCCGGCTTCAGCACTCTTAAAATGTTAAGAATATATTTCTAAATGTTAAATGTTCCAACTAAAAACAATGGCAACAGAAAGCTTCTCTCAATATCAATTACATTCTAAAAATAATATCTATTATTATTATGGAAATTTTAAATTGTGTTTAGAATTAATCTTATGCATAGATATATCATCAAAGGGAAGGGAAATTATTCCTGACCAAATTTTTTTACCCAGAGTTTTAACCAAAATGCCACCATTAAAGACTCATCATTAGTTAAGAAGTGTACAAAAAAATAGGTTCAATAGATCAATCAAATGCATTTAATAGAACAAATGCACTGAACATTTTGTGACTAAAAAGATAGGCAAGTCTATCTCTGCTTTCTATTACAATCATAATACAATTGGGAGACATAAGAAATATATATAAAAAGATAATGGGACAAAAATATATGAAATGTGTCATTGAGTTGCAAAGGTAAAAGTGTTAGAAAAATTCGAGAGAACACACTGGGGTTGGTAGCTCAGAGGAAACTTTACAAATGAGTTGGGACATGGGCTATCTTTTTTTTGTTTTTTAAGATTTTATTTTTTTCCTTTTTCTCCCCAAAGCCCCCTGGTACATAGTTGTATATTCTTCTTTGTGGGTCCTTCTAGTTGTGGCATGTGGGACACTGCCTCAGCATGGTTTGATGAGCGGTGCCATGTCCGCACCCAGGATTCGAACCAGTGAAACACTGGGCCGCCTGCAGCGGAGCACACGAATTTAACCACTCGGCCACGGGGCCAGCAGGACATGGGCTATCTCTTAATGATTAGCTACAATCAGAGAAGAAAGGGAAGGTTGTGAGGACAGATTGATGTGTAAAGATGGAGAAATCTAGGAGTGTTCAAAAAGCAAATATGTCTCTCATTAGAGACAAGCAGAGTTGAATTTAGAGATGAAATATGTAGCAGAAGAAATGGGAGAAGAGGTTGGCAAGATAAGAGGAAACCATTTTATGGTTTAATGCTCTACTGTGATAAATAGCATGGAGGCTGCTTTAAATATGTTAAACATGAAATGCCTGGATTAAAGTAATAGTTAATGAGAGTTTAATCTGGTGTTGGAGTTGAGGGTGGTAAATTTTTAAAAATGTAATAGGAATGAAAGATTGCAACTTTAAGAAATCTGTCTTTGGAGATGCTAGAGTACAACAATCACTACACGTCTAGATATATGGTCTTTTTTTAAGAAAACAAAACAGAAAATAATCACATTTGCCAAATCTTAGTACTTGGCGTGATGGAAGTTTTGTTGCAATTAGGAGCTGATTTATTTAGTTATATAGAATGCTTACAGGAAATAGAGTCCTAATACTCACATACTCGTCTATGTATATGTGTGTGCATGTACAATGCATGTGTGAACATGTATGTGTGCATGTGTGAGCGTGTGTGTGTGTGCATGCATGCATGCATCTGTTTGTCTTGGAGGGGAACAGGAACAGGAGATTTTTTCAGAATTGTTATAAAGGGACATTTGAGGCCAGTGCTTGTGGAAACCATTGAACTTTACAGTTCTGAAAATGAGTTCAACTTTTCTAGAAGATCTTTACTAAAGTATTCTAACATGATTATTTTAAGTCATTATTGAGTTGCACAGAGAATTTAGTAGTAGTATGGATTTCTGCACACGTTAACTAAAAGATCACATAATTTCCCTGAAAGGGAAGTAATTGCTGTGGTGATCTCTATTAATTTGAGTTAGCGTTTATTGTATACATTGTTACAAATAGGCTTCTTGAGACATTTCAGCATTTATCATAAAATCTTGGGAGAACTGATGATAATGATGCAATTACTGTGTGTCAACTGCTTGGTTATTATTTATCACTTACAGTCGCTTTTTAATTACTGAATATTCTGCATTCTTCTGCATAGTGTGTATGAACAGGAGAGATAATTGTGATAAAATACTTCAGATTAGGCTGCAGAGAGTACATTTGTAACTAGATCTCTATGTGCTTTTGAAAAATACGTGTTAGAAAATTAAGATTGGCAATGTACTTTTCAGTTTAGCGACGAGAGACCTCTATACACTCTTTTTCTCTGATTGTAGATTTTATTAAAAAGAAAACAAAACATGAGAGCCTGGTGTTTGCAAAATTCCAGTAAATGGAAGTGCATGTATTATACCTATTCTTCCTGAAAAGCAATGTGAGCCCCAGGGATGAAAGGATTGACATAACCAGGAGCTGAGCTTCTAGATATAGCCAGACTACACCATGTAGATGGTGTTTCTGCAAGCTCTAGGTCTGTTGTGAAAAATTTTGGAATAATCCCAAATCTGACCATGCTTCACAATGCCTACTCCTACCACTCCTAGAAACAGCGACCATAATCTCTCAGCAGCAGCCTCTTCGCAGATCTCTTTTGTTTTTTCCTGACCACCTAACAGCCAATGAAATACAAAATATTTATGGTGGCAGGTTCAGTGTGATCTGCCCCTGCCATTGATGCCACTTCATTGACTATTGAACTCAAGCCACTTGGGCCTTCGTACCATTTCTCAAATCACTAAAGTCATTTCTGCAACAAGGCCTTCTAATTTGCTATTTCCTCCCATGAAATGCTGTTTTCTTTGTGTGAAGATACTTTCTTTGTGTGAAATGCTTTCTTTGTGGAACAGTTTCCCCATACACTTGCATTTCATACTCCTGCATTTCATTCAGGATTTTGATCAAATGCCACCTCTTCAGAGAAGCTTTCCCAGATACCATTTCCAAAAAGTGTACCCATCATTCTGCATCTACATTTCTGCTGTATTCTTCTCCAAAGCACTTAACACTGACAGATCTTTATATAGGTTCACATTTTACTTCTTAATTGATTGTTTCCCCCACTGCAAGAATGCTCCAGAAGGGCAGGAGGTTTGTTTGTTTCTCACTGTATCCATAGCACCTAGAACATAGGAAGTTCCCCAAATAAATTTGCTGAACAAATGTGTGTTACTGGGAGGTAAGTTAGTCTGAGCACTAAGGGCCAGTCTAGTAAACCAGAGACTAGACTCTCATTTCTCTGCCTGCCAAGCCATCGTTCTTTCTCTGCTGCCACATTTTTTTTTTTTCTTCTCTCTAGTAGCCAGAATTCTTGTGGAGCTAAGTTCAAGTGACTCTGTGTGGCTGAAAGGACAGTGGTAACATACTTTGTAAAATGACTCATAATTGAGACTTTTCACTGATTCAGTCTAGCATGTCCTCCAATTAGTCTTAAAAGCTCTTAAGTTTTTATCTTTGTTTATTTCAGTGGAATAAAAGAAAGTTTTGTGAGATAATGTACTATACTATAAAACATAAGTGTCTAGAAATAAAAACGATTTTGGTTACCTTCAAATATCAATATTGAATATTGATATTTTCAAATCTTGAAAATATCAAATATTGAAGTGATCATTATATATATACACACGTACTTATTTTCAGTAATTTCAGATTTGAATATGGTAAAGTCTAAGCAGTAAGGAAATAAAATCTTATGCTATTAAAAGGCAATATCCTAAAATAAAACATATTAATTTGCATCCATGTGGCTACTTTAGAGAGTGTAAATAAACCAATCGTGACCAAAAATTGAAATCTCCGAAATCAAAAGCCAGTCCTTATTTTCCCAGAATAGTACTATACTTGGAACTTAGAAGAAACTCAAATAAATGTTTGTTGAATGGAAGCATTTCAAATTCTATAACAAGTTTAGATTTGTTTTTCTTACATAGTATTATGATTTCAATAAAATGACTCTGATTGCTCTTGAATACCACTTGTCTTTATTCAACAACTATCTAGAAGTCTCTTATTTGCATTTTTTTGTAGGTGCTCTTTAATTCTGAGCCCTAAGCATTTTGGATCAAATTAGAAGTCACTAGACAGGAGCAATGAATAAGAGAATAAGTATAAAAATCTCAGAATGTTGCATTTCTGAGTTTCTTCTCTTTTTTGCTACTCCTGCCAAAAGGATCATGTTCATCTATGTAAAATATTTTTATTCCTTTAAACACACCACAATGCTTAGGCCCGGCCTTTCATGGAGGGCTATAGGAAAAACCGACAGTGCTTCATTTAAGGAGGGCTCCAGTGTCCCTGGTGCTTCAAAATGTTTCTCCCATCAGCCTGTCAAAGTAAAGTTTCTCCTTCATTGAAGAAAATCTGTTTTCTTAAATTATATTCTTCACTCCATCCCAAATCCTGTTCCTCTTCACTCCATAGCCATCTACTTGAATCTGTTTAATATTAGGATATGTCCTAATATTATGGATCCTAATATTATGGATCAGTCTATATCTTTGAAAAAAATGTTTTTTCTGAGTATTGTCTTCTACATTTCTTACTTCTACTTAGTCTCCCATAATATACATCACCACATTTCACATACTGTTTTAGCTCTTGATACACATCTCTCTTGGTTACAACTTCCTCTTATCACAAGAAATACTATAATGAGCATCCTTACATACATGAGTGTATATTTGGGTGGTTAAAGCCAGCCATAAGTTTGCTAGGTTACAGGCATATTCAGCTACCCTGAGTGCTGTCACAGTGATTTCCAAAGTGTTTAAACAACTTACATTCTAGTTTTCATTTTCTTATATCTGAATCAACATTTTGTATTATCTGGCTTTCTAATTCCCAATGATATTTAGTTCATTTTTTTCTTTTAATTTGAGATAGAATTTCTCTGACTCCTTATGATCTTAAGAATCTTTTCATGTTTATTTATTTAGCAAACATTTACTTAGCAATTATTATGTTCCAAGTACCCTTCAAAACCCTTAATTTGTATTAATTCAGTTAGCTCTCATTACAACCCATAGTAACCTACTTATGAGCTAGATACTATTTTATCTCAATTACATATCATTGGAAACTGAGGCACAGAGAGGATAAGTAACCTGTTCTACATCACACAGCTAATGAATGGTAGAGATGAGATTCACACCAGGCTGTTTGGTTCCAGGGTCTGTGCTCTTAACCTCATTTTTGCCTACTTCTTAGCCATTTGGATTTCCATGTATTTCTCATCTGTATCTTTTGCCCGTTTACTCTACTGACACTGAGATATGTCAGTGAACAAAACAAAGTAACTGCTTTCATTGGGGTAGATGGTGAGTGGTGCTGTGGAGAAAACAAGGAAAACGGTCTGGGCAATGCTAGGAGCTGTGGGGATTTACACTTCTCTAGGGTGTTTGTCAGAGGAGCTTCTGATATTTTGGTATTTAAGGAGAAACATGAAGAAATTGCGAGATAAGCCAATGGAGGAAGACTGTTTCACACAGAAGGAACACAGGCAGGAGCAGACGTGGAGCGTTTGAGGAAGGAGGCCAGTGTGGCTGAAACAGGGGGACTAAGTGTGGAGTGGTGGTGGGAGATGAAGGTAGGCATGCATTCGTGGAGAGATTGATGGGGCCGACTGTGTAGGATCTTGTGGGCCTTGAAAGGTATGTTAATCAGAGTTCTCCAGAGAAACAGAACCAATAGGATATTTAAGATGTAAGAATATGACTATATATGAATATGAATATATATATATATGAAGAGATCTATTGTAAGGAATTGGCTCACATGCTTATGGAGACTGAGAAGTCCCATAGTCTGCCTTCTTCAAGGTGGAGAACCAGGAAATCCAGTGGTGTGATTCCATCCCAGTCCAAAGGACTGAGAACCAGGGGAGCTGATGACATAGACTCCAGCCTGGGTCTGAACGCATGAATACTGGAGTACCAGGGCAGGAGAATTTCCATGTCCCAGATCAAACAGTCAGGCAGGAAGGGCCAAATTATTTTTTCCTCAGCCTTTTTGTTCTATCCAGGCCTTTAATGTACTGGGGTAGGGAGGTGGTGATTGAGGGTCATGGGCAATAGCTTGACTGAGCCCACCAATTCAAATGCTAATTTCTTCCAGAAACATCCTCACACCTGTAAATAATGTTTAGCCAAATTTCTGAGCACCCTGTGATCCAGTCAAGTTGACACATAAAATTAACCATCACAAAAGAAATTTGACTTTTACTCTGAATGAAATGTGAAGTGAATATAGGGTTTTAAGCAGAGAAGTGACGTGATCGTAGGCCTGCAATAAAAGAAACACTACTAGATAGAGAATAGACTATAAGGAGGTGAGGGTGGGAGCAAGGAGACCAGCTAGGAAGCAAGAGGTGATGGCTATGCC
This sequence comes from Equus quagga, assembly GCF_021613505.1. NCBI lineage: Eukaryota > Metazoa > Chordata > Mammalia > Perissodactyla > Equidae > Equus > Equus quagga. The sequence continues at coordinate 100,590,059 of NC_060274.1, forward strand.
ATACTTGATCATGATGTATAATTTTTGATACATTGTTGCACAGAATTAGCTAAAGTTCTGATTCTCATTTCTCGTGTATATTTGCCTGTTAATCAGGCCTAAAGATGTTTTTCTAAGGTTTTTAGTGAAGTTGTACTGGCCTCGTATTCTGAAGTGAGCAGATCTCCCTCACCTTCTCTTTTTACTTGTTCTTTTAATTATTTGTACCATCTTATACAAAGGGGATTGAATGTAGCTTGAAAGTCGGGTAGAAATCACCTGAAATATCATCTGGGCATAGCTTTTGTTTATGCAAGGTAGATTATGACTGCCATTTCCATTTCTTTAACGTGTATTTTTCTCATAATTGTTAGTTCATTCTTACGCATTTGGCATTTTGTATTTTTCAAGAAATTTAGTAATTCTATTTTTAAAATAACTGTCTTTAGCTATTCAAATTTTTTTCATTTACTTTATTTGCATTTTTTTCTTTATAAAACTTGCTAGAGATTTGTTTAAATTATCCATTCTTTCAAAGTACTGTCTTTTGTTTCTTAATTGGTTTCATTTTTTCTTTAATTTATATACTGCCTTGTACTTTATTTTATTCTTTCCTGTTTCTTTGATGCTCCTCCATTCCGTTTTTCTATTTTCTTGCTTGAATGTGTAACTCATTTCCTTCCTATTTATTTTTTGATAAATAATGTATTCAATGTATTCAAACTCTCTTTCTGTTTGTTTTTTTAATAAATGATGTATTCAAAGCTCTGTTTCTCTTCTAAGCACTGCATTAGCTATTTGCATAAATTTTGTCATGTAGTTTACTGTCTGTATAAGTATTTCATATTTTTTCTTGGGTTCATACTTATTCTTAGATTATTAATAATTTGCTTTGTTAATTTTTAGAAGTATGTCATTTTTAAGCTATTATTTGTTGTAGATTTCTAATTATACTGTCTTATTTTTCCTGCTTCTGGAGTTCCTGTCATTAAGGTGTTAACACTTGTATCTCTATCTCTCAATTTTATATTTTTCACTCTTTATGTTTTCCTGATATTGTTCAGGGTGCATTTCTTGATCTGCCTCTCTTGCTCTCTAAGTTGTTCTAAAGCTGTATCTATTGTGCTATTTAACTTCTCTACTGAATCATTTATTTCAAATTTTATATTTCTCATACCCAATGACTTCACTTGGTCACTTTTGTGACTAAGTGGTTTTGTTTCATTTATCCCATATCTTTGCATATCCCATTAAATTTACTTTTATGCTTATTTAAATTCTAATTCTATCTAGTCCATCAATCCTGCTTGTTTTGCCATAGGTTATGTCAAAGCAAAAATGGCACTGAACAGTGTTAAGTAGACAAGGAAGAGTTTGTTCAAGCCTATTAGAATAGGGGAGAGAGACCAAACGCAGTCGGAACTCATCTCCACCAAAAGGTGGTAGAGATTTTTAAGAGGTGGGCTGAGGGGGATATCTTAGGCCTTTGTGTTTGTTAAAGGGCTTTACCCAAAGGAAAAGTAAACTCTCTGGTACCTTTATTTATCTTTTTGAGGAAGATTAGCCCTGACCTAACTGCTGCCCGTCCTCCTCTTTTTGCTGAGGAAGCCTGGCCCTGAGCTAACATCCATGCCCATCTTCCTCTACTTTATATGTGGGACACCTACCACAGCATGGCATGCCAAGCGGTGCCATGTCCACACCCAGGATCCGAACTGGCAAACCCAGGGCCGCAGAGAAGCGGAACTTGTGAACTTAACCGCTGCACCACTGGGCTGGCCCCTCCCTGGTACCTTTATGACAGGAGATAGTTTTGGAATTTGGAGCAAGGTACTCTCTGAACTTAAGCTCCTACCCTCACACAGAAACTGAGCAATAGGGGCACTATTATTCTTGATGATTGCATTTCAAAGAGATAGTTCCCAAGGTCTTAAAGAAAACATTTTTGGATTGTAAAACTGGCAAGAGGATTTTAAAAAGATTTACATCTCAAAGGGGAAGACAAAGGACTTGCAGTTAAAAGTTTTCTAAAGTAATTGCTCTAAGAAGAGGAAGGTCAGGCCTTGACTCAGGAGGAAGCCAGTATAAAGTTCCTGCAAGCTGAGAGGAAGGTTCACGTGTATTGGTCAGTTGTTCGGTTACTTGTCTCTTTCATGGTAGTCGTGATCCTCAGATGTTCTGGTATTTATCCCAGGGAATGCACAGTTACTTGGACATAGCAGCTGCATTGTGTAGTAATGTGAATTTTGGGGAGGAGTGAACTCCCAGGGATCTACCTTGTCAATCCTCTGCTGACTAGGAATGGTGGTCTAGGGTGAAAAGGAAGGAAAACTACTGTGGGTGAGGAAATAGACGACTTTACCCATTTTGATCCCCAGAGATCTTCACTCTTACCTCCATTTGTTGAAATTGCACTTTTCCTGAGTGCTGCCCTCCGCAGTTGAGATAATCTGACTCATGATAATGAGGTGGGGGCCTGAGGAGAGAGTGAAGGAACTGAAGAGGATATGATCAGAGTCAATTCACGTTCCTGTCCATTTTCCTCTCTCCCACAGATGGTAGCCCTGGTACTGCCCTGACGCTACTGCATAATGACCAGTTAGCAAGGGGCAGGCACTACTAACTTTTCTTCCCCATATCAAGTAGGGCAGGAGTGATCTATCCAGGGAATATAGTGGAGAGTGTAAGGAAAATGAAAAAAGATTGATCCTAATGGCCCTCTGTCCAGGAATCCAGATCCTTCCCTGTGATGCCATTCTCTCCCCCCAAAATCGGCCCCAATTTTTCTGTTTCCACAGGTAGTTCTCCCAGCATTAATGTTCTTCTAATCCACTATTTATGTGCTCCTGTTGCATCTCTAAAGGTAGCCTCCATGTTATATCTTAATGGCATGATCTCAGAAGTGTAGTTTGTGTAGTTTCCAGAGAAAGTCTTTGAAGAGGTATGAGTTTGGGGATTTAGGAATTTACTGCAAGGAGTGGGAAAAAATGGGGAGCACACCGAGACTATTACATACTTGATATTTATATCTATATAGGGGCTAATGTTTGACAGATACAGTTTTACTGTCTGATTTCAAATAATAAATATTATCAAACTAGATTTCTGTTTGTTACTTACGTCATACATTACTTAAAGACCAAGAATAAAATATCAGATAGCATTTATAATTGAAAGTGAAGCTATTCCTAACATGTTAATAATTCATTTCAGTATTAGAGAGGCTTATTTCTAATCCCATCATATTCATAGAATTCTTTCACCAACTGGCTGTTTTTATTTTCTCAATTTTGTGAAGCCTGTCTGATGTCTTCCTTATCTCAATGTTTAAATCTATGTAAAGTATGAAAACAGAAAGGTCAACCTTTTCTGAGTGGTAAACTATACTACTCTTAATATCTCTGTGCATTATGGAGTTCTAGTTGTCTGAAAGACACTGTGGGGGACTGGCATTGGCCACCCCAAGATATGTCTCTTTGGCATGAGGATTATTTGGGGCTGGTTACTCTCCTGCAGACAGGAAAGGAGCTCTGAGAAGCAGAATTTACTTACCCTTTGTTAAGAAACATTTACATTTGTAAGGGAAATCTCAATCTGTAAAGGTGTCTCCCTCTCTGTACCAGGAAGAAGGGGGATGACCTTATTTCTAGAAACTCCTATCAATACAGAATGCAAGGACTTAAATCGGCATAATAATCTTATTCCTGTTTATTGTGCTTGTCTGGTAACCTCCTATAACTGACTCCCCCCACCCCCAACATCCTCCTTTGTCTTTAGCTGGATATGATATTTAAGGTGGGGGCTTCAGCCATTTTGGTGAGTTCCTCAGCTTGCCTGAGCCTCTCCCATGTATACATGTTATAAAGCTTTGTTTAATTTTCTCCTGCTATTCTGTCTCATGTGAATTTAATTCGTTCTCCAGCCAGAAGAACACAGAGAGGATAGAGGAAATGTCTTCCTCCCCTACAACACAGTGTTCAAATATTCTTTGAATTTACATTCATTCTGTTTATTAAATTTCTCTTTCCATTAAAGATGGAATGTCCAAAGTTTAAAAGGAAGCAGAAAATTCATATATTTTTGTTCATTGTAAATTCAAGAATTTTAGTGAAAATTAAGTACTTCATGATAAAAAAAAAAGTTCTGTGGTTTTATTTTATCATATGCCAAACATTATTTCTGTAGTCACCAGAAGTTAGTTTTAGTGGAAGGAGAGAATTAACTTGTTTACTTAATGGAGTGGATAAGGTATGGGGATCAGGGTAAGTAATATTGTGAAATACAGTTGTATTTAGGTCTTTAGTGCTTTTGAGACTGGTTTCCAAATTAGAGGAATGCAAACTTTATTGAATATTCCATTTTCATATTACAGTTTTCTCTAATGAAAGTTCTTCATATAGATAGCAATTTTTGTTGTAATAAGCTAAAAATGTAGTGTTGAAAGAAATCTAATATTAGAGAATAAGAATATCAAATGGAGTTCTATACAGAGTTAGTGATGGAGTGTTAATGTGCAGGTCCTGATAAGTTACCATGTTTCCCTGTAGGTCAGCTGCTTTTCAAGTGATGTCCTTCCATTAATTTATTCTCATCTATATTTTAGGGGGTTTTGGATCATGATATGCAAAATTATTAAATCGTTACAATAAAGTGAAAAAACCTTGTCAAGAATCGGTTCATCTTAGAAGAGTAAATTTCACTGAATTCAATTTTGTCATATGTAACGTAACTTTCAGATCATTCGTTTCACAGTTGTTGCATTTGTGGAATTGATTGGGGAACAGTTTTACAAACTTTAATGTAATAAGGTACATCTACACGGGACTTCATCATAGGTCATTTATTAACTTTATGTTCAAAATAATTTGGGAACACTAATTAAAAATGCTTTGTAAACTTCATTGGAAAAGATATAGTTCCATTAATATTGCATCATGGCCAGCTGTTATTTCCTTAGCTATAAGTCTGGAGCATATGCTGAGGCATGCAGATTGTATGAAGTCAACACACACACACACACACACACACACACGGGTTCATGTAGTTTTAAACCTCCTTTAAGCCCCCAGTGTAGGGACCATTTAATTCTTGCCTCTGAGTATGCCCATATTGCTCTATAATATATGCAAAAACTGTTACTGAACTTGAGGTAGAAACATACAATGAAAGACTGCATTTTGCATTACTATTGTTTGAATACATCCTACTGTGATATATGGGCGTTGCAAATATTATTCAATGTATAATGTGTAAACATTCAATGTATAAATACAACATTCACCAGGCCTACTTCTTTGCTGCCTTTATTCTATTGCTTTCTTATTCAGCCTAGATTCCTTATTGATAATTATTATAGCTCCTTTACAAATACTCTCAACACTGTTGCACTTACTTGACAAAAACCTAAACATCGTATACCATCTGCCTAGCAACTAATCGTTGTTACAGAAAATCACACAACCAAGAACGTGGATGGTTGTGACTTTACACTGATGATAACTCAAATGGGTCCTTAATTCTGGGCTCACGTCCCATTATTTTTCTGTAGCAAATTCACTCTGCCTCTCATCACAAGACTTTCCTACCTTGTCTTCACTTTCCAAAAGTCCATCCTCTTTTCCTATAGTGCTTTCAATTGATGACCTTACATCCTACTTCATTGAGCAAATAAAAACCCTTAGAAAAGTGCTTCTTTTGACTCTTTATAGTCAAATCTATAAACCAATGAATGCTTTGCCATCTTCACCTCTTGTTCTCCTTTTGTAATGGGAGAAAAACTATTGCAGAAGGAAGAAAATTGAGAATTTCCTCAATTTTGCCCTTGAATTCCTGCCCTAGTGTTCTGGAGCACATTCATATTCAGCTGCTCAGGGATTTAGCTCCTTTTTTATTTCCCTAAACTCTCTTGGGTCACCAGCCTTTCACTGTATCCTTATCAGCATACAAATGAGTGCTCGTTACTATTAAGATGCACATCACAGTCCCTGGCACTAGGGTTTAATGAAATGTGAAATGAATGGATGGATTGAGGAATGGATGAATGGATGGATGGATGGATGGGTGGATGGATTAATTAATACTTAGTGTGAAATTATTCTTTAGGAATTTGCCAACTTATAAAAACCACTGATAAAAAAACTTCAGGATTAGATGTAGTTAATTATTAAACAGTGTCTACATATGACTTCATACAAAGTATATTACATATCTGATTGGATATTATATAGTTGTATTAGGCAAAGAGAATGAGTGGTAAAATTCTCTCTTGGTATATCTCTAAGTAAGATAGCACATGAGATACCTATGTTGAGAAGAAAAGAGCTTTTATCAAGTATATATTATGATGGTAGCAAGAAATGTTTTTTTTCTTTACAATATAGATTCTTGATGCAAAAGCCATTAGACATTTTACTCTAGGTAACATTATTTTAATGTAAGAGCCTAAAGGTTTATCTACAGTTAGCTTGCGACCTCTTACATCTCTGACAACAAAGACTACTAGGGGAAATTATTAGCCCTGTTTCTCATCAGTGAGACAAAGTAATGCCAGCCTTCTGTAATCAGGATAAACATAGAATACTATAGAAAGCATATATTTGACTTTAATGTGGTTTTTTGGAAGAAGTCAAAAAATCCACTGAAAGTAAAGCAAAAAACAAAGTCAGTTAATTTTAGTGACCTACTAGGATTGTAGTTCATTGCTTATTATCCAGGTACTTGAGCTTCCTGAGAAAAAGTATGAAGCCAAAGGAATATTATAAAAGGTTCGTGGTTGAGATCACTTTTATTGCTCTGTTAATGTTAGATTGGATAGTGATGTCTTTCCAGGGATTTTATTTGAGTGAAGTCCCCACTGGTTTATGCCTTTGTCTCATGGGCACGCTACTAGTGTGTTCTTCAATTACCTAATCTCTAATTGCAAAATGTTCTGTGAAGCAAGGCTTGGGCTCTCTTCATCTCATTCTCATTTCTTTCTTTTTTTAAGGTGTTTTTTTTTTCTCTTCATCTCATTCTCATTTCTTTCTTTTTTTAAGGTTTTTTTTTTTTTAATAAGGAGAATCAGTTAGTGAATGTGGATGATGATGTTGAGAATGACCTTCTCCTTGATAAAATGATGCTTGTAATTTCACACATTGCCAGTTTCAATGAGGAGATAACAGGTTTTTTTTTTTTGGTTCTGTCTTCACTCTTCTCATATTATTTGAGGATTCATTTAGCATGTCCTCTCCTCTCCTCTAGCAAAGGAAATTCAAGAGCAAAAGTGAAACTAAACAAAACCAAAATCAAAATCAAAACCAAACAGGTAGGTCTAAGCAATGCAAATTTTGCTCCTGCAGAGGTTATTTCTCTCACCTTATCTTGACTATTTTTTTTTCAAAATAAAATTGGCATTGCATTTTGAATGAGGGCACCATGCCATACAAACAGATGGACAGGGAAGTGGGTAGCTTAGAGACCATGTTTATTTGTCAGATTTGTTTATAGAGGGCAACGTTCACAGCCAGAATGGTGAATGTTGGTCTCTCAAAGTTTCTCTGCCTTTGGGAAGACTATTTCTTTTTTAGAACTTAACCTAATTTGGAAAAAAAAATCTCTAGTTCCTGATCAGATGCAAGAAAACACGCACTAAGAAAATCACTTTTTCTAGTGAAATCGTATCTTAATGAATTATTGGGTCCTATAGAGAACTGCCGCCAAATCTATTCATAAAAGTAATCTTTGAAAAAGGCAAAAGTATGCTTTCAATAAATTAAGAAGGCTAAGTAAGTTGGAAACATATGTTATAGTTTCTTCTTTCCTTATACAAGCACAGCATGACATATTTGCTTAATAGCACATATTAGTTCTCTGGAATTCTTTCTTGGTTATCTGCGGAAAGGAAAACTGTAAGATAGGGGTCCAGTTTCATTCTTTTGCATGTTGCTATCCAGTTTTCCCATTCTCATTTATTGAGGTGACTGTCCTTTCCCCATTGTATATTCTTGTCTCCTTCGTTGTGAATTAATTGACCATATATGCATGGGCTTATTTCTGGGTTCTCTATTCTGTTCCATTGATCTATGTATCTGTTTTTATGCCAATACCATTCTGTTTTGATTATGATAGCTTTGTAATATAGTTTAAAATCTGGAAATATGATGCCTCCAGCTTTGTTCTTTCTTCTCAAGATTGCTTTGGCTATTTGGGATCTTTTGTGCCTTCATAAAAATTTCAGAATTATTTTTCTTTGGGAAAAATGCCATTGGAATTTTGATAGGTACTGTATTGAATCTGTAGAATGCTTTGTGTAGTGAAGGAGACCTGGCTTGAAATGTGGTTGTTCTTGCACGTGAGGCATCCACAAGACTGGCTGGACTTTTCTGCAAACAGAATGTTCTGCCTGGTGAACTCACAAGGCCCCAGGGAAAACATTGCTTGCAAACAAGAATGTTTTATCAGCTCCTCAAAAGGAGCAAGCCTGGGACCTTGGGAGTTTGAAACATTATGAAGGAACCTGTTATGAACAGATGTGTAGGGGAAAGGTCATTATTGTGGGACGCTTGCACAGGTTTAGGTCGCTGACTCACTGCTTTGGCAAAAGGCCAGCTTTGTTTAGGGGCTATAATAATAAAGAGCTCGAGAAACTCGAGAGCAGAAGACTACTACACAGCAACCGGTGTTCATGTTTTCATTTCGTCGGCAGCAGTGTAGTACGAATTTTTTTTATATTTTTATAATATTAATTCTTCTAGTCCATGAACATGGAATACCTTTCCATTTACATGTGTCCTCTTCAATTTCTTTCATCAGTGTTTTATAGTTTTCAGTGCAGATCTTTTACCTCCTTGATTAAATTTATTCCTAAGTATAGTTGTTCTTTGTATACTATTGTAAATGGGATGGTTTTCTCAATTTCCCTTTTTGATAGCTTGTTGGTGTATAGAAACACAATTGATTTTTGTACATTGGTTTTGTATCCCGTAAATTTACTGAAGTCACTTATTGGTTCTAACAGTATTTTGGTGGAATCTTTAGGGTTTTCTAGATATAATATCATGTCATTTGCAAACAGAGACAATTTTACTTCTTCCTGTCTGCTTTGGATGCCTTTTATTTCCATTTCTTGCCTAATTGCTCATTAGGACTTCCAGTACTATTTTGAATAAAAGTAGCAAGAGTGGACATCCTTTTGTTGTTCCTGATCTTAGAGGAAAGCTTTCAGCATTTCACTATTGAGTATGATGTTAGCTGTGGGTTTGTCACATAAGGCCTTTATTATGTTGAAGTATGTCCCCTCTGTCACCAGTTTGTTGAAAGTTTTTCATAAAAGGCTGTTGAATTTTGTTAGGTGCCTTTTCTGTACCTATTGAGATGTTCATATGATTTTATCCTTCATTTTGTTAATGTAGGTTATCACATTTATTCATTTACAGATGTTGAACCATCCTTGCATCCCAGGAATAAATTCCACTTGATCATGGTATATAATCCTTTTAATGTATGGCTGAATTTGGATGCTAATACTTTGTTGAGGATTTTTACATCTATATTCATCAGGGATATTGGCCTATAATTTTCTTTTCTTGTAGTGTCTTTGTCTGGTTTTGGTATCAGGGTAATCTTTCCCTCATAAAATGAGTTTGAAAGTGTTCCCTCCTCTACTATTTTGGGAAGAGTTTCAGAAGGATTGGTATTAGTTTTTCTGTTTGGTCGAATTTGTCAGTGAAGCTGTCTGGTCTTGAATTTTTCTTTGTTGGGAGGTTTTTGATAACTGATTTATCTCATGCTAGTAGTAGGTTTGTTCAGATTTTCCATTTCTTCATTATTCAGTCTTGGCAGTTTGTATGTTTCCAGGAATTTATCCACTTCTTCTAGGTTGTCCAATTTGTTGATGTATCATTGTTCATTGTAGTCTTTTATAATCCTACATACTTCAGCAGTATCAGTTGTAATAACTATCTTCTTTTTCATTTATAATTTTATGTAATTGAGTCTTCTCTCTTTTTTCTTGGTAAGTCTAGCTAAAAGTTTGTGTATTTTGTTTATCTTTTCAAAAAAAGAGCCCTTAGTTTCATTGATCTTTTCTGTTGTCTTTTTGTCTGTATTTCATTTATTTTTGCTGTGATCTTTGTTATTTCCTTCCTCCTGCTAACTTTAGGCTTAATTTTTTTTCTTTTTCTAGTTCCTTGAGGTGTAAAGTAGGTTGTTTATTTGAGATCTCTCTTTTTTCTTACTGTAGATGTTAATCAATATAAACTTCCAGTTTAGAATACTTGTGCTGCATCCCATAGGTTTTGGTAAGTTGCATTTCCATTTTCATTTGTTTCAAGATGTTTTTTGATTTCTCTTTGATTTCTTCTTTGACTCATTGGTTGCTCAGGAGCTTGTTGCTAAATCTCCACATATTTGTGTATTTTCTAGTTTTCGTCTTGTAATTGACTTCTAGTTTCATACCATTGTGGTCTGAAAAGATTCCTGATATGATTTCAATTTTCTTAAATTTATTATGCCTGGTTTTATGTACTAACATTTGATTGCTGTTGGGAAATGTTCCATGTGATCTTGAAAAGGATGTGTATTCTGCTACAGTTGGATGGAATGTTCTGTATATGTCTGTTAGGGCCATCTGGTCTAATGTGTAGAAGTCCAATGTTTTCTCACTGATTTTTTTGTCTAGATGATCTATCTGTTGTTGAAAGTGACATATTGAAGTCCCCTGTTAGTATTGTGTTTCGGTCTATTTCTCCCTTCAGATCTGTTAATATTTACTTTATATATTTAGCTGCTTCTATTTGGGGTGTATAAATATTTATAATTGTTATATCCTCTTGATGAATTGAGTCCTTTATTAATATATAATGATCTTCTTTGTCTTTTGTGGCACTTTTTGGCTTTAACTGAAGGCTTTCAGAACTGGGTCTTTTGGGAGCTCATCCCGCCAATGGGAGTCTTAAAAGTTTGGGTGCTAGATGTGAAGTCCAAATCCTTCATGTCTTAGAGAGAAGCTAGGAGTTGGAGATTCCCTCCTGATTAGATGGTGCGATGTTGGGGTTGGAGTTCATGGCAAGAGTGTCTCAGCCTTTCCTACCCTTTTTTATTTGGATATTTTCTCATTCATCTGATGTGTAGGAGTTGCTCAGCTAGTTTCTGGATCTCTTTCAGAGGACATTGCTCTATGAGTAGCTGTACATTTAGTACACCCATGAGAGGAACAGAGCCTACAAGCCTTCTATGTCTCCATCTTTGTTGACTCTGAATTGATATAAATTTAGAAGTAAAACCTTTTAAAGAAATACTTTTAAAAAGCAGTTTACCTTGTGGCTGTTTTATTGATTAACCAAATGTATGCCAACAAAATATTAACAGCCATTGGCATTGCTTAAGGCAAAGAGAAAAAAAACCATTTGCTTTCTACAGGAGCAATCATTTGTATTTATTTGTAGAAGGAAAAAGTAAATCACACCAGCTGGAATTTTTGTCAGAGTGTGAATTATCCCTGTTTTTCCAAATTTCACAAAGCCTTATTCTAGCATGCACAGCTGCTAAATCATTATTCACTGTGTAAGCAATAACTACAGATGTTCTTACCGATTAATGGGGTATGGCTATAGTTTTGGTGTTTTCCATGTGGCAGCTACACAACTATTGATGTTGTCATGACAAGGGTACTGTGTTGTGGTAAAGAGATGTGGAGCTCCTGGGATGCTGCTGCTTGGCTATTCCTTCTGCCTTACCTCTGTGAAGATCTTTTCTTGTACTGCTCTCCCTCCTGTCTCCTCCACTCCCTGCCATAATACTCCCCTTAATGCACACACTGGAGATATTGGGAAATGCATATTTTCTCTTTTTCTCCTTTATCATGTAGCATTTCAGATTAGGTTTTGCTCTCTCTCATCCTCAGTTGCAATAGTACCATTAAAGGTATCTCTCTCTAATACGTACCTGGGGCCTATTTCCTGTTCCTTTCATTTGGTGACTCTTGCTAGTTTATTTGTAGAATATTTTTGGACTTTTGGATTCATTATGTAGGAAATTAATTTGAGGAGAAGACTGAAGTAAATAACTTGGGCCAAGAAGCTAGTAGATGTGATTGACTAGGTTGTATTGTTTTGTTTTGCTTTAAGTATACTTTGATTTGAATCCATTTTGACTCTTACCTACTGGGAAATTCGGGCTCGTTGCTTAACTTTGTGTGCTCAGGTTTTTGATCTGTGAAATGAAGTCAGGCCTGTAAAGTGTTCTACGTAGTATCTTACATGTATTAGATATATAATAAGCGCTAGTTCTGTTTCAGTCATTTGTGCAAACTTCAAGGTAGTCTATGCACCTCAAGGGCAGGGAGCGTGACTTGGTCTTTGTTGAATCTTTCATCGTTGTACAGACATGCCGTTGTACAGGCCTTTATTGTGCATACACCTAGTAGGTGCACCTAGATAAGTGCTTGCTGAATGAACGTAAACACATTCTGTTCATGGTGTTCGGTTTTTTCAGATATCTAAGGATCAGGGCATGGATGATGTATTACATTTTCAGTTAGAAAATGAGCAAAGGCCAAATGGTCTCTGTTTCTCTGACACTGATACGATGGTTTCCTCTAATCAAACTCACTTAAGTGACTTGAACTTAAATTTTATATTATTAATCTTAAAAAACGGATTCTCCAATTGTATTTTAATAATGGTAATTCAGACATTCTACAAAAGAGAACTGATCACATATTATGTGTATCGCACTGAATTAAGTGCCAAAGCCCTTTAACTTATGTTCTCCAAAGGGAGACACTTTAACTACACGAAGCAATCAAGGGTAAGAGGAAGCAAGAATAAGTCTACTGATGCAAATGCCATCCTGGGGACCACAGAATTGCTGCTCCCTTATTAACTGTATGCCCTTGAGGAAGTCTGTTAATGTTTTGAGCCTCCTTTCCTCATATCTACAGTGAGGATAGCAACCACTCCCTAATTTACAGCAGATATAAATTTAAAGCAGAAATGAGACAATAGGTGCTACTGCTTTGAAACCACTAAGTGCTGTACAAGCATATACTTTTGTATAGGCCAGAAACAGTCTTAATTAGAGGAGTGGAAGAACAGCATAAGAGGGAACATTCAGAGCAGTGAAATTTAGGAAAGCAAAGGGAGGATTAGGTCTGATGTCTCCTGCTCTTTCCAAAGGTCACAGACCTAGAGAGCTGGGAGCAATAGTACTAGTCTCCATGCAAAGAGGAGGGGAAAGGGATTTGGAGAAGATCCCAGAGAGCAGCTTGCCCTGCTACGTGAAGAAGCTGGTCGGAAATGGACTGGACTCAACTCTTCTCCATATGGAGAGAGATTTAGGCTGCTGAGAGCATCACATTGAGAAATTTGGAGGCATATTTCTGATGACACTTCAGGAAAGGAAGAAACAATCTAGTCTATGTTTTGATGGAACACAGGGTAAGACATATAAGTGCTTCATAGTGTTAATTAGAATCTGAGGAGATAGAAGTGAATTCAACCTGTATGTTGCTGGCATCACAGTTTATAGCAGAAGCAGCAGCTGCTTCAGTCTGTGGGGATCCATCTAGGTCACTGAGATTCTAGCTGGTGTCCCAGGGAGCTCTTCCAACCTTGTGGGTTAATCATTTAATTTTAACCCAGTCCCTGGAGCCTGGCCCATTGCCTTTGACCAAGCAACCATCGCTTGGCAGCCATCATCTGACTTTGTCCTGTTGGGCTCTTTCCTGTGTTATTTACTTTCTATGTCATGAGTTTGGTTTGCTGGCATACTCACTGCTCAACATACTCTTTGGATTTGATGGCCTTGCCTCAAGTGAGGATATCTATAAATTTGGCTGACAGGTTTTCAGTTTAGAGATTAAGCATCTATGAAAGAGGAGGAGACAGGTAATTGTCTTCACTGGGTAGCAAATGAGCACTTTTAGACTAAGCTAACAGTTCCTTTGGCACCTTGTAAAGGTACTGAGAAAAGCTGGCCAGACAATAATGCAAGTCACTGCACCTGAGTAGTTAAAAATTTGATGGCTTGTGAAGTGATCCATATTTTATTTAGTTCTCAAAAATGCTAGTTTGGATCTACAGCTATTTCTTACTTACAAATTTATGAAGCGTCTTTGCTTCTTTCTTTTGTGTGTGTGTGTGTATGTGAAAGAAATAGAAGGCAATGTTAACTGATGCTTGTGGAGATTTGCTCATATCTAAAAATCCATGAAGAAAAACAAGAATATGCAAAAGAAGAAAATCTTATTTTATTTTATTTTATTGTGGTAAAAAAGACTTCACATGAGGGAGTGGCCCTGTGGCAGACTGGTTAAAGTTCCACGCGCTCCACTTCGGCAGCCCGTGTTCACAGGTTTGGGTCCTGGGTGTGAACCTGCATTACTCGCTAGCCATGCTGTGGTGGTGTCCCACATACAAAATAGAGGAAGACTGGCACAGATGTTAGCTCAGGGCTAATCTTCATCAGCAAAAGAAGACTTCAGATGAGATAGCTCTCTTGACAGGTTTTTTAGTATATAATACAGTATTATTATCTATAGGTACAATGTTGTACAGCAAGTCTCTAGAACTTATTCGTCTTGTGTAACTGAAATTTTATATCCATTGATAGGCACTTCCCCCTTTCCCACTCCCCCCCAGTCCCTGGCAACCAACATTCTTTTCTTTGCCTCCATGAGTTTAGCTTTTTGTATACCTGATATAAGTAGATTCATGCAGTATTTGTCCATTTGTGACTAACATTTCACCTAGCATAATATCCTCAAGTTTCATTGACGTTGTTTCATATTGCAGGATTTTCTTCTTTTTTAAGGCTAAATAATATTCTGTTGTATGTATGTACCAAATTTTTTTTTCCATTCATCTGTCTGTGGATATTTAATCCATTTCTTGGCTATGGTGAATAGTGCCACAATGTGTATAGGCAGGCTAATATCTCTTCAGGATCCTGATTTCAATTCCTTTGGATAAATACTCAGATATTGGATTGGGGGATCATATGATAGTTCTATTTTTAAATTTTTGGAGCTCTTCCATACTATTTTCCACAGTGGCTGCACCATCATGCCCATTCATGGTATACAAAGGTTCCAATTTCTCTATACCCTTGCCAACATTTGTCTTTGTTTTTTTTGGTAATAGCCATCCTGACACCCCAACAGTGGAGATTATAACTTATTGTGGTTTTGATTTGCATTTATGTGATGATTAGTGATGCTGAGCATCTTTTCATGTAGTACTTGTTGGCTATTTATATGGCCTCTTTGGAGAAATGTCTATTCACGCCCTATGCCATTTTTTAATTGTATTATTAGTCTTTTGCTATTGAGTTATAGGAATCTTTATATATTTTGGAAATTAACCCCTTATCAGGTATATGGTTTACAAATAGTTGGCTGTGCAGAAGCTTTTTAATTTGATGTAGTCATGCTTGTCTGTTTTTGCTTTGTTGCCTCTGCTTTTCATGTCGTATCCATGAGATATTGCCAAGGCCAATGCAAAGAAGCTTTTCCCATGTGTTTTCTTCTAGGAGTTTTACAGTTGCAGGTCTTGCATTGAAGTATTTCATCTATTTTAGTTTATTTTTGTGTACAGTGTCAGATAGGGATCCAGTTGTGCATGTGGATATCCAGTTTTCCTGGCACATTTGTTGAAGAGACTATCCTTTCCCCATTGTGTATGCTTAACACCATTGTCAAAGATCAGTTGACTGTATATGCATGCATTTATTTCTGTTCCTTTGGTCTATATGTGTCTTTATGCCAGTACTATACTGCTTCAATTACAGTAGTTTTGTCATTTTATATAAACACTTTGTAGTCTCTTTTCTTCTTCTGTTATGGTTATATAGCAGTTGTTCCAAACCCATAGGGTTGTTGGGAGCATTAAGTTAGTGACCATATGTAAAGTTCTTGAAAGCATATGTATATCCAATATTAATAAAATGTCTGTTTTTTTAGTTCTATATAGTATTCTGGTATTCTTACCATCTCAAATATACTCAAGAAGTATAATTTTTAAGATAGCAAAAATATCTTCCTAGAAAGATGCTAAACAATGATGCCTCAGAAAACATTTGAAGAGCAGGGTTCTTTAATGACTTTCTTTGTCAAGCAGTGTATGAATTTTACTTCTTCTTAGTCTCTGTTAAGGTATTTGACGATATGTTGTTGAGGAAAATATTCCCACGAGTATGGACTATTCCTAGATCCTTTAATATAAAGAAGGAAGCCTCACATATCTTCATTTTCATTTGTTGTCTTTTTCTTTTTAAGTTTGTGTTGTTTAATTAGGTTCTTCTGTAAAAAAAATCATCTTTACGAGTATTGGATTGTTTTCTCTGCATAATAATTATGTAAATTAGGTGCAAATGAGGCAAAATTTTGAAACAGTACTTTTCATCTGAAGTGCTGCTAATAGAAATTTTACATCCAGGGAGCTGAGATTTTAGTTAAAATAACTACCCTAAAGCATAAAGAATTTTTCAAGTTCCTATTTTAACTTAAAAAAAAAAAGGCATGCAATCTTGTGTGTTCTTCTACATAATATATTCATTTTGCTTTTACATATAAACATTTGAATTACTTGATTAAAGTATTTGACATTTCCCTCCAAAATTTTGGAGTAGAATCACTACTTTAGGATGAAGAACTATAAAGTATTGAAGAACTATATTTATCCTGTGGCTTTGACTACCCTTATCATAATGTCACAGATTCTAGGTGAAAGGATGTTAATGGGGGACCTGCCTTCAGCTGCCTTTCTTGTCTTCCCCCTCTTTTCATTAGTTTCCTATGATTCTCTGGCACTGTGGTGCCCCCTTCTTGCTTGCTCATTTTCTACTTACCCCACATTCCACACCTAGCCTTTCTGTTT
Source organism: Equus quagga (assembly GCF_021613505.1). Taxonomy (NCBI): domain Eukaryota; kingdom Metazoa; phylum Chordata; class Mammalia; order Perissodactyla; family Equidae; genus Equus; species Equus quagga. The sequence continues at coordinate 100,606,891 of NC_060274.1, forward strand.
TTGATAATGATCAGAATACTGATGACCTAAAAGCAAAAGAGAGCTCTAAACAACTAGTGAACGTGAAAATTTTTACAACTGAGGTCTGTTACAAAGCATTACAAATATAGTATTACTGTTTAAATGCTTTTTAACTTTATTTCTTATTATATCTGTTGCACAGAATTTTCAAGGGCATATTGTTCTAGTAAATTCTGTTTAGTAATCAAACATAGGTAATCAAACCTAATGGCTATTCAGTTGTTGTTTTCTCCTTGTAAAAGTTATTTAAAAGCAAAGATTAGATTTGAATTATGAGAATTGAATTCATCAAATTTCGTCAGTCTTTAAATTCTCATGATCATTTTTAAATTTATGAAAACACACTTCTCTACATGTTTTTGTCTGTTTTATTTTGTTTTGTTTTGTTTTTTTTGGTGAGGAATATTAGTCCTAAGTTAACATCTGTGCCAATCTTCCTCTGTTTTCTTTGTGGGATGCCACCATGACGTGGCTTGATGAGCAGTGTGTAGGTCCACGCCAGGGATCCAAACTCGCAGACCCCGGACCACCTAAGTAGAGTGGGCGAACTTAACCACTGTGCCACTGGGCTGGCCCCTCTATGTGTTTTTTTTTATTTCACAGATTTATTTCATTCAGCTTTATATCTTGGCTATTTCCATAGTCATATAGCAAGAATTTAGGCACCAAAATACATTGTCTTTTTAATTCAGTGTTTCTATATTGATTATTTTCATATTAACAAGAATTGAGACACTGAAATTTCATGTTTTTCCCTATAAACGATATTTTCTTTTCATAGGCAAATAACAAAGTTTAAAAATAAAAGAATCTTAATGGAAAAAAGGGTCTTTTCATGCTAAGTAGATTTTATTTCTTCACATTAGGCTTTAGAAACTAAAGGAAACACATCACTGATTTTATGTTATTCTCTCCCAGACAAGAAACACTGCAAGTAGCTTTAAAAGTTTTTTTTTAACAAAAATAAAATGAGGCTTTATTTTTAATGAATTAACATGTTTTTAGTATTTTATAAATTTTTCCTTTGCAAAATCCAAAAAAATTATGATAATTTGAAAACTATTCTTCTCCATTAATAGTTCTAAAAAATTTGTGAATCTTGCTTTTCTGAAATTGTAGCAAAAATTGAATTACACCTATATGTTTATACATATAAATATATGCATATTTAAAATGAACCTTATATACACAATGATGATAAATATATTTGTTACCAAATATGTATACTCATTTATATATTGTCATGTTGTACCAAAATTATATTAAGCTATATTTCAAGTATAAACTGTATTTCAAGTAGATATGTGAGAATATATATATCCATATAAACATTCTTTTAGTTTTTCAAATATGTATACTATATTTCAAATATATGTACACATATATGTATGTGTTTATGTCTCTATCTGTGTCTCTGTCTCTATCTATGTATGCACATGTGTATGTTCTCATAAATCTGGGTGTTCTTTGAATTCTATGTAATTTATTTTCCATGATAAATTTAGCTTAGCTATCATGGCTCTGCTTCTAAGCTATTTCTATTAAATATAGCCAGGGTGATTTTTAAATGCTGTTAAGGAAATTAAATCTGTAGATGAGTTGTTGCGAGCTAGATGAAAACTATTATATGAAAAGCATTAATTCAAGAAAGAAAGAGAAAAGAAAGTGACCATATTTAACATTTTTTTCTTAAATATCCTAAATGAAAGTTTAGAGTTAATGACACCTTTTCATTATAAACAATGATCTGAATATTTATGTGTATGCAACACTATATCTCAATAATAGTCTTTTCTCCTCTTGTCCTAGACTTATTTTAGATATATTTAAATTTATTCATTCTTTTCAGCTTTATTGAGATATAATGACATATAACATTATGTAAGTTTAACGTGTACAAGGTGATACAAGTGTTAAATTTATCCATCTTTACATCAAATTGCCTTTTCAAAATTAAATGATTAAATATAATGCCTAATGGTAAAGTCTTGAATACTGATATTTATTATATACAATATGCTTTGTCTGATATATCCACCTGCAGAAGGATTTCTGCTAGTCATGTAAAAGGTCTGAGCCCTGAAATTAACACATAGAACTCAAAAAATTCTATTTATAGTCATGTGGAAGGAGAACTTTTTCTTCTCTAAGAAATCTCTAAGATTGGGTGATTTATTATTCTCCCATGGCTAGAAAGATATTCATTCTTTCTTGGAGTATAGATAGAGAAAGTTGGACACTAGAAAGAAGGTGAAGGCAGGACCAACTTGTCTATTTATTATAGTAGCCACAGTGTGCCTAGACCCCACATAACTTTTAGGGTCCCACACAAATGTTTTAATCTATTTTAAAAGATTCTGATGAAATAATTTCAATATATCATATTAATATATTCATCTTTATATCAAAGCAGTCATGATATGTAATTTTTATTTTTATTTTTTTTACGGAGGAAGTGGCCCATGAATGCCATTTTCCGCCATGGGCAAAGTCCGTGCCGTAGAGTGCAGTCAGAAATGTGAATTAATAGGGACTAGATCATATGGCGTTATTGTCTCAGAACTACTTTTCTGTAGGACAGACTAAAAGTTTATATGTCATAAAGTTTCCATACCCATCTATAAATCGATAATGGTGACCGAGTTAATACTCGTGTAGGAAATCGCCTCCTCCACAGTGGGCTGACTTTTTTGTTCCTGTGCAGTAGAATTGCCTTGGAGGGCGCCTGTGCCCCTTAGTGCTCCGATAAAAATACTAACCTCAAAAAGCGACATCACAGTTTTTCTGTGTCAGCTATCCTGTGGGTTTATTAAAACATTTTATGCAACTCTCTATGGGCAAACACTTTGCCATACTGGCTATTATGGGTGATTTCCCATAGAAAATTAACATATCTAGTTACTTCTGCTCATCAGATCATCTTCTTATAAAACCATGTGTTCAGACAGAAGTGGAGTTGTTAAAAAAAAATCAAATGAAGCATTTATATCACTCTCTAAGTGAAATTACCACAGAGAAAAAGTGAGTAAAGAGTAAGGAAAGACAGAAAATTTGGGGTGTGAAAGTCATTTATGCTCTCCTGCCCATATCTTTTTCTCTAGACTGTGTCTCAAATGACAAGTTTAATAGAAGTATCTGCTTAGAATTTCTAATTTAGGTATCATATTTGTCTAAAAGTTCTGAGGGAACCTCCTGCTTTATTAAAAATTAAGCCCTGGATTAGACAGTTTTTGAAGATTTACTGTGATGGTTAATTTTTTATGTCAAATTGGTTAGGATCTGGTGCCTAGTCGTTTGCCAGCAGTTTGGTCAAATACTGATGTGTATGTTATTGTGAAGGTATTTTTTAGGTGTGATTATCGTTTCGTAAAATGGACTTTAAGTAAAGCACATTGTCCTCCATGATGTAGGTGGGCTTCAACCCAACCAGTTGAAGGCCGTAACAGCAAAGACTGAGGTTTCCGAAGAAGAGGGAATTCTCCTTCAAGACTGCAACATAGAAACTGCCTGAGTTTGGAGCCTGTTGACCTGCCCTACAAATTTCTGACTTGCCAGCTCCCACGAAACTGTGTGAACCAATTTCTTGAAAAAAACCTCTCCCTTTTTTTTTTCTTTCTCTCTTGCTGTTTGTGTACATCCCTTATCAGTTCTTGTTCTCTGGAGAACCCTGCTGCATTATAAAACAAACAAACAGAATAAACACGAGTGAGCTAGACTCATTGTGAACCAAACTTAGGGGCTGCAAAACCAGTAGTTGGATTTGGTGGTCTAGATCCACAGCGTGGTCTTCAGCACCTGGCCATCAAAACATGCTGTAGAACCTTTTTAAATGTTAAGCAATGACTCATTATCCTTTCTTTTCAGTTTTATCAGTACCTCCTAAATAAAGCAACTATGATGATATATTGTACTGTCAGTAAAACAATTCAATTCTAAATGCCTTGGGACCAGAGACAGTGTTTATATTCCTTCTTTTCACTCTTAGTAACAAGCATAGTCTCTGCCTGTAATTGCTGCTCAATAACTATATTCTTAGCTATCCTTGGTATATACTGGCCTCCCATCCCCTGTGTACTATCTACAAGGCTGTATAAGTTACACAATGGCATATTTGAAAGTAGCTCTATTATATAACAAATTCCATTCACTGGGAGTCCTTTTAAGTAGCGCACTGCAATTTTCAATTTCAATTGCAAGGAGATAAAAGCATGTCTGCAAAATGAATTTGTGTAGTTTTTTATAAGCACCCAAAGGATTAAAAGCAGCGTTCTGCTTTTTTTCTTTTTAACGTCACAATGCTTTCCACCGACTGCACTCTGTTTTCCTGGGCAAGCGATCAGAAAATCGAGCATTTTAGCAAATAGCCTTGCAGTGAGAGAGGTAAAGTGACCTAAGCAGACTTACCTCTTGCCCTCAAATTTGGAAGACTTTATGTTTTTTAAAATGATGAGATGCCCCTTTTGGTTTACCTTTGAATGTGGACTGCAAGCTTTCTTATTTATCTTTTAAATTGAATGTTTAGAGTCAATTTTCTGTGAAGCTCTGAGACCTATAGGCCTGCAGAGCTGGAAAAAGAACACTGACTGTCTCTATTTAAAAACACACTGATGGCTATCATTAGGGAGTTTAAAAAAATGGTGACTTGCTGCCTGTTTCCCCTCATTCTCTGTTGCTCTTTCTATTCCCTTTCATTCTTCTAATTTTCTATTGTGTTTGCTGACTTCCTTTCTCTTGACTATACCATTCTTTTTGTTTGATGTTTTTCTTGCTCTGCTTATCTATTGTTTGTTCTATTCCTTTCTCTGTTCCCCCTTCTCCTCCCCAAGCTAAGGCCTCTTGGAGATCAGGATCACTATTGTAAGTCTGAAAAATTACCTTTTCTTTATTTTGAAAAACTTCAGCCCACAAACTCCCTATTGGTCCCACCGCTGATCCACAGACGTTCTTCAGCTGCCAGATGGGCGGCAATACTTTTGCAGAGCAGGTGGGTCCACTTGGTCTCTGAATGTATAAACCTCCCGCAAACCACTTAGCTTTGAGGGGCGAGCTGTGCTCAGAGTGAGTTTCTGGGGACGACATTGCTCCCGCTCACATCTAAGACTGGGAAAGCAGTGCAGGATCTCTCTTAGTAGGACATTGGAAGAAGAAATGAGAAACGATTGTTTCGTCATCAATCACCTGTCCTTGACATTTGTTGATTAGAGGAAGAAATTGCTGCAATTGAATAAAACATTGGTACTTAAACATTTCAATCTTTCTTTACTTAATATGATGTATTTTTATAGTTCATCAGAAAAGAGTACCTATTTGGAAAATCTTGGATTCCGGAATTTCTCTTTATTTGAGGTGAATTCTTCTCTTTATTTTCTCTTCCTCTTCTTTTTTTCCCTTTGTAGTTTCTTCCACCCTTCCTTCACTGTTGATTAACTTAAGCAAGTTTTTGTTTCTTTTATTTTTTTTTATCCTTCTGAGAAAGCTGAAATAACTTATACCAGAGTGAGCACTGGATCTGGGAATGGGAATTAAAATTTTAAAGCTTTTGTTTTTTGTTCATGAAAAACCCTAGCAGTGCTTCACTTTACTGTGTGTTCGGATGTGTGAGTAGAGGGTGTTAAACACAATACTGTACTTAAAAACAAAACCTTCCATAAGTTTTTTGTTATCTTGGAAAGCAATTTCCTCATTTGGCGCATTACGAGAAACAGGTTGTGCTCACATAAGTATTTATTGAACAGGTGGTGTCTCACTGAAGACTTGAACAAGTAGACGCACTAGATGTATACAAGCTAGGTTCTGAGCCGAACGCGCCACCTGCTTTCCCTAGTATTTTAAAAATAGCACTTCTATTCGAAAATTTATCATTTTTATTCTGTCTCTTCACTCCTCTTTCCTTCTCTGTTTCTTTGCTGTTAATGTGTGATTTAATTTTTCTTTTTTTTCTTTTTTTTTCAATTATCATTTAGTGAGAGTCTCTTTGAATAGGCATTGTGCTGACTTTCCAGGATACAGAAATTAATGATATCTCTTTCTTTCCATAGCTCACAGTTTAATAGGACAGACAAGTATAGAAACACATTCTGGTTTTTAAGCATATTCTGGGCTTTAAGCATATTCCAGGAAAGATTGTGGATAAATTGGGCAATTATAAATCCCTAGCTGACAAACTATCCTAATGTTTGTGTGTGTATGTGTATGAATAACTCCAAATAATCCAAAATCTTTATTTTTCCCTAGTTCTTTTGTTTCTAATTAATGATGCTTTTAGAGTCTAGGTGAGAAGACTTGTAGTGAAATAAATACATCACGAAATAAGTGGTACATATAAGATGAAATTTTCATATTAAATTTTTGCAATAATTTTCATTACAAAATGAGAAATATATTTTGAGGTATGTGGGGGTGGGGAGAGTTATACCAAATTGTACTTAAGAATACAAAGAACAATTTAAAAAGCCCTATACATAAATTAAAATAATATTTCACATGGGGCTGGCCCCGTGGCCAAGTGGTTAAGTTCGCGCGCTCCACTGCAGGTGGCCCACTGTTTCGTTGGTTCGAATCCTGGGCAGGGGCATGGCACTGCTGATCAAACCATGCTGAGGCAGCGTCCCACATGTAACAACTAGAAGGACCCACAACAAAGAATATGCAACTATGTACTGGGAGGCTTTGGGGAGAAAAAGGAAAGAAATAAAATCTTAAAAGAAAATTTTTTCACGTAAAAAACTAATAAGGCTCTCAGAAAACAATTTTTATTTTTCTTACATGTTAGGGAAATTTTTGTGCATTACAACACTGAATAATTTTTTAATATTATTTGTTGGATTTTCTACCTTAGACTCTACAAATATCCTTTTGGTTTATCTTTACTTGTGCTCCATTGAGTTCTTCTCTACTATTCTTTAGCTTATTTTTTCCTTTCTCATTTACTGCAGTTAATTAAAGTCTTCCCTTTCTGTCAGCAATTCAACTTCTAGCATTGTCTATTCTGTTTTGTTTTATTTATTTTTATTTATTATATTATGTATTATATTTTATTTTTTATTTTATTTTGTTGTTTTTTTTTTCATGCTTAGTTGTTTACTAGTATGATTTTGGTCCTCAGTTTGCTATCTTCTCTAGCCCTCACAAGAGATAGATTATATGGTCATTTTGTAACCAAGGAAACAGGCTCCAGCTAAGGAAGTAACCTCTCTAAACCTTAAAAATTTTAACAATAGCATTGGGATTCAAACTCAGATTTGCCTGACACTATATCCTATTGTCTTGCCCCAGGCAGTTAACTGGCAATGATTGTTTCTTGTTTGTTTTTTTTAGACCAAATTGACAGAGACTGTAGTCTTACTCACCTATTATTACGTATGCCAGTATTTTTGTTCCATAATATTTTTAAAGAAAATTAGTTATCTTGAATATTAGTTCATAAAAAAAATGGTGTTCATGTAGATGCTTGAGTATGCTTTGACTTACAAAAGCAAAAAGGTAGCTGAAGGAGAATATTTTAATGGGTAACTCAATTCAGTGACATTGGATAGATGAGTAGAGGTTTCAAGGATTGCAACAGGTTTTAAATTACAAAAATTCTGTTAGAGAAGGCCAACACACACCTTTTAGTTTTAGTTATGTGCAGTGTTGCTTAAAGAGAGGATTTTGCAAGCAATCCTTTGCATTTCTATAAATAAGACTTTGACAAGGAAAGTTTTGTGATCCACAGTCACAGACGCTTAGATCCCCACCCTCCAAAAAAAAAAAAGCAGTTGGAAGAATTAAAGCAAAATAAGATAAGAGTGTTTCCAAAGTTATTGCTCTCATGCCCTTTGGGAGAGACAGAGCTTCCAGAAAAGAGCTGGAAATTATGGGCCAAAATCTAGAGACCAATGGAAAGGATTGAGAAATAGGGATTCTAGGAAAGGTTAATATGACATTAATTTGCCAAACACCCATTCCCTTTTTGGTGAGAAGACTCACAATCTTAGGAAATTTGACTTATGCAAAATCAGTCAAGTTGTTTGGGGCAAGCCTGGCCAACTTCTCTTTCTGTCAGAACACAATGACCAGAAAACAAAGTGCTTGACTTGATTAAAAAAACAAATTCTTAGTCTGTGGTTTTAGGAAATAAACAATACGTCTAATTTTACACAGTCTTTTTGCCTAACACGTTTAAGAACCACAGTAAATGTTTGTAGAAAATGTAATAGAAGAAAGTTCTTAGGTGCAGATCGGGACTCCAAACAGAGATTCTGAAGCATCAGGTTGTATGTATGTTTGTGTGATATGTATGTTTGTGTGATATATGTGTGTGCACGTGCTTTGTGTGTATAAATAAGGAATAACCCTGGTAGTGGACAAAATTCTCTTTGGGCAACTCTCTGAAACATTTCACATTGTAGGATTCAAATACATAATTGGGAGAACCTTGACTGCTCTCTTGTCACTCTCCTGAAGCCTGTTTTACTCAAATATAAATGAAGCCCCCATGTCAATAGGTTCTAAAAATTTTGTCTTTATCTGTTGTCAGTTCTATTTTGTAATTCAAATTTTAATAATGCCCTTTGTTTTGGAAAAGCCAAGAAGATTCCAAATTTTGATTATTTCTTGATCATTCTTGAAATCTTTATGAGGTATTTGTTTAATACATTAGGGTGCTTTCAAAATGCTTTAACATCTTTTTTATCCGAAGTTTATCTAGTGCCCTCAATGTCTCAGAACAAAAGTTAATTCTAGCATTTTGCAGTCCACAAAGGGAGGCTCAAAAATATCCACTTATTTCTAGATTGTTCTCTTTGTTCCCTTAAGAACCTAAATTAGACCCCTCAAAGTCCGTATTACCTAGAACATAGATGAAACTTTTTTTCTTTGTGGACTGCAAAATGCTAGAATTAACTTTTGTTTTATAAACATTTTGGATTAATACTCTGAATTAATATTTGATTGGACCAAATGCTCTGCTGATTTAAGCCTTCTGTCTCCATTGGTACATGTCCTACATCTCTCCAGAAGACTACGTCCTACACTCCAGTGGCTTCTGTGGAATATTTACTATCCAGTAATAATTTTAACTCATTTATAGCTGTGCTAAAAATAGACCCCATTCTGTCTGTGACCAGCAAGTGTCCTCTTTCCTTTTCTAAGTAGCACAGAGAAATATTTAAGACTTCACACTAAGTTTCTTTTGGGAAGACCCAGACTGGTTTAATAAATAGTTTTTCATTGTGTTAAATAGGATTGTCAAGCCTTTGAGTACAATTCATTTTTCCTAAAGAACCAATTTTATTTTGCAGTAATGAATGGGTATAATATCCCCACACAACTGCAGGAGTTCTGTGTGCCACACTGAGGATCAGGAAATTTTTCTTTAGCTTGTATTCTGTCCTCTTTTCATTTTTTTTTTTCTGTCTCTCAGTAAATATAGTAATTTTTAAACCCGGAGATAGTAGTGACTCTTGAAGGAGTGTATTGTATTGCAATTATTTCCTAGCACAAAGCATAAGTGTTTTGATAGTATTTATTCATCTGGAGCTCTGGGTAAAGTTATTTTACATAAAAATAAACAGGTTGATGAAAGCCACTAGTGCCTGAAGATTTCTATTTAAATACCTACATGGAAGTTTTATAATTGTGCTCTACCTGGCTTTTAGATGAAAGCATTTCTCACGCAAAATAGCAAAGCATAGACAAGTAAATTTGTTATTTTTATTATTTCTAGAATTTAAAATATATGCATTTTATTCACTGGAGGTAGAGAACAAAAAATAAAATCTCCAAATGATTGCCAAACCTAATGTAAGCTTATAGATCCAAATTTCCTATCTTCAAATAGAAGAAAAATGATTTTCACACACCCTTTTCTTTTTAGCTAATGGGCAATGGAATGCATTAAAAGTGCACAAGCAGCATCCTTTAATAACCTTGGGCTGCAGGTATAGGACCCAGAAAAGATGAGGTTGTGTGTGTGCATACATGGGCATCTTTTAGCTTGGGAATACGCTTTGTGCTAATTCGAACTGGACAGATCTGAAAATGTTTCAGTGAAGCTTTACATATTGAGTCTCTTTGAAATCTGAGGAATTATTACGAAAAACTGGAATTTCCAGCCAGATAAACTTTAAATTAATTCCCACCTTTGCCATTTAATAGCTGGGTGAACAAGGGCGAGTAACTTAAATTCCCCGACAAGTTAAAAATTTATCATTATACTTATATCCAGGGAAAGTGTTAATATAAAGTATTCAGTATATATGTCACATATAGCACTCTCTAAATGTTGTGATAATGTTAATATGTATGTTAGATATGTTCACAACTGTGCTTTTCTTGTGGATTCCCCTCTGCCCTCCCAATCATTTTTGGATTAAAGCACAGGGAGTTGTTGTTATTTATAAATTAATACACCCACTTTATTTTTTAGACAAGTTTCAGGTGTAAGGAAAAAGTGAGTAGAAAGCACAGGCTCCCTACTGATGTACTGGTAAGGTTTGAGGGGAGGACAAGCATTCTATAATTCTATGATTAGCTCCCAGGCTTTTAGTTAGCCTGTGTCCCAAGCCCAGGGAGTTGTGATATTTTTTGGCAAATGAACTGGTGGTGTTTCTCAAACTCTAGTGAAATAGCATATACAAATTCTTTCTTTAAGCTGCCCTTTTAAGGGAATTGAAGGAGAACTGACATGCTCTGAATACAGAATTTCATTTTTTAGTGCTAGTTTGCATATAATTCTATTTTAACCTTTGTGTCATAGATTTATTGTAAAGTTTCAGAATATAGTAAATAATCTAATTTGAAAAGTGCTTGAGCTCAGATTTTCCAGGCTATTAATGATTTTTTTTTTTAGGATGATTAGTCCTGAGCTAACTGCTGCCAATCCTCCTCTTTTTGCTGAGGAAGACTGGCCCTGAGCTAACATTCATGCCCATCTTCCTCTACTTTATATGTGGGATGCCTGCCTCAGCATGGCTTGCCAAGCGGTGCCATGTCCGCACCAGGGATCTGAACCAGCAAACCCCAGGCTGCCAAAGTGGAACATGTGAACTTAACCGCTGCACCACCAAGCCGGCCCCCCAGACTATTAATGATTTATTGGTGTTGCAAATTTAATTATCCTTTGATTACTCCTGAAATCTCTGGGGCCTATTTATGTAATCCATTTGGGGACTTTTAAAATGCTTTAACATCTTATTTATCCAAAAGCTTTTCAGTATTCTCAACTTCTCATAGCAAAGAGAATTTAGAAATAGGTGGAGATAATTTGGGTAGCCTTTAAGAAGCTAAAGCAGAAACTTCAATGTTCATATAAAAAGTCTGTGTACTTAATTTACAAATGAATCATCAAAACCTACAGGCAGATATACATTTTATAGATTCCCGTGATACTGGTTATCTAACTTATTCCTAACCTATGACAACTGATCAGAGTTAGAAGTGATAGCTCAGCAGAGGAGAAAGTAGGAAAGGTTTAAAACCATGACAACCGTTTTAAAAAGAACAGCATACTGGCCTGGTTTAGCACACTGGTAAATTGCTTCACTGGCCAGAATTGGCATCATAGTACAGAAAGGAAAAATAATTGTGAAGATTACCCAAGTTTTAGGAAAAATACATGCATAGATATGTATGCATGGATGTTATTTTGTGTGCAGACTATTTTAGAAATATGTGAATGTTTAAACTGTGTTGGGACTCCGGTGAATTTGATTTTGAGACCTCTGGGTTCCTGGGTAATACTGGTTAAATGATGAGTTGTTATATATGTGAGATAACTTTGCACAGATTTTAACTTTCAGCAAAGCTAGACTTTCAATAGAAGCATTCTAAGCAGAATGAGAGTTGTAGAAAAGGAGAGGAAATTGTCTAAGAGTGAGACTTTTTCTTTCCAATGAAATGCTATACATAAGTGGTAATTCTTATTTTTGTTTTGGTTTTTTTTTGGATTTGGTTTGGTTTTGTTCTTAACCCTCAAATTTCTTTTAAAAGCAATTGTTCAGTGGCACTCTTGCCTTTATACATAGGGCTGCAATCTCAGTATTTTTAGAACTTCTACTACCTAGTGTGTTTAGGGGATTTAAAATCTTCCTTTTTCCAATGAAACTTTGGTAAATCTCTTTTGTTATGAATAAGAAAAAAATTTGATAGGAGCCTTATTTTGGGCTATGCTTTTAAAAAATGTACACTTTCCATAATATAAATTTACAAATTCAGTATTGATTTGAAATGGAACAACCATATCACTAATAAAATTAAATATAAATGATCTATAAATTCTAATTAAAAAGCAGAGGTTGTCAGATTGGATTACAAAGTAAGACCAAACCAAGTGCTGCCTATAAGAAATGGAATGCAATTATAAAGACATAATAATGCTAAAAGTAAAGAATAGAGAAAATATACCATGCTACCACTTATCAAAAGAGTTTGATTAATGGCTGTATTAATATCAAGCAAAGTGGATTTCAGAACAAAGAATATTACTAGGAATAGAGAAGCTCATTTCATAATGTTAAAGTGGTTAATTCATCAATGACTCTAACATTTATGCACCTAATAACAGATCTTTAAAGTATGTGAAGCAAAAACTGACATAAAGTCATGGGAAAATAGACAAAGCCAGAATTAATTTCAGTTGTTTGAAATTTTGAATCTTTTCTCTCAATAACTGACAGAAGAAGTAGACAAAAAAAGAAAAAAACAACTACGAATAGAAAAGATTTGAACACCACTATCAATCAGCCTTACCCAATTGATGTTTATAGAACATAGCACCCAACAAAAGCCAAGTACATGTTTTCTAGTGCACAAGGATAGACTATATGCTGGACCACAAAACAATTCTCAATGAATTTAAAAGGTTTCAAGTCATACAAAGTATGTTCCCTGACCAGAGTGGAATTGAATTAGAAAGCAATAACAGAAAGATCTCAGGAAAATCCCCAGATCTTGGAAACAAAATAGTTCACTTTTAAATCTTTGGGTCAGAAAAATTCAGAAGGGAAGTTAGAAAGTATTACAAACTGAATTAAAATGAAATCACAATGTATCAAAATGTTTGGAATGCTCCTTATGCAGTACTTAGGGAGGAATGTCTTGCTAATAAGAAAGATCTCAAGTCCAAGACCTCAATTTATACTTTAAAATACGAGGAAAAGAAGAGGCTATTAAACCCAAAATTTGTAGAAAAAAGAAAATAATAAAGACCAGAGCAGAAATCAATGAAATTGAAGCAGAAGAAAATATATAGAAAATTATTGAAACCAAAAGCTGATTCTTTGAGATCAGTAAAGTTGAGAAACCTCTAGCCAGACAAATGATGGAAAAAAAAATGAAAACACAAAATACCAATATTAAGAATGCTGATATCAATACCAATTGTACAATTATATAAAGGATAATAGGTAATGTTATAAAACTTTTGATGCCAATAAATTTGAACAACTTTGATAAAATAGCCAAGTACCTGGAAAGAAACAATTTATCAAAGCTTACTCAAAAAAAAAATAGATAACCTGAATAGTCCTTTTCTATTAAAGAACTTGTGCATATAATTAGAAACCTTCCTACAAAGAAAAGTTTAGGAAATATGACTCAACTGGTGAACACTACTAAACTTTTAAGGACAAAACGTCCCATTTCTACCCAAACCATTCCACAAAATTGAAAAATGTGGGATATTCTCCAGCTCATTCTCTTACATCAGCATTAGGTTGATCCTGAAATCAGACAGAGACATTGTGAGAAGACTATAGACCAACATCACTCATAAATATAGATGCAGAAATTCTAAACAATATTTCAGTAAATTAAATCCAAATTGCATTATACAAAAAGTGTGATAAATCAAGACCAAGTGAGATTTATCCCTTAAAGGCAAGGTTGGTATAATTTGGAAAACCAAACAGTGTAATCCATAATATTACCAAATGGCATGGGCACTCTTTTGGGTGATGGAAACATTCTATATCTTCATTGTGGTGGTGATTACATGATTGTATAACTTTGTCAAATGTTCTAGAGTGATCACAGAAATAATGTGAGATTTAGTTAGCATAGCCTAAAGTCTTTCAAACATGTATATTTTGAATTATCAACTGTAATATTTTGCTGTTTTGAAAATATAAATACTCCGTATTATTTGTGCAATAATAGCTAATGTGTGTATTGATCATCAAGCCCAAAATTTCTTACCTGTTTTCACTTATGTTCCCTTCACCTGATAATTCATGATTGACACCAAACTAGGTTTTTACTGTTTTATTAAAATATTCTTTGCTTTTGATGTTTGCAGATTTCTACATGCCAGTGAGTAGAGAAGTAGATGACTAAATAAAGTGTAATACTTATTGGGAATTGATGGTTAGTCCTTTGCATATTACTTCCTCAAGCAGAATGTGAGATCATTAAAAGCACAGACCTTGGAATGACCCACACAAAGGTTCAAATCCTAGTTTTTCCTTTTGTCAACTGTGTGACCATGGGCAAGTCATTAAACTTGTGCCAGAATTTCCTCATCTGTAAAGAAAGAATAATAATATTGGCTCATTGGTTGTTTTGAGGATTAAATGAGATTAGAGAATGAAAAGCAGAATTATCACATCATGAATAAAATTTCTGTTACGGCTATTATCGTAAAAAAACACTTGCTTCTCACATGAGCATGAACAGTGAGGGGTGATGAATAGAATCCTCTGGGAGTTGTGGAGATAGGCATTGAAAACGATATTTCTTTTTGATTTTGTTTGTTGTGAGGTAGCTGTAATATGCTGCCTACATAGCTATTACATGTATCTTGTCTCTGAACTATCTTGGTAATTAGAGTGGGTTGATGTCGACCACTTGAGAAATAGAGTCCCTTCAAGGTTTGTTATAAAACAAATTTGTCTTTGTGGGCATTTCCTATGTTATTTGCTATTAGACAAAAAGAATAAACGTGTTAGATTTTCTAATAAGAACTCCCATGATTGAGATGGATAGAGTGCTCTTTATTTTGGATAAAATATTTCACTGTGAATTTTATTTCAGATGAAATTAAACATTTTTCTTTGAACAATGTCTGTAGGTTAATTTATTAGAATCCAAAGTTCCAAATTATAGTCTCAAATGCTTTATTTGAGCATACTTTCTACTTAAAGCAGTTTTACTGTGAAATTAGATCAGCAAACAAACAAAAAAATTTACCTCGTTTTTTTTTTTTTAGTACTGATACAGTATTAGAGCATGTGAGTCTGAATTCTTTAAGAATTTGGCCTCATGCAGTATTTCTGCTTTATGTTTGTGTTTTGGATTTGGAGGTTTTTAACATTTTAATTTTTAATAAAACTTGTATATGTTTAAGGTGTACAAAATAATGCTTTTATAGATATATACATAGTGAAATGATTACTACAGTCAAGCTAATTAACATATCTCTTCACATAGCTGACACTTTTTGTGTGTGGTGAGGGCAATTGAAATCTACTCTTAGCAAATTTCCAGTATTAATACAGTGTTATTAACTATAGTCATCGTGCTGTATGTTAGATCTATAGATCAATCATCATACATACGTGTAAATTTGTACCCTTTGATAATTACCTCTGCATTTCTCTCACCTCCCCTGTTCTGTGCTCTGCATCTATATATACAACGTTTTTAGATTCTACATATAAGTGACATCATGCAGTTTTTGCCTTTCTGTCTAGCTTATTTCACTTAGTATAATGTCCTCCGGGTTCATCCATGTTATTTTAAATGGCAGGATCTCTTTCTTTTTTAAGGCTAACATAATATCATGTATATATAAAAATCATATATATATAGGGGCTGGCCCCGTGGCCGAGTGGTTAAGTTCGCGCGCTCCGCTGCAGGCGGCCCAGTGTTTCGTTGGTTCGAATCCTGGGCGCGGACATGGCACTGCTCGTCAGACCACGCTGAGGCAGCGTCCCACATGCCACAACTAGAAGGACCCACAACGAAGAATATACAACTATGTACTGGGGGGCTTTGGGGAGAAAAAGGAAAAAAAAATAAAATCTTTAAAAAAAAATCATATATATATAAATATATATCCATTTATCTAGCAGTGGAAACTTAGCTTGTTTCCATATTTGGCTATTGTGAATAATGCTGTAATGAACATGGAAGTGAGATGACTCTTCAAGGTCCGAATAGTTTTAAGTTGCAAGGAGACAACTATCATCTAAATGCAGTGGTTGTTCTATAGGAATAATATGTGATGCCACTGAACACATATTTATGTATAAGTTTTACCTTTTAAATTATAGTAAACAGTTAATCTGATAAGCATTTAATTGAGTGTAAGAATTATGGTGCACAATGGTAAGTAAACACAATGGTAAGTCAGCCTTTCACCCACATTGGTGTAACCTCTACTGAGGTGAGGCTGCCCCCCACCCCTCAGTATAAAACAGTTATAATATAAAATTATTTTTTTTCTAGACCTGTAGACTTAATTATCCTAAATCTTGAGTTAATCTAGATTTCCAGTTGCCAGAGATGAAACCTTATTCTCTATATATTCATGAATATTCATTAGGAAAAAAACCTAGAAAATTCTAATATTAAGGTTATTTTAGTACCCCAGCCATTGAGTTAAACAGTTGTTTTACTGTCTTATAAAGAATGTTTGGAGGTTACCAAGTCTACCACATGCATTAAATCAAAAGTGAATATAAAACATAAATTTGTAAATAATAATTCAAATAATATATTAGTTCTATAATAA
The DNA here is from genome assembly GCF_021613505.1 of Equus quagga. NCBI lineage: Eukaryota > Metazoa > Chordata > Mammalia > Perissodactyla > Equidae > Equus > Equus quagga. The sequence continues at coordinate 100,623,623 of NC_060274.1, forward strand.
TAATTCAAATAATATGTTAGTTCTATATTAATTTCCTAGAGCTACCCTAACAAATTACCACAAATGTAGGGGATTAAAACAACAGATATTTATTAGTTCAAGTTTCTGGAGGCCATCAATCCAAAATTAAGGTGTAGGCAGGGCCATGCTCCCTCTGAAGACTCAAGGGGGAAATCTTTCCTTGCCTCTTCCATTTCTGATGGCTCTAGGAATTCCTTGGTTTGTGGTAGCATAGTTCTAATCTCCGCTTCGATCTTCACATGGCCTCCCTCTGTCTGTCTCTCTCTTCTCTTAGAAGGATGTTTATCAGTCCTTCTTTGGCCCACCTTAATCAAGGATGATCTCATCTGTAAAGTCCCTTTTTCCAAATAAGGTCATGTGCACAGGTTCCAGGGGACATAACTTTTTTGGGGGGATCGTCATTCATCCTACTACACTTAATGTAATTGTTGGATCTTCTTTCTACAGTGTGCTCCTACAAAAGAGAATCACCTAAGTTTTACACATCTTAGTTTTGCACCCAGACTCATAAACTAGTTGTATTCAAAGTATTCTAATATTATTAGTAAGTCTTGATATGAATCTTGGTGTATATTAGTAAGTCTTCATATGAATCTTGGTGTAGATGAATATGAAGTACCCTCAAGTAGCATTGGTATATCTATCGATTCTCACCAGAAGTAAAGATGTGATTGAGAGCTGAGTGTTTCTGTGGAGAATGCAAGTACAAAAATGCATTAGATTTAGTGATTGGGACTTTATCTGGAATTGACAAAGTTGGAAGAATCAACTCTACAGAGGTTGTGAACTCATTTTTAAAATTAAAATAGTTTTAACATAAAAAATAGCTTGAAAACACCAAGGAGACAACTGGACATTAATCATAGGAGAGTGGGATTTCAGTTTCTTGCTGAAACAAATCACATTTGTACTCCTCGCTAATCTATACGTGAGTCACTGGGTTTTCCGATTTATGAAATAATGAAACTCATTTATGTTTTGTAGTCAGATTTTTAAAAATGTTAGAGACCATAAAAATCCTTCAAATACTTCCCCTGGCAAACTTCTGATATTTTCAGATTATATATTGGTGAGCTATATGAATACTTATTAAATTCTGCCACCATAAAAGAAAAGAAATCCCACAATAAATATAACAAATATTTGTGTCTGGAATATGATGAAGTGTTTTGTAACAAGTACATTTTGGGGATAAGATTTTAATGAAAATCAAGAGTGTCAGAGAAGAAGAAATGCTTCCTAGCTTTCACTTGTTTCAAAGGTAATGTTCCAGATTCAGTCAGTTTTTCAGAGTGTAGTTGTTAAGATTACTATGGTATTGGAAATTATCCATTTATAATAAGCACATTAAAGTAGTATCATTTTAATAATAATTATTATTTATATTAGATTTAGTGATTTGTTAACTAGTATAATGAAAAGAATATTCTTGGGGCAGATACCTGAATTTGAATCTGGCTTCTTTTTAATATCATGATTTTGGACAAGTTTCATATCAAATCTGAATTTCAGTTAATAGTCTAAAAATAGGATTAAAAGATTTACCTACAAGTTTCCTTGGAAAGATTAATTTAAATAAAATAATATAGATTAAAAAGACTAACAGTGCTTGGATTATAGAACACTAACAATAAACTTCATTGTTAGAATTTCAATATATGCATATTGAAATTTATATTAGTTTTAATTTGCCAAACTCTGATTTTATCAAAGTTTAATAATTGCTAATATATAAATTAGTGATTCTGTTGCACATTTATTCACATTCTTTTTGATGGCAATATTTACAATATATTCTAAAGGTAAGTTTAGAGGATTTGTTTAAACTCCTAAGATTAGATCTTAGGGAGAGCAAAATTCTTTCGTTTTCTCTGTCAAGGAAGAGTCTGAGTTAGGACCCGCTTGTCACAGACCATGATGCAGCGTATTGTGTTCATGAGGAGGAAAACAACATTTCTGCTGCTACTGATTTAAAAAACTTGAGCTTGTCATGAAAGGGCAAAGTATATTAAAACTTTTCTGCCTTTCTTGTTTGTGGCTGGTCTACTTGAGAGAACAGGTATTAATAAAATATCTTTTACTACTTGATCAAAGATTGTGCATTTTAAAAAATTTCACAAACCCTGGAAATTATTTTGGTTTACCCTGAATACTAATAGCAAGGGGGATTAGGGTAATACTTTTAGGCATTGAAAGAAATGACATGGTTCTGTTAGTTATTCACCTCTTTTCCTTTGGGCTCATAGAAATGGTGTGACCTGTTCTCGAGAGAGGGTCATTGTATCATGTCTTCTAATTTACTCTAACATAAAACTATTTTTCTTAATATAATTGTCTCAAAGTTTATTGAATTTATATGTGGTCAGCACATGCAGCTGTAAATGATTTAGAAGAAAACAGGACATGACTCTGCCCTTAAGGAGCTTAAAATTTACTAGGGTTATAGCATAAGAAATTACTAGAACTCGTTATTTAAATTAACTTAATCAAATTTATTAGGTAATCAGTATCCTTGGTCTTCAGAGAGAGTACAGATTAATTGGTTTGCAGTAGTTTCAAAAAATTGTCATGAAGGTTGGCAGAAGGTTGACTGGAGTTGGATATTGAAGAATGGTTTGTATAGAAGATGAGGACAAAGAAGGTAAATTGAAGTCCTTATGAGAGCCATCGTGTTTGATGGTATGTTCTTAGTTGTGTGATGGAGCACTACGGCTGATGCAGAGATTTCCTATTATGTGGGAACAATGGTTGGTTAAATAGGAAAATACAGTCTTAAATATAGACACAGTTGTGTAAGCATAGCTGTACAGTGGAAATCCATTGTAGGATTTAAAAATGTTAAATAAGTTGATAATAGAAATACTTAGGTTGTTGTAATACCATAGTTTGAATTAGATGGATACAGGATTTAGGAACATGGAAGGCCATTGAACTTATCCAGGCTTGGATTGATGAGAATCCAAACTAGGAAAATGGAAGCAGAAATAGAACATTGTATTTCATAAAGAATAACCTATTGAGGTAAAACAAATACTCATTAGATAGATTAAAAACAAAACAAAACAAAATCAAGGTACTGAGAGCTTGAGTCAAACGGCAAAGTCACAAATGAGAATCCAGATGTCCTGCCTCCCAGTACTGGATATTTTCCAGTAAATAATAAAAGTGAGTCAATAAAAGTCATCTCAATGATCGCTTAATTTTGGTAGAAGAAAGAAATTATAATTTTAATTTGTCACCGTTAATATCACCTCTCTGTCTTTAACTGATCTCTTGACTATTATTGCTCTTCATATGCAAGAAATCGTGAAGTGTGATGCTGAGCCCTGCATAGTGCCAAAGATAATTGAAATTTCTCAGCATCATATATACTAATATATCTTCTTCAAAGGATCGTTTTAAGAATGAATGATTATAAAGTAACTACCACACTGAATAACATACGTTATTACGGAATATTATGATTCAAATATTTATATTTGTAAAAATATATTACAGCCAATATGGGTTTCATTCAAATGTTTATTATATTTGCTCTCTGTCACTTCCCTGACTTTTCACTTGCCCTCCCTTGGCCTACAGTATCCTTCTTGATCAACCCCTAAGTTTCCCTCACCTTAGTTAATTCTTCCTAATCCTTAAGACTGAGTAAGGCTTTGCTTCTCTTAAAGCATGTTCCTTATCCCCTAAAATTGGATTAGGGCCCCATAATACAACATTATCTTACACATATTTTTTTCATTTTTCATTTTGTAGTGGTTATCGTAGTTATAGACTAAAAGCGCCAAACTCTATAAGGTCAAGAAGTGTGTATGTCTTTTCCACCACTCTGTTCTCAGTACCTAACATAATACTTCCACCAAGTAACTATAGAAAAAGAATTTGTTGAATGCTAATGTGCTAAAGGAACTGAGACTAATTCTCTCTGTTTCTGGTAATCAGAGCATCGTCTCTAAATGCTCACAGGATGCACATCTACTGTCCCCATGCAGTTAGTGGCTTTGTCCTCTGTATCTCCATAGCGTTTTGATCCATATAATTTGTATTAATAAATACATTGTTTGGTAATTCCTCTCTTTGCGTTATGTTTACATGATAGCATTTGTATCTAGAAAATCAACCTCATCTCTTGAAAAGAGTGTTGACACCTGTCACTAATCAGTTGGGTGACAATGGGTTTATGTCATAATTTCTCTGAGCCTGTTTGTTCAACTCTAAAATTGGAAAAATATTAATAACGTACTTTATAGGAAGATACAGGTGGTTAAATAAGTCAAATGAAATGAATTAAAGCATGTGAGTATGCACAATATAGAGCCATAAGCTAGTAAGCGTCACTTTTTCATTTTATTCCTTTATGTTTCTGTTCCTTCTTTCTACTTCCCTTCTGCCCTCCTCCTTTCTTTTCTCAATTGTTTGTGAACAACAAAATCTGAAGACTACTATTAAATTTAGTTTTTTGTCACCAGCACTAAGGATAGTAGCATGCAGTGGCTGAAATATGGTGTTCATTCAATGAAAATTTTAGTGTAAACAAGTGATTGAGTTAATGATAAAACAAACAAAAATTACTCATTTCTGTCGATTTTCTGAATCATAAAATCTATGTGGTGATATTCACATAAAATCAAAATTGAGGAGAACTTCTCTGTTAACCCTAAATATCTCCCTCTTCTCCTTGCTTCTTATAGGTAATGGAAATACAATTATTATTAACTTTTTGTAATCTTTTCAGGGTAAGAAAATTCATGTCAAGAGATGGGATAGACCAAGACAAAAGGTGAATTTAAAACATAGTTGCAATTGATTTCAGGTTGTTGTTTCATTCATTTCTTCATCCATTATTTCATCTCTTGCTTTCTTCTTTTTATTCCTTCCTTTTAAATGTATTAGCTGAAGAGTTTTTGTAGATGCCCTTTATCAGGTTGAAGAAACACTCTTCTATTAATAGTTTGGTGAGAATTTTTATCATGAGATTTTAGATTTTGTCAAATGCTCTTTGTGTGTTTGAGAAAAACAAACAGTTGTTCTATTTCAGTTAATATGATGTATTACATTAATTGATTTTCAAATGTTAAACCAATTTTGTATTCTTGAGATAAAGTCCATTTGGTCATCATGTATGCATTATATTATGTGTTACTGAACTTGGTTTCCTAATATTATTTTATTGATTTTTGCATCTGAGTTCATGAGGGACATTGATCTGTACTTTCTAATTTTTTTCTTTTATTTATTTTTGGCATTGAAGGCAGCTATGACATTTATTTATTTATTTTTAACAGCTTTATTTATTTATATTTAGTGTATACTGTTCAATGAGTTTTGTGCATTCTTTGCATCTGGCTTTGGTATCAGAGTAATATCATCTTAATTAGATGAGTTAGGTGGTGTTTTCTCCCCCTCTATTTTCTGGAGTTATTCATCCAGTATTTCTTCCTTGAATATTTGATGGCATTCATCACTGAAGACCTCTGAACCTGGGATTTTATTTATTTGTGAAATGATTTTTAATTGATAATTTAATTCATTTATTTGTTATAGGTCTATTAAGATTTTCTATGTCTTCTTGAGTCAGTTATGATATTTTGTGTTTTTCTAGGAATATGTCCATTTCAACAAAGTTTTGTAATCTGTTGGTATAAAGTTTTTTATAATAATGTGCTTATAACTTTTTATTTCTGTAACATCTAGAGTGATATAGTCCTGATTTTGGTAATACGCCTCTTTTCTCTCTTTTTTCTTAGACAGTCTAACCAAAGTTTTATCAACTTGGTTGATATTTCCAAAGAAGCAACTTTAGGCTTCATTCATTTTCTGCTCCATTTGTGTTTTCTACTTTATTGATTTCACTCTTTTTCTTATTTCCTTCCTTTTCTTTAGGCTTGGTTTGCTCTTATTTTCTGACCTCTTGAGATAGATGCTTTGATTTGGGATTTTAGACATTTCTTCTTTTTATTAAAAAATAATTATTTGTAGATATATACATATATATATACTGTACATACACACACACATATATAAATACACAGTGTATACTCATATATATGTGTGTGTGTGTGTGTATATATATACACACATGCACTGTACCTAGCAACAATAGCAGATTGACTACTTTCAAATGCTATGGTATTTTGGGGTATAGTGAATATATACACACGCACACATTATATACATATATGCACATTATGCTCAACAATAGAAATATATAGTATATATACACAGTACACACAATATATGTAGTCTATATATATTATATATACACTCACACATGCATAGGTATATGTATTTATGTAAACAATTTGGATAATAGTGTCATTCAAAACTTCTTATCTATACTAATGTTTTATCTATTTTTTTCTTTTAATTACAGAGAGAGGTATATTGCTACAACTCTAATTTTTAATAGTCTATTTCTTCTTCATTTCTGTCATTTATTGTGTTATATGTTTTGGGGCACTGTTGTTATGTGACTATACATACAAAATGTTTGTATCTTCCTATTAAGTATTGACCTTTTTATGCTTATGAAATATATTTTTTATTTTTCGCTAGTAATTTGTCTTGTTTTGAAGTTTGTTTTGTCTGATATTAGCTTAACCACCCCAGTTTTCTTGTGGTTAATGTTTTTATATCTTTTTAATTTCAACCTCTTTGCATGATTGAATATATGTACACAATATATAGTTGGATCTTGCTTTTTATTTAGTCTGAAAATTGTGGCTTCTGTTTAATGTGTTTAGCCCACTCCATTTAACGTAGATATTATTATGGTTGGATTTACATATGAAAATTTGCTATTTATTTTCTGTACATACTATTGTTTTGTTCCTCTGTTCTTAATTTCATATTTTTGTGGCATACAACTATTTCTGTGTACCATATTAATTCTTAATTTATATTTAACTATATTTTTTTAGTTATTTCCTTAATGATTACTTTAGGGATTAAAATATACATCTTAATCTATCATAATCTACTTCAAATCAATACTGACAATTCTAGTGAAATATATGTTATTTACTCCAATTAGCTACAGTGAAGTGCAATTATTGTCATATATATTACATCTCTATATGATATAAATTGTATAGTTATTTTATAATCACTGCTCAATTTTCAACACAAATTTTCAGACATATAAAGGAATGAAAGTGTGACCTATAAATATTGCTTGATAAAATTTTATGTGATATTTAGCCTAGTCACAATGTTATGCACAAAAATTATCACCCAATAAAATGCATTGTAACCATTACAAAGTCACTCTCCATTCCTCATGCCCCTGCCCCTTGGTAACCTCTATCTGCTTATGTCTCTACAAATTTGTATATTCTGGATATATCATATAAGACAAGTTATACAATATGTGACCTTTTGTATTTGGCTTCTTTCCATTAGCATGTTTTCAAGATTATCCAAGTAGTAGCATTTATTAGTACTTTTTATCGTATTATGGGTGAATGATATTCCATTGCTTGTATACCACAGTTTGTTCATCCATTTATCTATTGATTATAATGTGTTTTTGTGTGGATCTGTTTGAATTTATTTGCTTGGAATTTGTTGAGATATTTGGATGTGTTAATTTGTGTCTTTCAAATTTTGAATTTTCTGGACATTATTTCTTTAGGCAGTTATTATCCGCTCAATAGGTTTTTTGGTGATAGGACCAATTCCTGGAGCTTTCCACTCTGCCATATTTCAATGGCCTAATCTCTCTCTCGTTGATTTTAAGATTTTCTCTTGTCTTTGTCTTTCAGCAGTTTGAGTATTTTGTATCTAGATGTTGATCTCTTTAGTCTACCTGGAGTTCATTGAGTTTCTTGACTGAATGGATTAATGTTTTACAGCTAATTTCAGAAGGTTTTAAATGTTATTTCTTCAAATATTTTTATCCCTTGCCCTTTTTATTCTCCTTCTCCCATTGCAATTATATTGATCTACTGTATCAGTTTTTATGAGTAAATGCTCCTCAATCTCTTATTTTCATGGATTGACTTCTAGAGCCCAAAAATGGTTGTTAATGACAACTTTGAACAGTTTTACACTTGTCATTTAGGGAGAGGATTAGTCAGCCGCTTCATACTACTATGCCGGATGTCTATAATAGTGTTTATGTACCAGGTCCTTTATTGAGGGAAGATTTACTTGTTTGTTTACTTTTAAACACCAGACATAAGAGCAAAGGTTTTCTTGATAATGGAGGAAGTGTTGGGATAAGCACAGAAATGAGGCCTGCTTGATGTCTTGATTTTTCCAAGGACAGGTCAATGTATGCTGATAACCATGATATCTCTGTAAGCATCTTGGTCATATGGAAATAGCCCTTGGAAAGGAAAGAGTCAGGATTAGGAGACTGGGTTTCTGTTAGCTATGTGTGTTTGGGGCATCTAAGCAGCTCAATTAATCTCTGAGCTTCAACATCTTCATCACTAATATGAAGGGTTTGGACTGTATGGTTTGGCAGTCATCTCCAAATGCCTAGCTGTAGAGCATCTGCATTAGAGCCAGTTTTAATGTAGAGTTTCCTGGTCTCCTCTCTGAACTGCTGATTCAGTGGGAGAAGAGGGAAGTGGGATCTTTATTTTTAACAAGTGTCTCTGTAGATTCTATCTGGAGCAAGGATTTGGAGGAACTGCTTCCCTTCTACCCCCAGCAAACTTTCTAGGTTTCTTGATTCTTCCTCTGGCACATATTGGGTATCATAAGTGAATGTTCTTTTTTTTTTCTGCACAATTATGCACCATCTGTCTGGTGTTTCCTGGAGCATTGTATTTCCCTAAAATAAATAAAGCATGTCTCCTTTTTTACTCCATTGGTTATGGTACCTGGTTTGACAGTGGATATAGTTTGTATAGGTGTTAGCATCTCAGCAGAAAGAAGATTGCTTACTTAGTGAAAATGCTGGCACAGCCTTCTCTGCATGAGCCAATAATGCATGTGAGGCCAGAGAGGTGTGGGAAAATTCTTACATCAGTCACCATGTTGTCTGTTTATATCCCCTAAGAAAGGGTGTTTTGGTATACCAAAGACTTCTTTTTTAAAAATCCTAGACCTTAAGAGAAGATTGAGAAAACAGCATGGTATAAGCTTTCTAGGGGTATATAAAAGTTTGCAATGCATTAGAACTACCAGTAAAAGAGACACGTGTAGGCACTCAAATTAAATCCATTACAATGACAAATAAAAATAGGTCAGATTAGAAGGACTTATACACTCTCTCACTTACACTCCTGCTGTTTTTGTATCACTGGAAGTCTAGATGGCACACATCCACAGTTGCTCTAAAGCATTGATTGTGTTCTAGCTTAGTGGCATAGAAAGCTAGGCTGAAGTGAAGGTAGTGAAGAATGTAATTGGTAAAAATGCTTAGATAACATAAAAAACATTATGGACCAAGCAGTTTTCAAAATTCTAATAGTTCAATGTTCATACTGCTTTTACCTTTTTAATGATATTTTTTGTAGTCAGTTGCCTTTTTGCGTTTGTGAGTTTTGCAGAACAAGAAATAGTGGTGTTCTTTAAAGCATAGGAAACTGGCGCTAGAAAAGTGGCTTGCACAGTCATAGAAAGAGAAATGGATGATCTGCAAGGAAGACTCAGTTTGAGACAGTTAACTATGATCTCATTCACAAAAGTAGAAACTCTTCAAATATCTGCTAGGTGATGGTCTCAGAAAACAAACAAACAATTCAGGAAAGCTGGTAGGTACAATTTATCACAAAATGCTGAATGATCTAGAAAGCAGCTCAGTGTCCTAAATCAATAGCAAGTGTGCATGTTTTTCCATCCATTACCCAGTGATATAAGAGATGAGAATTTATTTGATGAAGGCAGCAGCATTCTGTGCATTTTATTCTGTGATTTGCTACTGGATATTATGGATTTTACTGGATTTTTCTTTCTTTTGAAAGAAAATTTTGTCACTATTTTGTTAAAGATATTTTATTAATTTATACATTTAACAAATGTATTTGTACAATTCTTAGAAATCTTGAGTTTCACCCTTCTACGGTCTCAATAAGGCATAATATATCTCCTCTGATGCTGGTTCCAGACAAATCCCCAGATGTACTTAGCCTTTAAAATCAGTCCCGCCTCATTCATTTCTCATCATATCAGAACAAACAAGAGACACAGAAGTGTTGTGCATCTTTGGGATTACAGATTATGATTTAAAATGTGCTTATACACTGGAAAGTCTTAAATTTAAAGTAATCACCACATGAGAGCAAATTACTGGCATTCTGTGTTCTTCAACTCAAGGGTTTTCTATTGGATGAGTGTGTACATCTATTCTGTCAAATGAGCATTAATAGATATACTTGGGGTAAAATGAAGTGATAATGAAACAGGATTTATTATTTGAGCACAATTTTAGGCAAAATTAGAATGTATAAATGAAGCAGTTGATTGATATAGTGGAATTATATATTTACATCATGATAAAAATGGATTTATAGAATTTTTTTTGAAAATTGTGCAATTTTGATTAATCTCAGGAATAGCACTAATATGTTTCTCTCAGAACTGATGGGTATAATTTGATGGCCTGAAACTGCTGCTTTTTTCAGTTTGGGCATTTTGCTTCTGGACAGCTGCTACCAGTTATGCACTAGGATTAGCCACTGCATTCATCAAAAATCATTTAGAAAGCCTGGACCTGAGTCAAATAGCTGTGTGTCTGCACTTTATTGCTGTGCTGTCTGGTCTCTTTTCTCCTGTGTCCCTCTTGGCTGAGTGCTGCCTTGCCCCCTCCCTTTTTTTTTTTTTTTTTTTTTGCTGAGGAAGATTACCCCTAAGCTAACATCTGTTACCAATCTTCCTCTTTTTTTATGCCTGAGGAAGATTAGCCCTGAGCTAATATCTGTGCTGGTCTTCCTCTACTTTATAAGTGAGTCACTGCCACAACATGGCTGACAAGTGGTGTAGGTCTGTGCCTGGGATCTGAACCCGGGCCGCCAATGTGGAGCTTACCGAACTTAACTACTATGCCACAGGGCTGGCCCCTGCCTTGCCCTTTTGAATGCCCATTTTGTACTCTTTGGTACATGTGTCCCCACTCTCCTTGACTGTGGATCACATGCCCTGCTCTGTACTCTAGTGATTGCCCCCTTGGTTTTGTTGTCCATCTGCCTAATTTCTGACTTTTTCTGTCACTGTGACCCCTCCAGATAAATAAATAATCCCCAGTACTGCTGCTGCATTTTCTAATTGTATTATCATTATTTATGAGGGAACCAGTTTATCTAAGTACACCAGATATACTATCTACTCTTGAGTGGCTCTATTGCCCATTGGTTAAAGGGTTGAAAGAAGTGAAAGCATCTGGCCTCTGATCCATTCGTTTCTCTCAGTGTTGGGTGGGGAGTGGGGTTGGAGGAGATGGGTGGATGGGGAATAAACAGGTCACCTGGACTAATTTTGTTAACTTGACTTCTGGGTAAACAAACTAATGATATTTTCCCAGGAGGAAGAAATTTTATCTCTGAAATGCTCTTAGCAGGATGTCCCTGAAGGATTACTCAGGATCTACCAGCATGTTTCCCTGGAAAATGTCACATAGGTGGCCTTCCCTCTGGAATATAAACTGGAGATGTTTTATAAGCAAGCCTTTTGTGAGGTGATCCTGTGAACCTCACTTAGAAACTTCATGTATTCTGGGCCAGAGAGGCTTATCCAAATGAGGAAGAACTTCGGAGCAGCTCTCGACATCTCTACTTTGTGTGACTCCTTTAATAGTCTGTGTCCTTGATATTATTTAGTAAAGCTTGACATTGGTTAAGACCTCTGATCCAGGTGAGCCTGATTGGACAGTTTGATGTTGTGTATTAGCTCAGGAGTTTTTGCTCTAGTGTGGGATGCCTGCATTTAAATCCCAGTTCCCCTGGTTTTTACCTGTGGGCTTCGGGCAAGTTACTGAAGCTCTCAGTGATGAATTCCCTGACCCATAAAGCGGAGATTAGGAATAGTTGGCATTTTGAATTAATGCATGTAAAATGTGGAACAATGTCTTAATGTGACTTAATGTAACTTGAACTTAATGTTAGATATTTTATTAAGATTCAATTCAAAAGTGGGACCAAAGTAATAACCAACATTCATCATGTGTTTAGTGGGCAACAGATACTAAGTGAAGCACTTTCAAATAATTGTTTTCTTCTAATGTTTATAATCCACCCGGTGAGTAACAAGAAGAATTTCCACAAATGTGGAGGAGACTAAGAGTAGAGTTTTCACTTTGTCCATCTAAAGCATAGATAAGGCATAATTGCATGTTACTCCTCACCCCCAAATTGAATGTCTCTTGGCCCTTGATACTCAAAATGCTCTCTGCAGCACTGGCATCACCTGGGAGCTTGTTAGAAATGCAGGCTCTGGCTCTGTCAAAGACCTACTGATTCAGAATCTGCATTTTAACAAGATCCCTGGGGTCATTTGTATGCCTGTTAAAATTTGTGAATCCCGTTTTAGTCAGTTTTAGATATTTCTTTCCCATGTTGTTTTATCAAGTACACCTACCATGATTTCTAAATAAATATATTTTAATTGCTGCAAATTTTTATTGGACTTTGTGGTTTAATCTTCAGCTGTAACCTGGGAGTCATCAGGTTCAGTACCAGTACTAAGGAAGGAAGAATGTAAGACAGGGAATTAAGGTGAAGCTTTAAGCAGAAGGAATTGTTCCTTAGTTGAACTGAGTTTCTCTAGTAGTTCTAGCCGTACTGCCTTAAACAGGAAAGACACAATCATATGGAATTTAAGTTGGTGATTATTTTAAACAGGGATAAATCTTACATTTCCACTGTCTGCATTTTCTTTCACTTGTGTCTCTGTAAATATGAGCTCAGACAAGGAACACAAGTATTTGCTAATTATCCAAAGCCACTAATTTTAGGGATCTTTTGAAGGTAATTTAGCTCAGATTTTGATCCAGTGTCTTTCTTGTTCTAGTCTATGATTTATGAAAGATTTTGCAAAAGTTTTATTATATACTTTTTATGGATCAAGTTTAATTGGAGAAAATTGTACTTCTTGCTATTGCCCTATTGATTAGAATACCTGGAACGCCAATAACATTTTTGTTCTGTAATAGTGCTAAATTTTCACACACAGTAAGTCAATTACTGAAACAATGATGATTATAATGTAGCAATATGTTTTTACTTAAAAATATAGTGTAATGCTGGGAAGCATTAAAACAGTAAATTAATGGGGAAAAAACCTCTTTGATAATCCTCACCTTGTGAAAACAACAACCAGTCATTGATCTTAATTCTTAGTCTGCCCTGGGACATTGAGAACATAGAACAGGTTTAGGGCTGTAGATATATATGAAAACAACCCAAAAGAGAACAAACAGAGGCTATTTATTCAGAGCTTTCTATAGGGTGGGTGTCAGCAACCATCACTTGCCTTTGTCAGAGAGACTCAAAGGCAGCCAGGGGAGTGAGAAAGCTTTACAGTGGAAAAGATGGAAGGCTCCAGGTATGCTCTGATTGGAAGTTGTTGACATGGGGAAGTTGGAGGAGGGCAAATTACCTTCAAAACATCTTATGCAATTGATTTGGAGAGCATGTTTATGTGGCTTTCTCTAGTTGGTCCTGAGTTGGAAGCAGAAGTAAAAATTAGGGAAGCTGGTAGTCATTGACCAAATCCTGATTTTTCTGGGCTAAGTACTGCAGAGGTTGTAGGTCAAAGTTACATTTTTCATATATGGTCAGGCCACTGTCTGTCTGTGTATTCTGTCCCTCAGGGCAGAATTCAAATCGTTGGCATCAAAAAATTGAAAATATAAAACCTGTTATTATACTTTTTACTAAGAAACTTAATGTACTTATATAGTTTTAGGCCAGTGTTTTCAAATATAAAAAGTTATTTAAAAAATACATATAAACATTTGAATACTTGAATTTGTGCTGAGTAAAATGCTGCCTACAGGAATTGCAGGAGAAGTAACAAGGCAGCCGCTGTTATTGAGGAAATTTTACAACTACTATTTTCTATCTCTTTTGGACCTCAGAATAAAGCTGCAACAGGGATTTTAGAGAGGAAATTTAAAAAATGGATACAATGACTAAATGTATAGTCATCAATGGTAAGACTCGGAGTCGTTGATGCATCTTGAAAGCAGTTAGCCAGTTGAGTGAATCAGACAGATTGGTCAGCCCTGTACCAAGCACTAGTTCTAACCTGTGGGACTAACTAGAGAAAGGAATCAGTGAAATCATCTTAACCAAAATTTGAGCATTTATATTGTTCCAAGTTTGGTCTTATGGACTGGTGAATATTAAAAAGAATAAGATAGAGATCAGTCTTCATAGAAATTGGTGTGATAGATAATATATTCAGTCACTATTATCTAGATGCAAAAATCTGCTATTTCAATATGGCAGGGTCTTTTTAGGAATGGATCATGGCAGCTGAAAGTGTATTTTAATCATTTCAAGGGTCATGGTGCTACTTTTAAAGGATAGTAAATTTATACCTTTTGTACATACTGTGTATTCGGTTTATCTGCTATTAGGAATGCTAGATAAAATTATGCTCTCAGAAAATGTGTACCTTATCAAAATGGCTTTCTAACTTCCATTTTTAATTAATTTCAAATTTCAATGAATTAATTGAAAATTATAACACTGCTATGTACATGATCAATTACCAATGGAAGAAATCATAGTTAATTCATCTTTATTATTGCTAAGATTTTGGTAAAGATAAATGGCACCAAAAACTGGACTATTTAGTTAATATACTTCTCAGTTACCAATGAAACTCAGTAAAGAACATTAATGTTTTCATTGGATTTTTGAAAGCTCTTATGAGATTCTTCAATTTCCCCCTTCCCACTTTGCACTCTGAATTAATAGTTCCAATAGCATTTTCCAAGTTCTTCCTTGGTTGCAGATTTGAATCAATTATAATGGGTGCTCATATAAGTAGCTAATGAACTAGGCCAAAATAGACAAAATTGTTTGCAAATTGGGCAAACTTAAAGGTGTGCCTAGAAGAGATTTAGACATTGAAGAAGAAAAAAATTAATACAGTTGAACTGGAAAAAATAGGAGACGTTTTCAAAAGCTTCAAAGAGTTTTATGCTATTATGTCAGGCTTGTTTAAATTTGTGCTTTCTCAGTATATGCTGAGTTTGCCTTTACTTTTAATTTCCTTTTGTTAATGTTCCACTTTAATGGTTTTATTTTAAAATTTTCTTTTAATATTTAACACTCTGAGAACCAGCAGTTGAGAGTGAGCTCCTCTTCCCTAATGTTACACAAATATAATGTGTCCCATACATGCCTCTAATCCCCCCAGAAAGCGTCTCCTCCAAAGACCCTTCTACAGCCTTGCTGCTCACATCTCTGACAGCTCTTTTCCTTCCCTCGATTCCCTGACCTCTCCCTTGTACACTGTGACCCCACCCACCTTCAAACATGACAAAGGCCCTGAAACTAAAGCATCTGTAAAAAAGGAAAACAAAAAGCATTCGAGAGATCGTCTGCTGTTTTGTTCTAAAGCCTAGCTTTGGAGTTTAACCACAAACTCCCTCCACCCACCACCCCCAAGTAACTTCCCTCCCCAAGTGGCATTTCCCCCAAAACACATGAAGTACTTTCCTCTAAGTGACTTTTCTTACTGGTTTCTAAGGTTTTCAGTTTTATTCAGTTCCGTACACCTGCTACATACTTCCCTTCCCCAGTTTTTACCATTGGGTGTCCGTTTTGAAATCATGTTTTAAGGATCCCTTCAAAGGAAACCTGTTTGTTTGGTCATAATCTTAGAGATGATGATATAGGTAACAACATTTCTCATCTTTGAAAAGAAAATTATGGAAATTCTGCTCTTTATGGAAATTTAAAAGACAAAATCAAAACAAAATCAGCTTTATTCTTAAGCGATTAAAACAGGCGCCCTTTGAACTCTTTGTGGAAAATGCTCCAAATAAAATATACTCATGGTTGTGAGTGTGCATCACCCTAGAAGTAATTTTATGCTCCTTGTGAGAGAAAGACAGACTGTCCAAAAGAGAGACTAATTTTGTTTTCCTTTCAACGTCATTAAAAAAAATCTGAAGATGAAGAGAAAAATATTCCTCTGACTATACAAGTATTTAGAAACACTGCTGGAAAGAAAGGGAAATAAAATATTAGTATTTTCTGTGGACAAAATACACTTTTTTAAAGCCTGCATATTTTCGGTGATTTGACTTCTCTACTGACTTACAACCAGGACTAGTTTGTATGTATATCACACCTTGAGAATTATACAATCAGTTGAAAAAAGCTAACTTAATCTAAATCATTAACAATTAGACGCTTCATCAGAAATTATCTTATTTGATGAAAATAACTAATGAACATTTTACATAAAATATCCTTGATATGAGATATGTTGTCCATTTGTGTTTGACCTACTCCTGACAAAGAGCACATGCGTTCTAGTGCTGTTGCAAACCAGAAAAGTATTTTCTCCTGTTATTCTATCTCATGTGAATTTAATTCGTTCTCCAGCCCTCAGGGTTCTTTTAGTAAAATCTGCACGGTCTTCCCATGAATCTCTCGATTAACACTGTTCAGTAGGAATATAATGCAAGACACAAATGTAAACCATATATGTAATTTTAAATTTTCTAGTAGCCACATTGAAACAGTAAAAAATAAACAGATGTTAATTTTAATAATATACTTTATTTAAACCAATATGTCAAAATGTTACTCATTACCAAGTGTTCAATGTAAAATTATTGAGACATTTTCCATTACTTTTTTCTTGCTAAATTACAAAATCCAGTGTGTATTTTATATGTATAGCACATCTCGGATTAGACTAACTCTATTTCAAGTGCTCAGTAGCCACATGTCTCTAAATGGCTCCCATGTCAAAGAGCACAGCTCTTCTATTTATCCCAAATTTTCAGTTGCTACTGATGAATCAGTTGATTAAAAATTCTCAAGTTTGACCCTGCATAAGCGTATAAATGGAGAGACATTGACCCTGCATAAGCATATAAATGTAGAGACATGGAAGCATGTAAATAAAGGAAAAATTAATGATCTCTCTTGTTGAAGTAAACAATAGATGCCATTTCTGGTGAAATTCAATAACCATGTTTTACTTTTATTTCTAATTTAAAACATTTAATTTTTGCTTGATGCCACTGTGGTTCTAACTAAGAAGATTATCTTCTTTCAGATAGTAATTTGATTTAACAAGTGATCTTGAAGTACAACTGGTTTTTGGCATTTCCACAATAAAAATTATTATCTTTCTAAGACAAAGTTCAGAACCATGTTTAAGAGAAATAGGCTTTGTAATAAATAGAGAAAATAATAGAGGATATAGATTTCACAGTTACAGGGTCATCCTTTTATTTAGGAAGAGTTAGAAATCTTAGATAATTGTTGGCAAAGAGAAAGTGAACAATCTAAGGAGTACTTGGAGTACCCACACATCTGTGCATTAAAGCTGTTTGGTTGATCAATTTGGTTGTATCATGCCTACTTGTTATGTATAGCGACTGACTAACTTCCTGCATGCTACTTGATTCCCGAGAACATTTTCTTTGTTTTTTGCTATTTTACATTTCACTCTTTTAGTGATTCTAACTAAACTTTAATATTGATATCCAGGTGTATTGTTGTCCTTAGAGAATGGATTGGGTAGATATGCCCAGTACTAGTATGCATATGTAGACTACATCACTAAGCTATCTTGTCCAAAATTGTGTGATCAAGTCATTCAGTAAATATTATTTTAAATATTACTGGTTTGGGATTCAATAAAATTAGATAAATAGTAATTTAGTATAAACGCCAGCACTTGGATGGTAAGGCGTGCAGCACACATGCACACACACACACACACACATATCTCAACAGTAAATAAGTTTAGAAAATCTTTGAAATGTATATAGTCAAGTAAAGTGTAACCATGGAGGTACATGAAGCTGAGCGTTATAATATTCTAACACTGTTTAGTCAGTCTGTTATTTCTACATGATTAAAGTGACTGATAAAATAATTTTATGACCATTATGCAAACTAAATAAGGGAAATACTTTGTTGTATGTATGACTTGCCCCTTTCACATCTGATTATCCAGGTCTCTATTTGGCCACACAAGATACAGCACTTATTTTTTCAAGCAATATCATTTTGTTCATGATTTTAAGATTTTACCTGCCCTCTTCACCTGACTGATTCCTAGTCAACCTTCAAGACTTTCTTTCGTGTCAGCACTGCAAGAAGTCTTCCCTGATGCTCCACTTGAGTTAGATATCCTACACCTCTTACTGCTCCCAAAGTAAGGATGCTTAATAGTGTGGGGGCTGGGAATTGGTCACCCCAAGATATGTCTCTTTGGCGTGAGGATTATTTGGGGCTGGTTACTTTTAATAAACTGCAGACAGGAAAGCAACTGAAAAGTAGAATTTACTTACCCTTTGTCAAGAAACATTTACATTGTAAGGGAAATCTCCCTCTGTAAAGTTGTCTCCCTCTCTGTACAAGGAAGAAGGGGGGGTGACCTTATCTCTAGAAACTCTTAATCAATGCCAAAGGCAAGGACTTAAATCTGCATTTGTTTACTGTACTTGTGTGGTTATCTCCCATGATCGACTCCCCCTCCACTCCCAACATCCTCCTTTGTTGTTAGCTGAAGATGATATTTAAGGTGGGGGCTTCAGCCATTTTGGTGAATTGCTCAGCTTGCCTGAGCCTCTCTCATGTATACATGTTATAAAGCTTTGTTTAATTTTCTCCTGTTATTCTATCTCATGTGAATTTAATTTGTTCTCCAGCCAGAAGAACCCACATTGGGTAGAAGAAATGTCTTCCTCCCCTACAGTAGCATGAATACCTCTTCTCCTCCAAGAGGCTGTAAGCTCCTTGAAGGCATGAGCTGTGTCTTAGCTATATATGCAGTCTCAATGCTGAGACCACAGTGCATTCAGTGTTTATTGGAGAAATCAGTGAATGAGTGTGTGGGTGCGTGGATGTTGAATGAATGAAAGCACATGTGGCTCGCTTTGCTTGCCTAGATTTTATCTCATCACCTTTGTGTATAAGAGATATCAAGATTCAAATGAAGTGGCAAGAAGAACCATCATGTTTGGTTTTAATTTGAAAATCCATTGAAAATAAATAATTATTACAGAAGTGCTTTATTCTGATAAACCCTTGTATATGATATTGCTTACATTCAAGAAAAGGAAGAACAATACATTATTACTATGAGATTCAGAAGTTTTTTGTTTGTTTTTGTTTTTTTCTGTCATGCTATGTTACACTTGGATGAACCTGAGCTCATCATTTTAGCTATCAGGTGTATTAGGGTAAATTATTTAGGTTTACTATCATTAATTATAATTGCTTTAGAGGAAACACACCATACTGTTAAGAAGACTTTTAGTTGGAGATATGTGTGTAGTTTGTGTTTGTGCATGTTTATGCCCAACCTAAAACCAGAGTAGCTGCTTTTGTCTTTTAACGTCATTAGTTTTCTCACAGTGCCTTAATAGTCGAAAAAACATGCCAAGAAACACTGAAACTGTCTCTGGAATCATTGAACTGAGTGATTCTCAGAGCTGCACATTTGTTTGAAAATAACTGATGATGTTGGACTTCTTCCAGGCATCATACACATTTGGAATATTTATTTTTGTTCCCTCAAACAGTATAAACACATATCTCCTTTCTTAAAGGAAAGCTGTCTTAGTTTACCTCATGCATGAGCTTAATAAAATCTCCACAATCAAGTAGTGTTGATTATTGCTTTGCACAGTTGTAGCAGCCTCATTAGTTTCACTACATAGCTTGAAATGGTTTCATGCCAAATTAAAAATGTAGGTCATTCAAAGGACTAATGGTGCTAGTTCAGTATGAAGTGATTTCAAGCTTACCCATATCCAAGTCTTTTGTCTTATTCTATTGCAAACCACTTCTCACAATGGTAATAATTTAAATGTCATTTTTATGAAATCATGTGTAATTGCATTGTTAGAAACACATGCTTTACATGTCCACTAGGTTATGGAATTTTTAAGGCAGTGCCTGATAAAGTACTCAGAAATATTTTTCCTTTAATTTCATGAAATAATTTTCATAATTTCATGTTTTCCAAAACTGCATTTCATAGAACACTAATTCTATTGTTTCTTAGTATGTACTATTTGAAGAAGAAACAAATGATCAAGTAAATTTGGAGAACTATGAGTTAAATTCTTTTAGATTGGTTTCAATACCGCAGGCATCTCAAAGTCTGAGATATGCGTTGACAAATCTCACTAATGCATCAATGACAATAAAAATACTTCAAGCTTCTCATTCCTTAGCTTACTTACCTTTTCAACAGCATTTAGCGTCGTTGACTGTTCATATAATTTTTTTCAAAATTTAAGTTGTTTAATTATTAAAGATTAATACAGTTGCATATTTCAAATGTCAAAAAGTGCAAATGTAGAAAGTGTACTTATGCTTCTCTGTACCCTGTCCCTTCCCCCAATTCAGGTTTTTACTGTCATTAAATACTGTCTCTTTGTATATTGACAGACATACACACATACATATGCATGTATGTATGCAGATATGTATATATGTCTTTTTCTTTTTAACATAAAGATTAACGTATTATTCACAGTATTCAATACCTTCATTTTTAACTTTTCAGAATACATTCAAGTTCTTTCCATATTAGTACATAGATATTTTGTTGTTGTTTTACAGAAATATAATATTCTGGTTTTTTGAATATAACAATTTATTGAATCTTTCCTATATTCGTAGACATTTAAGTTGTTTTCAGTATTTTACTACTATAAAAATGAAGCAACCGGGCCAGCCCCAGTAGCATAGTGGTTAAGTTCGATGCACTCCACTTCAGCAGCCTGGGTTCAGTTCCTGGGTGTGGACCTACACCACTCGTTTGTCAGTGGCCACACTATGGCAGCGGCTCACATACAAAAAGAGGAAGATTGGCAAAAGATTTTAGCTCAGGGTGAATCTTCCCCAGCAAAACATAAAGTAAAATGCAGCAAGCTTGTTCATACATTATTTTACACATATGTAGTGTACATTGGGGTGATTTTTCTGAAGTAGAATTTCTGAGTACAAAAGTACTGCATTTGTAATTTTGATAAATATTATCAAATTGCCATCCATGGGTTTATGCCAAACATTAGTAATAGAGTACCTGTTTCTACACAGACTGGCCAAGATGACTTGTCAAATTTTAAAAAATATGTTTTCCAGGGTTTTTTTTTTTTTTCTGATTTAGAGCCCTCTTCCTCGTTGTGTATTTTCTTTTAATGTGCTTATGGATGCTGATGTTAATATTTAATTTAGGATTTTTTCACTGAATACTAAGCAAAGTTTCTTTGTAGTTATTTTGTTATACAATTTTGGCCACATGTTGGTATCAATTTTATATTTGCTTCATAAAATTTGGACAATTCAATTATAAGTTAAGTTCTGAAATAATTTAAGAAGCATTAGCATTAGTTACCTTAAAAATTTGGTTGAGTTCTCCTGTGAAAATAGTTGGTTCTGGTGCTTTTCTGAGAGGCAGCTCTTGGTATAATCTCTGTATTACCCATGTGGAAATCAAGTGAGTACATTGCATATCTCTTGAGGAGCCAATTTTGGTAAATTGTATTTTTCTAAATACTATCCTTTTCATGAAGGTTTAAAATATATTAGCAAATAATTGAGCAAATTATTACTTCATCTTTTTTGTAGTTGTTTGCCTTCTCTTAACATTTTAAGCTTTTGTGCATTCTCTTTTTTCAGTGTGCATCATAGCTCCCAGTTTATCTATTGTTAACATACTTTTCACGATTGCAATTATAAGAAGTGTTTATTAAATCTATTTATTTTTTACATCTTCCCTGTTAGCTTTTGCTTTTATATATATTAGTTTGTTCTGTGTCTTTCTTTCAGGATACTTTCTCTTAAGGTAATTTTGTGAGATGAATGCTTTAACTATTTTTGTTGCTTATTTTTAATTAACAACAGTGTTGTTAACTATGAATTTCCCTGCTAACATTGATTTACCTGCATTATATAAGTTCCAAAATAAAATATTTCCTTTAACATTGTTCTCTAGATAATCTGAATATTTTATTTGCATTTTATATGTCCCAAGAGTTTTTTAAAATTAGTTTTTGAATTTTCAGGTGGGAAGATCTTTTTGTTTTCTGATATTATTACTAATTTGTAGTAATGTGTGAAAGTCAGAAGATGAAAATTGCACCTATTACCCTTTTTTTAATATTATTTAGGATCCTTTGTGTTTGAATATATGTTTTGTGTTCTGTCAGGTTATTGGCATTAAAACTTTTCTTTTTTTTAAACTATTCAGGATGCAGAGTGGTATGTGGGGTGTGTGTATGTCTGTGAAAGTATGTGTTTCTTCTGATATTCAAAGAGTTTACATTTTTTGTTCTACTGAATTCTTTTATAATCATGTTTATTTTAATACTTTAGTCTTATATTACTTTAGACAATATTTATCACATGCCCTTTATGAGTAATAAATAATGCAGCATCATCTTTGCAAATAGTATTACTTACTACTTTCGAGAAAGAGTACTTACCAATTTTAACACCAATCCAGAGTTTTCCTCTCAGTTCTGAGATGTGTATATCCTTTTGAAAGTTCCAAATAAATTTAAATTCAGTTTATCCAAAACTGAGCTCATAATCTTATCCCCTGCTTGCAAACATTTCCCCCTAGATCTCATATTGCAATACACCTCACCATTTCCATCCAAATCTGGAAACCAAAGACCATAGACATTGTCACTTTCTTACACTACTCTCCATATTTAATCCATTATCAGACAAAGGAATCTCTTCTACTCAAATTTCTATCACTATTCCCCTGCAATAATCTAGCAACATTTGTTACCATGATCTCTGTAGTTATCTTCAAGCTGGTTTATCCACATCAGTTCTCGATCTCCTCCAATATTTCCTTAGCACTCAGTGTATTTTTTTTAATAGACTTTATTTTTTTAGATCAGTTTTAGGTTCATAGAAAAATTAAGAGGAAGCTACAGAGATTTCCCAAATACCCCCTGCCCTCACACATGCAGAGCCCCTCCCCTATTATCAACATCCTCCATGAGAGGTACATTTGTACGTTGACACATAATTATCACTCCATAGTTTAATTAGGGTTCACTCTTGGTGTTCCCAGTGTATTTTTGAAACACAAATATTTTATTTCATAATCTCTGGAATGACTTCCTTTCTTAGCTAAAAGGTAGATTTTCTTTTTTTCTTTTGATTAGCCTGTCAGGCTTTGCACAACCTGGTCTTGCATAATTCTCGTTTCTGGGGAGCTTCCTTTGCCCCAGAAATACAGGTATTTTTTAAGTTTCTCATACTGTGTTAACCTCTCTGCTGCTATAGAGTATTTACTTGTATTTTCATTTGCCTTTCTTTTTCTTTCTTCTCGTACAGTGTTATCCTCTCTTCTGCTACAGGGTATTTACTTGTGTTTTTCATTGCCTTTCTCTTTCTAGCTAACTCTTACACATTTAACAGATTTCATTTCAATTGTTGCTTCCTGAAGAAAGACTTTGTAGACTTTCCAGATTAAGGCAGACCCTCCTGTTCAAATCTCATACTATCAAATGCCATTAATTGCATGCTGTGTGACAGCTGCTATTTTAAGCACTGATGATTACTATGTTATTGCCTGTATTCTTGACAAGACATATCCTCTGACCTCTCATAGTAGTGTTGGGTCACACCATTATAAGGGTATTATGTAAGTGTACATTGAGTGAATGAAATGTGGCAATTCCCAAATGAATTTAATCATAAAACTGTTTTATAAGAGGGATGTCTTGAAGGACTAGTATTCTTACATACATTGAGAAATATTATAAAGAGTCATGAAGCTAGGACAAAACTTTAAGTATGAGTTTTAGTGTTTCATTGTACAGGTGACAGACCTGATGCCTAGAGACAGTGAGTGACTCAGTCAAACCCACTCAGCAAGATTGAAAGGTCTGACATTAGAATAAGGAACTCTTCACTCCTAATCTTCTTTTTTTTTTTTAATGGTACTGCATAATTTTAAAAGCTGCCATTTTTGTTTGAGCTTTCTGCATGTTAAGCTTTTCATACATAATGAAACTCTCTTTCTCTTTGTTTTATGAATTAAATGGAAGTAGATGAGACCTATTTGGTCATAATTTTTTAGAAAACAAAAAGGACAGCTCAGTAGGTAGATGCACTACCAAATTTCCATTATATGACAGAATTTTCATTTAAATGCACATCCAGTTGGAAATGCAAATGATCTTTGTGAAAATAAAAGGAATACGTTTTTTTTTCTCTTTCTAAAGAGACTTCTATTCTAATCATCACTACTGCCTTGTACAGGGGGTAAAAAACCAATTAATTTTTCTGACTTATTTTTACATTTTACCGTGAAGGATGAGTCTCAGTCTGTGGAGCTTTTCATAATGTCTTCAGAATCTAAGTCAGAAAACACACTTGAA